>NC_058130.1:235543512-235648160 GCF_016433145.1 Gracilinanus agilis
ATATATATATATATATATATATATATATATATATATAACAGAGTTCATTTGGAAGAACCAAAGATCAAGAATATCAAGGGAACTAATTAAAAAAAAGTGAAGGATGGGGGCATAGCAGTACCAGATCTTAACTGTATTATAAAGCATTGGTCATAAAAACAATATGGTACTGGCTAAGAGACAGAAGGAAGACTCAGCATAATAGACTTGAGGTAAATGACCTCAGCAAGATAGTGTATGATAAACTCAAAATTCCCAGCTTTGGGGACTAAAATCCACCATTTGACAAAAACTGCTGAGAAAATTGGAAAACAATATGGGAGAGATTGAGCCTAGATCAGCATCTCACACTGTACACCAAGATAAATTCAGAATGGGTGAATGATTTGAATATAAAGAAGGAAACTCCAAGGAAAATTCCTCAACATATAATAGTTTTCCTGTCAGATCTATGAGAAAGGAAAGATTTTTAGACCAAGCAAGAGTTAGAAAATATTTCAAAATGTAAAATAAATAATTTTGATTACATTAAATTAAAAAGCTTTTGTACCAATAAAACCAATGCAATCAAATTTAGAGAAATGCAAATCAACATAACTGAGGTACCACCTCACATCCAGCAGACTGGTTAAAATGACAGCAGGGGACAGTAACGAATATTGGAGGGGTTGTAGCAAAATTGGAACATTAATGCACTGCTGGTGATATTGTGAATCCATCCAACCATTCTGGATGGCAATTTGGAACTATGCCCAAAGAGTGCTAAACGACTGCCTGCCCTTTGATCCAGCCATACCAAGGTAAGGCTTTTTTTTCAAAAGTGGCTTATTTAAAATTGATCACTCTTTGCACACCTTGCTACATCCAGGAATTGTTCCTCCATATGAACTGTTATTTTGTCTTGTCTCCAAGTCATGGGCTTCAGTGACTCGAGCCTTCAGAGTACTTGTTTGTGTCCTGAGGGTCCTCTGCTGTACTGTGGACATCTAGGATTATTCATTTCTTATATAAATGAAAGCAAAAACTTGACCCCAATTTATAATTCTGTAAAATATTAATAGTTTATGGGTTTTTTCATAGATAAGTTTCTTCAATTCATGTTCAGTGTTTATCCAAATGAATTAACTTACTGAGATTCATTGTAACTCTAATTGATATAAAAACTTGGGATGGGGTGCAGTTTCTTCAGTAAGTACTAGAACATATTTGAATGCTATGCACATTCAAATTTCATGGGCTTCAATTATTATTTCACTTTGCTTTTATTATAGGAATTTGCTTTGAAAGGAAAAAGCAGGGAAAGGAATAAACACTGTTTGACTGCAAGTAAGAGTCAGGGTTATTAATCAATCATGCAGTGACAATCGTACTTTACAGTATCTTGTCTTTCCTTTTGAATGGTGGCAATGATCCATCAGACACTATACCTGATTTCAAAACTTAAAAATAAAATTAGGTGCAATTCCATAAAACTTTTACCTTAAACAGCAAATTTTACCAATTGCAACTTGGAGCTAAAAAATTTCCAAGATTTACATACACAACAGAAAGATTTGATTTTACATGTCATTATAACCAATTTTTCTTTCTCTTAATTTTTCAGTTTTTTTCTGAGTTTCAATACTCATTGACAATGCTTAAACTATTTGGCAATTCTTCCCAATTCATACAGAAAAAAGGGTTAATAATTTTGCTGAGAGTTAAATTTCCACTAATATTATCTTGATTAATGATGGCTGGTACAGGGGCTTGTCAGTGACTTGGTAGAGAGTCTACATTATCCTAATACATAACATTTAACTGGTCATAATCAATTTACCTTAAACTTTTTGTTTACAATACAAATCATATATCATTGCAAGTAGACATGATCAATTTCTAACAAATTGCTTTTAAACATATGTTTACATTTAAAACACATATCTTAAGTTTTTGTAGAATTATACTTGCACAAAGTACATGTTTTGGTAACACTTAACATGTAACAATTTTGTAAAAAAAACAATACTTGTGACATGTTAATTGAAGGTTAATCAGAGTCTCGATAATCTAGTTGTTGAAATAATTTTTGAATCCACTTCATTTAACAATTTGGAAATGCTTACTATACAATTTGAATTTGGTGTAAAGACACATTCTAGATTTTTTCTTATAATTTTTTATAATCTTACATTCATGATATCTCCATATAGGTATAAAAATAATTTATTCAATTGACCAATTTCAATTTTTTTGAAATTTAGATTACTATATTTATAAAATTTACGTTTTAACTTTGATATAAAATTATTCTCAAAGGATATTGTTTTAAAACTTCAGAATTTTCAAATGGATACACCCAAATATTTTTACATAATTGATTAAATTTCACCACTTATATTCTTACCTAATTTTTGTTGTACATACTTTGAAAACAATTTTTGTATCCTAATCAAATAAAATGCTGTTTAAATTTGTAATTTGAAATTTACCAAATACTTAATACATATTTCCAATTTTTGAAACCTAATATTAAACAGCCAACACTGCATTTATCAGGAATTTTGCTTTTAGTTTGCTTCTTTTAGACAAAAGGAAAAAGCTTTTTTTGTCAGCCTAGCTATTAAAACACATTCAGTTAATTTTTTAATTAATTTTAATAGGCATTCTAGCTAGGTTATGGTTATAAGTTTATTGGGGTGCACTCTCACTACTGGGGCCTGCATAAAACATTTACTCCATCTTTCTCCTCAGAGTTAGACTTTTATCTTTGTTCTCTTCAATAAGCAGAATCTTTAAAAAAAAATTTCCACTAACTCCCAAGAGACAATTCATTTTTCTTTATAAATTTATTTCATAAAACCATAGGTAAAATAATTCCAAAGAGTATTTTCAGAGATTATAGAAATTATAGAAAATGTTACATAAATTCTGTCTGACTCCAGAATACTTTTCCTCTTAGGATAGTGTACTCAACTGATATTTTAAAGTGACAACCTGTGTTTTTATCATCAATATACATTTCATCTACTCTTTTTACATTTTTTTAAAAATTTATTTGTTTAATTAATTAATTTAGAATATTTTGGGGGCAGCTGGGTGATTCAGTGGATTGAGAGCCAGGCCTAGAGATGGGAGCTCCTGGGTTCATATCTGACCTCAGACACTTCCTACCTGTGTAACCCTGGGCAAGTCACTTAACTGGCATTGCCTAGCCCTTACCACTCTTCTGCCTTGGAGCCAATACACAGTATTGACTCCAAGATGGAAGGTAAGGGTTTTAATTTTTTTTTAAAAAAGGAATATTTTTCCATGGTTACATGATTCATGTTCTTTCACTCTCCTCCTCTTTCCCTCCTCCCAGAGCCAACAAGCAATTCCACTGGGTTTTACATGTATCATTGTTCAAAACCTATTTGCATATTTTAAATATTTGCAACAGAGTGATCTTTTAAAGTCAACCTCAGCAATCATATCCCCATCAAACCATGTGATCAATCATATATTTTTCTTCTGTGTTTCTACTCCTACAGCTCTTTCTCTGGATGTGGAGAGTGTTCTTTCTCATAAGTCCCTCAGAATTGTCTTGGATCATTGCATTGCAGCTATTAGAGAAGTCCATTATATTTGATTATGCCACAGTGTTACGGTCCGTGTACAACATTCTCCTGGTTCTGCTCTTTTTGTTCTGCATCAATTTCTGGAAGTCTTTCCAGTTCACATAGAATTCTTCCATTCCATTATTCCTTTCAGTACAACAGTATTCCATCACCATAAGATACTACAATTTGTTCAGCCATTCCCCAATTGATGGACACCCCATATTTTCCAGTTTTTTACCACCACAAAGAGAGTGGCTATGAATATTTTTGTGCAAGTATTTCTCCCTATTGTCCTCTTGTGGTACAAACCCAGCAGTGGTATGGTTGGATCAAAGGGTGGGCAGTCTCTAAAGCCCTTTGAGCAGTAATGGGCAAACTTTTTAAAGAGAGGTCCAAAGGAAAGGAAATGTTCATCTGTCAGTCTGTTTCTAAGGCAACTCTTTTGAAGTTTCATTGTATTGTCTCCTACTCATTGTATTTGTCAGATTAGGAATAATGTCGCCCAAACAAATAGAACACTTCAAGGGGCCACATCTGGCCTGTGGGCCATAGTTTGCCCATCACTACCTTTGGGCATAGTTCCAAATTGCCTTCCTAAAAAGTTGAATCAATTCACAACTACACTAGCAATGCATTAGTATCCCAATTTTGCCTCATCCCCTCCAACATTTATTTCGTTCCTTTACTGTCACATTAGCCAATCTGCTAGGTGTGAACTCGTACCTCAGAGTTGTTTTGATTTCCATTTTTTCTAGTTATGAGAGATTTAGAACACTTTTTCACGTGCTTATTGTTAGTTTTGATTTCTTTATCTAAAAACTGTCTATCTGTGCCCCTTGCTCATTTATCAATTGGGGAGTGATTGAATTTTTGGTGCAATTGTTTTAGCTCCTTATAAATTTGAGAAATTAGACCTTTGTCAGAGGTTTTTGTTTTATTTTCCCCAATTTATTGCTTCCCTTCTAATTTTGGTTTATTTCATCTACTCTTAAAGAGACAATAAATGTTTTCATGACTTCTGTTGGAGAAGATATTTTGAAGGAGGTGTTATACTGTCCTTACAAAAATAAAAAATAAATGAAAATGTATTCATTTTCCATGGTTCAGAATTCCAATATAATGAAATAAAAGAAGGTAAGTTTCTAGATATGGTAGTTAACTGGATCAGTGTCAAGCTAATCAAACTGCCAGTGGGATCATGTATATATATTGAGAAAATAATGATAAAATTTATGTGACTTTTAGAGGAAATAATTGAGCAAAAGGAGGAATCAGTGGAACCAACCATGATTTCAGAGGACTCATGAGGAAACATGCTACCCTGACAGACAGATGTTAGAGTCAGGGTGTAGACTGAGACCTTTTTGTAAATGGTCAATTCAAGTGATTTTTTGTTTGTTTGATTATGTATATTTGTTATATAAATTTCCTTCTTTTCTTCCCAATGGAGGAATAGAGGTCTTATAAGGATGATATTAGAAATTAAATTTTGTTATATTAGTTTAGCGATAAGAAGTATAGAAGCTGGCTTGAGAAAGAATTGGAGGTTAAAAAGATCTGAGACAGAGTGTCAGTTTCAAATGTTTATAGTTTAATGGTTTCTCTGTGGCAGTTATTTTCTTTGGCTGTGGCAGTTAGTCTCTGGGAGTGGCAGTTACACTCCCTCCCTTCTTCCCTCCCTCCCTCCCTCTCTCTCTCTCTCTCTCTCTCTCTCTCTCTCTCTCTCTCTCTCTCTCTCTCTCTCTCTGCCTGAGATAGAAGGAAAGGAGGAGAAAACCTGAAGGAGGTAAGTGATTTTCCTTTTCCAACTTGGGAAACACTAGTGACTGTGTATTGCTATTTTATAAATTGTTTTTGTATCTGAGAAGACCAAAGAAAGATCTGGTCTTTGGTTTGGACTCTGAGTCTGCTAAGGCTCAGAGTCCTAACTTGGTTCTTGCTGAGACTCAGCCAGCTAGCCTTTGTTATTTTTATAACTTGGAGGTGAAGTTAAGAATTATAAGGATAATAGGGTTAGTTGTATTGTAGAATAGGGGAAATTTGGGTTAGTCATATCAGGAAGGATAAATGTAGCCTGTGGAAACAGGAGACGCGTTTCCTTGCAGAACTGGGGAGTTTTATTTGGGTGGAGTTAGAATCCCTTAGAGTTAGAAATCCTATTTTATCCTTATATTCTCAATAAATAGTTTATTTTTATATAACAAGAGTCTCCTTAGCATCCTTTTGTCTGGTTCTGAAGAGAAGTTCACTCATGAGCTCAATTTCGCTTATGTAAACTGAAGATACTTTTAAACACAAAAAGCAGAGTATCAAATCAGTTTATAATCAATAATCAATTCATTTACACATTGATTTTTACAGTGTAAAGAAGAGAAAAAGATCTTCTGATCTATTAAAAGTTAAATTTAATTTAAAAATAAATAATTTGTCATTGATAAACATCATCAGTATTTTGGGGGCTAGTAAACAAGGTTTGTGCATATCCTTTTGGATGTGAGGAAGTAGACACACTAATTCTACTGAAAGAGAACAGGAAAATTACATATAGTGTTACATGCTTTTTTATTCATTATAAAATATACAGTATAACTCTATTTAGTCCTTTTATTAGTGATTCATAGCAGAAAGAGATCTGAAACACTTGAATAAACTTTCACCCTCCTCTTGCCAATGCAGAAAACCTAGGGAAATCCTTATACTGGGTAAATGTTGCTCATAATTTATTTAAAAAGAAAAAAATTATTAAAAGTAGAAGACTAAGTTATTATTGCCTCATATTCTCCATAGTCTGCAACTGATTTAGAGTTCCTCTATTGCCTCACAAAATCTTACAGACTGTCACATTTACTTTTTCTTAGGATTACACACTATCACACTATCTTTTTATATCTTCATCAACTCTTTTTTCAAATTAATTGCTATTTTTTTCTGTACTGTGGGAAGTTGAATCCAATTTGAGGGAAAATGAAAGTTGTCCTCCCTGGCTTCCACATTTGTCTGATGTCCCCATCTGCATGATATTCATACATTACATATATTTCCATATACCAGTCTCAGTAGATGTACCTGTCATATAAATCTCACGCAGAAATCAGTCTAGGAGCCTAGCACACATAGCAGCTGCATGCACTATTTCTGTTTTGGGAGCAAACATGTTTACATGCACCCATACATTCATGCTAATATCTCATTCTATCTTTTCATTTGTGAAGTCTAAGTTATAAAGGAAAAAGTTTAAATTGTCAAGATTTCAAAACCTATGCTCAATAAACTTTTTTTTTAAACCCTTGTACTTCCGTGTATTGTCTCATAGGTGGAAGATTGGTAAGGGTGGGCAATGGGGGTCAAGTGACTTGCCCAGGGTCACACAGCTGGGAAGTGGCTGAGGCCGGGTTTGAACCTAGGACCTCCCATCTCTAGGCCTGACTCTCACTCCACTGAGCTACCCAGCTGCCCCTCAATAAACTTTTTAAAAAATTTTGATAATTGAATTGTTTTACAATCCTTTGTGTAAAATTATTCATGTAAAAGTTATTATTCTGAAAAGTCTGTCAAAGGAGTCCAGGAAACACACACACACACACACACACACACACACACACACACACACATACACACATACACACACACAAACTTAAACACACACAAAATGTTACAAATGTCTGCATTAGTCAGACAGTTTATATTCATTCCACAAGGTTCTATAACAGGTTTGGTATTACACAGATAAAGATATATAAGAAATAAGTTAAATAAACATATTCAGAACACTATAAAAATTGTTTGGATTCTGTTTCAAGTTCAGCATTATATTCTCTCCCTTATTCTTCCTAATATAAACCTATTGGGGAAAATGACATGGATCACAGACCTGAGCAGAATGTCATATTTCCTAAGCATACATATAAACTAAAATGATCAATGAATAGCTGAAAAAAGCATTCCAACCAAGTAAAGAAATTAAATTATCATCAATTCTGCTTACTAAACAAGTCAAAGACTGCTTTACTCAACATATCACTGAAATAGTTAATCAGAATAAAGAAATCACAAATATGTAAATCAAAGCATCTTTGCCTACCTCTTCATTTCCTAAAATCCATTCCTCTTTTATCTTCTTTCTAACAATCAGGTTTTGTGCATTATTGCACAACAAATATAGATGAAGGAACTGGCAAGTATTCAAAAAAGCAAGGATTTACTAAGCTCCAACAATTCCTATTTTTTAAATTTTTAGAAAAATTTGCTATCGTTACATGATTCATTTTCTTACTTTCCCCTTCGCACCACCCCCCCATAGCCAATGCGCATTTCCACTGGTTTTTACATGTGTCATCTACGAAGACCTATTTCCATATTATTGATAGTTGGACTATGGTGGTTGTTTAGAGTTTACTTCCCAAATCAAGTCTGCATCAACCCATGTGTTTAAGCAGTTGTTTTTATTCTGTGTTTCCTCTCCTGTATTTCATCCTCTGAATGTGGGTAGTATTCTTTTCCATAAGTCCCTCAGAATTGTCCTGGGTCATTGCATTGCTGCTAGTACAGAAGTCCATTACATTTGATTTTACCACAGTGTATCATTCTCTGTGTATAATGTTCTTCTGGCTCTGCTCCTTTCACTCTGCATCAATTCCTGGAGGTCTTTCCAGTTCACATGGAATTCCTCCAGGTTATTATTCCTTTGAGCACAGTAGTATTCCATCACCAACATATACCATAATTTGTTCAGCCATTCCCCAATTGAAGGGCATACCCTAATTTTCCAGTTTTTAGCCACCACAAAAAATGCGGCTATAAATATTTTTTGTACAAGTCTTTTTATCTATGATCTCTTTGGGGTACAAACCCAGCAATGGTATGGTTGGATGAAAGGACAGACGGTCTTTTTGAGCTTTTTGAGCATAGTTCCAAATTGCCATTCAGAATGGTTGCATCAGTTCACAACTCCAACAGCAATGCATTAATGTCCCAATTTTACCACATCCCCTCCAACATTCATTACTCTCCCCTGCTGTCATTTTAGCCAATCTGCTAGGTATGAGGTGGTACCTCAGAGTTGTTCTCACCAGAGATAGTAAGAGGATCTGGAACTGATTAGAAAGAGATTACTGGAAGCTTTTGGAAGCTCCATTGCTTATACCCATTTCTGGGTCACAGTTCAAGGGGGATGATCAAACAAAATGTGGCATGTGATTGTCATGGAATAGTATTATGCTATAAGAAATGATGAACAGGATATTTTCATAAAAAAACAACATAGAAAGATTTATATGAATTTATGATCAGTGAGTGAAGTGAGCAGAATCAGGAGATCACTCTACAAGGCATCAGAAATGCCATAAGTACAATAAATTGTGAAAGTCAGTGATCCAAGATAATTCTGAACTATACATCTACCCATTGTGAAATATCATTTTTACATTTATAAAGAAAACTGATGAATTGTAACTTCAGATCTGTGTAATTAATACCTGTTACTTTAAAACTTCAATTCCCAGCATCCCACTTTCCTCCTCATGTTACATGCCGACATAGGGAGGATATACATTTTTGTGTCGTGGCTGCCAGTGGTCTTTTTAAACAGGTAAGGGAATTTAGACATATAGTTTTATTTTGTTAAATAATTACCTTTTTAATTCTTTAATTTCTAGTGATTATTAATGTACTTTGTAAAATATAACACTTGGAGTATTAGACATTAATTTAAATCCTAAAGATCGAAGCATACTTTTCCCTCTTTATTTTTTCTGTGTTTTCTTTTGCAACATAACTAATACAGAAATACATTTCATGTGACTATGTATGTATATATACTTATCTATGTAATAAATATCAAATTGCTTGCCTTCCCAAGGAGGAAGATAATTTGAAATAAAAAATAAATTTAAATGAATGTTAAGATATTATACAAGTAATTGTAAAATAATTAACACAATTAAAAAACTCTTGAAAAATCAAGTGTACAGGTTGATAGTGCTCTCTGAGGTGAGAAGCTTGGTCTGCTGATGATGAACTATACTTACTAGTCCCTTACTGAGATTAATGTATTTAAGATGAAGAATGAAATAAATAGATGGTACCACCCAACTGTTCCCATATAGGCTAGCCCTGGGATGTGAACCAGTTGAGGAACAAATACAACCAGCAGACCAAGCTTCTCACCCCAGAGAGCACTATCAACCTGTAGACACTTACAAATTATATCTTTTAGTACAAAAGAGCTCCTTTATGAAAAGGATAGCTCTGTTGCAGCTCAATCTATGAGGATGAGAGGAACTTGACAAGATTGCAATGAGGCAGACCATAGATAACCAGTTCCATCTCATGTGTTACTCCTGCAGCTAGGCACAATTTTTTTCAAACTACCTGGTTGTGAACTTAATCCAGGAGAAGATGAAGTAGAAGGACTCAAATTTTAATGCCAGAGCTACTGGGGCACCAAGATGGAGTTCTGCAAGACTGGCATTGGTAATTGGTGGAGAACAACTTTTAAACCTCCACAGTACCCATATATTCCAGTACATATTATTGTGCTCAAAGGAATAATGAATTGGAGGAATTCCATGTGAACTGGAATGACCTCCAGGAATTGATGCAGATTGAAAGGAGCAGATCCAGGAGAACATTGTACACAGAGACTGATACACTGTGGTGCAATCAAACATAACACACTTCTCTACTAGTAGCAATGCAAGGTAAGGCTGAGGCACATATGAGAAAGAAAACTAGCCACACTCAGAGGAAGAACTGTGGGAGTAGAAACATAGAAGAAAAACAACTGCTTGATCACATTGCCTGATGGGATTATTGGAGATCTAGACACTAAACAATAACTCTAGTCCAACTAGCAATAATATGGAATTAGGTCTTAATCAATGATACATGTAAAAGCCAGTAGAATTGTGCATTGGCTATGGGGGGTGAGGTGGGGGCTTGGGGAAGAGGGAAAGAACATGAAACATGAAACTATGAGAAAATATTCAAAATTAAAATTAAAAAAAATACTAAGCTAAGGTACCTTTTTGTCTTTTTTTCCCCTCTCTTCTCATGACTGAAATAAGGATAATTTTGTTATTAGGGTTCATGGACAAATAGAACATACCCTGCACCAAGGCAAGGCCATTGGACTTTATGGATACTGAGTTTGTCATCAACTCCATCACACCTCTGTTTTATCATGAACAAAAATTCCAGTTAATAAGAATTATACTTGGCCACAATTTGTACCTCATGCGAGTCCAGCAAATCTTTTGCCCCCTTTGCTTTTTTTTTGTTATGCTATATTATTTTATTTTTTTAAACCCTTACCTTCCATCTTGGAGCCAAGGCAGAAGAATGAATGGGAAGGGCTATGCAATGGGGATTGAGTGACTTGCCCAGGATCACATAGCTAGGAAGTGTCAGAGGCCAGTTTTGATCCTAGGACCTCCTGTCTCTAGGCCTGGCTCTCAATCCACTGAGCAATCCAGCTGCCCTCCCCCCGCCCCCACTGAGCCATGCAGCTGCTCCCTTTGCTTTTGTTAATGTCACATCAATAGAGAGAGGTGCAGTCCATCTATTTGTTCACAACCTCTATCATTGGTCGTTGAAAGATTCACATATTTGCAAATCTATAAGGTAATTTTCAGATATTTGGGAACCCCACTACCATTGATTGACCATGTACTTAATTTTTACTTCTGTGTTAAAAGATATTAAGGGACCATTGAGTAGCAGATATATGGGTAACAATGCCCCACTCTTCCATTCTCAACACAAACTTCATTCGTGCTAAGACAAAGCTCAATAGCATAAAGGATAGGTCACATAAATATATATCGTTTGCAACTGTCACTGCCTCATCATAGCTGAGGGCATATTCCCCATGGGATTTGGTGACCTACAGCAATTTCATGTTAGTAATGATTTAGCTTATTATTCGCTTACTCAAGCATTGTATGGGGCCTGTGGCATGGCCTATGTTACCCCACTAGTGTCAGTGCATAATCCTTTTATTGACTGAGTAGACAAATCCATGGCTAGAAATCTGGGCACTTGATTGGCATACTCAGAGCAAGAAATCTAGGCCTAATTCAGTAGCCACTTCATCTGTAGCACAGAGATTTTTCTGAGCTGCTATGCACATTTATGGGATGATGGAAATAATACAGTCTATTAGGAATATCTCTGCTGACATTAAGAAATTGGCACAGGATACAATTCAAGCCATCACACAAACTGCTAAGGTTATCTCCTTCCTCTAGGATGAGATTGATTCCTTGGGAAAGATGTTTATACTAAACCATTTAGCCCTTGATATACTTACAGCCACTTCGGGAGGTGCCTGTGTTCTTATTAATCAACCTTTTTCTAATATATAAATATATCAGGTAAATTTGTTGCATGAGTTTCAAAGAATTTTGAATCACATTCAGCAAATTGCTTTAGAGACTCATGTGGCATCTAATGATGTGTGGTGGAACCTCTCGTGGCTACAGGAAACAGGTTTTTTGGAAACTGTAACCAAATGTACTTTTTAATGCTATGAATTTGTGTCTGCTTCAGACTTTGCCTTAGTTGTTTTATTAAAGTCTATGCCAAGCTTTCACAAGGAGAAAAGCTTATGTACAAACATACTTAATATCAAGGCCATGTTAGGGAGATAATATATTTAACTTTAATTGGTCTGTATTTTTACACCTATGTTTAACTATTACCTTGTTTAATAGGTTTTGAGATATGATTTTTTTCTTCCCTTTCTTATTTAAGTGTAATTTTTTTGAAACTCGAGTTCATGCAATTATAACTGATATTTGATATTGAATGATCAGTTTTGTACTAGTGGGTTTTGGGGTCATGGTCAGACAAGATACCAACTGATTATTTTGGGCCAGTACCAGGGTTTTAATACTGTGGGTTAAAGGTGCCCAGCCGGTAACCCTGACCAGGCCAGAGCCTGATCTGGGTCCCATACACTGATCACTCAGTCACAGAGCTAGGTAAAGTCAATGGAAGATGTAGTTTATTTACACAGAGAAGTTTGGAAGGAAAGGGGAATCCCTGTCACTATTTCACTAGCTAATAACCCCAGATCTAAACCTCATGAAGGGCCTTCAGAAAATTTTGATGGTCTACACTTATCACCATCTCCTCTCTAACTTGTAAACCAGACCCTATTATATCTACCCTACACTATCCAAACTTCTCTTGATTATTAATAGAGATATTGGTTTGTGACAGATCAGATAGGAACCTAAGGGTAGGTCCCAGGTCCAACAGGACCCAGACCTCTGCTTACTGACAGTGCAGATAACTGGATACTGGCTTAGGCTAGTATCAGGTTCACAGGATCTTCCTCCAAGGACACATAGCAGCAAGGACCACAAAAAGGACAGCAACAAGGACAGGATCAGAAAACTAGGATGTGGCAGCCATTCCCTCTGGGTTCACATCCAGAGAGAGAGAGAGAGAGAGAGAGAGAGAGAGAGAGAGAGAGAGAGAGAGAGAGAGAGAGCTAACAGCCCCTGAATTCTAGCTTAACCCTTCCTTCTAGCATTCCAGAATCTTTCCATCTTCAGGTCTCATGCATCTGCCCTCTGAAAACCTTCTTCTCTCCTACTATACTTATTTCTTCCTCATAACAGTTTACAATGTCTAATACCCCTAACAACATTGCATGCCCCAAAGCTTAAAAATATTGAAACTTACCATTGATATTAAATCTCATGGACCTATAACTCATGTTTGAGTATGATTCCAGGAAAATGGACTGCTAAAAAGTCACTGATCCATGCTGATGAGCACATGATCATAGATGTCAACGACCTCTGTTGGGATGGTAAATGTCAGCACCAAAGTAGGGGAGCTGTCCCAGGGGAGACTCTGAGAAGCAGTGGTTCAACAAGTCCTGATGCTGATCTTCTCTATTTCAGCCTATACAATGTGAAACTAAAATATATCTCTATTTAGCCCTAACTCACTCTTGCTATCCCTATGATGGAACTGAAACCAGAGTAGGGGACCACATTCCCCTTTTTCTCAGACTTCTGTTTTCTTTTTTTCATTGGTACAACAACTATCTTTAGTCATGGAAGATGGTGGGTAGCTTCAATATTTTTGTACCTGACCTACAAATATGTCAGATATAAACTATCTCCACTAGGCCTTGAATATATATCAGGGACTTATTATGATTTTTATTTATATATACATATTTTTTCTCCTCTTGTTTTTGGGAGAAGTGATCTTTATATTATTGAATGGCTTCTTAGCTCAGTAACCTAGTAGCCTAGCCATATAATCTTTACCAAGTACTACTATTGCTGTAAATGAATATTTACCATGTAGGAACATTATTTTGTGTTGCTATCAAATTATGGTAGGATAAGATACTGGAAACTATCTTATCCTCCTGAAGTGGAATTGTGAAGTCATCCTAAAAGTCCATAGACTAAGATCTTTTTAAAAACAATTTTAGGGGAAGATATTGCCAATAACTGTCAAGATCTGCTTCACAAATTACTTGTGGGTCAACAAACTTGGATAAGAAAAATGATTCTGAGATTACAGGAGAGCCAAACTGACAGACTGACAGACAGTCCTGCAGAAATCCTCTTGCTGAACAATCACAAAGTTTAATGATTTGGGGTACACACTTTATAGGGAAAATGAGGTAGCCTAAGGTATTAGATAAACCTTTTGCAGGGATAATGGTTAATAATGATTTACAAAATGGAGACAATGGATATAGATTACCTCAGTAGCTCTAAACAGAGTTGTCTATAAGATAATAAATCACAGGTAAATATCTAATCATCGAGTCCAGATTCTTAGGGAAATGTTTCCTTTAGTAGGTAGAACAAGGACAGCCACAAATAGCCAAGAATTTATCAGGTGCTTTGGGTGAGATCATACATGCCTGGCTCTAGCTAGCTGATGTCTCTGTTTTTATTGGGTCTTTTCTCACTGTGGGGGGCTACAAATAACCTGGAACAGGAAAGCAGATCTCCTGGAGAAGATACTATAAGGGTCATCATGACTCCAAATGCACTAAAAAGATATCATCAATAGAGAATGTTCCCAGAAATCAAACACTACACCATGAGTCTCTGAGTGAGCCTCTGGATATAAAGAACTGAACTGGGGGTGGAGAAAGGGGCTGGGCCCTCCATCCATTTTTGTTCTTCCCAGGTGCCATTATTTTATCCTCATTGTAAAACTCTTATGCCCAAATGGGAATGCCCACTAATGGCTTCTTGTCAATGCATCTATCAATCATTTTTATTATGTTAAGAAATACCCAAATTGTAGTTAGATCCTCCATTAAATTTATAATATCTTTGTACCCTTATTTACCCTGATGAGACAATACTGAAATGTATAAATATTATTTATGGGATGATTCACTGGGGAGACTTCCATATTAATCTCCTAAAGAATCAGAATGGGAAGACTGACATTGTAATCTCCCAAAGAATCAGAGGGGAGATTGTGTGAATTTAATATTAATTATATCCCCTTATTCCATTTGAAAATCCATTTTTGATTGATATCAGTCTCATCCTTTGACTAAGTGCTATCTATAGTGTTGGCATTCTGTCATCCTAAAGGAAATGACTGAAGTCCCTGCATGAGAAGTGGCATGTATGTTAAGGGAACCCCTTCCTCCAAGGATTGTGAACTTTCTGCTTATCTGAGCCATCCTGTTAGCAAACCAGAACTAGAGGTTATGGGTCTGGGTCAGAGAGACTTAGATTGGTTCCTGAGATGTGGTAGACCAGTGCAGAGGGAAAGGACATGACATAGAGAAGGACTGAAAAATGAGGCTGCACTCTTCTCTAGAGGTCTTTGGCTAGGGGTCTTTCTGCAATTTGGCACTGGTGACTAGAGCAGAAGACACTTATGTTCTGGTAAGATTAGCATGGCAAGCTAAGAAATATTCTTTCTACTTCCTTTCCTCCTAATTTATTTCTTTGACTATATTTATATGAAAATTAAATTGTTAAAAGCCACTATCATCTTCATGACTTAAGGGTTAAGTATTTTTATAAACAGTGACCACAGTAATCTTTTTTAACTAATATTTTATTTCCAAACCAATTTCTAAATATTACACACCTGGCATAATATTATTTTTTAAATATTACACATGTCAAAAAATCAGGATTCCGACCTGGACTGAGGTTGAGGTTGTCCAACCAGACAGTCCGAAGAGGAGTGGTCAAAACTGGCTTCATAATAAAGGGGACTCAGGAAGCACTCTCTCTGGCTGGACACTCATTGTTGCCCCTTTTTATGGAGCATTCAACTCTTGGTGCATAGCCACTTGGAGTGGAAAATCCAATGCAACCTGTGAAATGTTTTTTAATATAGCATGGTCAGGTGAACATGTGATCTTTCTCTCTCTTTCTAAATTTTACTAATAAATAATTACAAATTGATACACAGTCTTCAGAAAAATTTTAACATGCAAAATAAAGCTTTTTAGGTAGCTATATACATAGACACATATATGTAGACATATGTAATATGTATATAGATGTTCATGGGCATATGTATATTATTAGGATAACAATACATATCTGATGGTTAAATAACAAAACCTGTAGGTGAATAGCTCCTAGGTGGGTTCTTGATGTCAGTTAGGTGCCAGGTTTGTCTGGGAAAGGAGGAGAAACAAGGAAGGTCTATATAACAGGGTTTAATAACAAAATTGGGTTGGGGAGTGAAGGGAAGTAGGAAAACTAACACTCAGATCTAGTGAAAACTATCAGGGGATAGAGGAATGGACACAGACTACACTAAAACTAAATGTAAGAGCAGACTGCCTAAAGCAAGGCAGCCTGGCTTGACAGGGGTAAGGGGATCTCACAAAGATGTCCTTGGCTGGTCTCAGGATGTCACAGCTGGTCATAGGAAATCAGGATACACAGCAAGATAAAATCCACAGATGAAGTAAGGGAGATGAGATAATCTGTGTGTGTCCACCACACCAGATAAATCCACTTCTCAACCTACACTTCACAAGTTTTCATTGAAGATGTAATGTCCAAATCCAAAGAAACAACTCCAGAGTATACAGTCCCCCAAAAGACACAGATTCACCCTGACAGTTGCTCCAAAATCCAACTGTCAGCCTCCAAAGTCACTGTGAGAGTCCCTGTGACAAGATTCTAAGTTCTTTTGCCAGCCAGTCTTCTCTCCTGTTTATCTATCTCTGCTATATAACTCAGACATATTTCTCTACAACAGTAATGGGCAAACTATGACTTGTGGGCCAGATGTGGGCCCCCTGAAATGTTCTATCTGGCTGGGACATTATTCCTAATCTGATAAATACAATGAGTAGGATACAATACAATGAAACTAGAAAAAGAATTGCCTTAGAAACAGACTGTCAGATGAATATTTCCTTTCCTTTGGCCCCCTCTTTAAAAAGTTTGCCCATCACTGTTCTACAACAATATATACATATCTGTATATATATATGTATATATATATATATTTATGTACATATACATGTGTGCATATCTAATCTACATAAGCAAGTGCTTATATGGATATGGATAAATGGAAGGGGAAAAGATAAATTTAAATTGGTTTTATCACCTAAGCTGTAGGTTTTTTAATAATTCTTGAATTATCTATTCTCTTTCCTTTTTCATTCTTAGATGACCTTAGGATAACTTTGCTTATTTGAATTTCTTGCCAAGATTTCTTTGAAGTAGTTTTAGCTCTCCTTTCACTGCTTTTTTGTCTTATTAGACCATATTGCTCATAGTTGTCTAGCATCTACTTCATAAAATTTTACAATTTCATATTCAAACTAAGCAAAATAAAGAAGAAAAATGGGAAAATGTGTAGGTATAAAGACTTTTCAAGGTGAATAGGCATTTTTCTAGGACATACTTACCTATGAGTTAGAGAGAATGAGTTGAATGTTTTTAATACTCTGGATCTCTCAAATCCAGCAACCTGAGAAAAAAATTGATTTAAGACATAGGTTTAACCTATGGATTTCCTAACAGAAGTTAATATGACTCTTTCTAGAAAAATACTCAGTTCACAAAGTGGATAAGATAGTGGCTTATTTCCTCTCAACAGAGGAAATTCTTAAAAAAACATATTAATAATACATAAAACATGAAATAGTAACTCATAAACCTTATTATACTGTCCTAAAAGATCACTGCTGAAGATATTAAGACAGAAAACACTTTTTTGGGCTTGCTGAACAGACATTTTAGCTTCTCAGTTCTGAACTACCAAAACAACTAAATCAAGGTCCACAGTTTCTGAAAGACCAAGGTATGGCTTCCCCTTTCTGATGCTCAAATTCTTAAAGAAGTTATATCAGAGGTTACCTCCTACTGGGAAACTAGAAACTCAGGACATCTGAAACTCATGAAGTTTCCTCCAAGGCAAAAAAAAAATCATCTCACAATTACTGATTAGTCATCAGAACACAAAGAATAAAAGAAAACAGAGCAGGCGACCAGAGATTTAGTCCCAGTCTCAGGCTTAACAAGACAAAATATCTCATCATTAACTTGTGTGAATAGCCATTATAACTGCCAGAGGAAAGGGAGATAATCCTAGGGAGAAATATCTGAGTCCCAATTACATATTTAGAAGAGGAAAAGAAGAAAGTAAAGTAAACTGAGAAGGAGCTCTTTACTGCTCAGTGATTTGGTGATCAATCTTCTTTACTTAACCACCTAGGGAGAAAGGAAACAATGGAACCATATATGGTAGTAGCTATTGAATGCACATTCTCTTTATCTAGATGCACTCTATAGGATGTGAAGGCACAGGTGTATCCCCATTCAGATTGCATTGATGTTCACCATTACATAAAATCATTATTAAGAGATTTCCCCCCCCAAAATACAATTACACCTAACCCTGCTATCACAATCCCACATGTATTTATAGAAGAGAAAGAAATTACATTAAAAAGAACTAAAATGGAATAAAGGAGCTGGATTAGACTATGTATATATTATCAAAATTCAAGCTACAGGAAACACAGTTCTGAAAGATTAACATACAAAATAGCTGATAAAAAGGACAATGCCAAAGGAATGGGGAAAATGTCACTCCTTATTAACACTGAATACCATGAAAAAATATAGCATCAATACCTACCAGCCTCCATGAATACAATTTTATACAAAACTTTTATGAGAATAATCTTTATATGAATCAAGAACATCTTTGATAAATATCTTAGTTGGAATCCAACAAGCTCTCAGAAATTAAAATTATATTCAGCAATGGGCCATATCTTTAACAACGTCACAATTAGTTAAATAATCTAGTAAGATCATATTATAAATATTTTTGTTGGTTATGAAAAAGCATTTCATTTAGTAAAGCAACATATTGCTTTACATATCCTTTTTTAAATGTTATTTTTCATTGCTACAAAAAATACAAAATTACTTCAAAGACAAATATTTACTTAATTCTATTGAATAACACTGATTATAAACATTAGGCAAATATAAAATATGGGGATGTATGATCATAAAATGGATGTCACTATGAAGTAGAAAAAAAAGTGCACAGTACAAGTTGATTAAGTATTCAAGTGTGGTCAATGAGGTCTTCCATGTGCAACTGTTTATGTATGAGATTGTTATGATATCAGGCCCTGAAACACTGAAGAACCTCCTAGAAGACCTAAATCACTCCAAAAAGTTTGGCCTCATTATCCATACAAGAAAGGCCAAATGGATAAAGAACACCTGCTACCAATTTTATAATATATATTTGCCTGGACAATCTATAGAACTTATCTATTAATATGTATATCTGAGAAAGAAAGTACAAATGAATTAATTATATCCAGAGCAAAACAGAAGGAAGAACCATACTTTGATTGTTTTCAGGAAATTAAAATTTTCTTTTAGCAATCCCAAGTTTTCCATGAAAAGAAATGATAATTTTTAAATACCAACATCCTCTCAATGTTTCACAGTGAAACATGGAATGTAACATTCTCTAAATAATTAAAAAATAATATTACATAGTCAGTATGACCAAATGTAACATATAATCAATAAAGAACTCTTAATAGCAGTTAGAAAAAAGATTCAAAAAAATTATCATGTCTTTAGAAGAGAGATGATAGGTGGCCAACCAGAGTGCACCATGTAGTAACCTTATGGTATTCAAATATGTGAGAAAGGCCAGTAGCACATTTGGTAGTTGTTTGTGGCACTATTAAAAGAAGACAAAGACAAGAATCATCCTGAGTTGTCAGTTAAGGATGTGTTATGTTTTTAACTCATTGGAGGAAACTTCCAAATCAATGTGGCAACAAATCCACATTGATATTTGAGTCATTATCTCTATTAGGAACAATAATGAGTATTTTTATTTGAGTAACGTGAAACTTGTTCAACAGTGGAATGAATTTAAAATTCAGGTGTATACATTAGTCCTGGAAGGGGGTTCCAGGTGACTGATGAGTAGTGTGTTAGAAGAAATATTGGATGAAGTATAAAAAGGTCAGAAATGGGAGACCAGGTTAAAGAACTGGAAATTAGGAGGAATAAGATACAAAAGAATAGAAGTAAAGGACAGTCTTGTTTCCAGATAATTGGGAACCAGGGAAACTGAAGTAGCATTACCAGAATCCTGGTTTTCCATTGATAAGTAAGTTCCATTTAGATTAGTTCAACAAAAATAAATCGGATGTGTTGTACTCCAATGGAAGCAAAATAGCATAACAGATCAATTGTAAGCTTTGCAGCCATGAATACATGTCTTACAATTCTACTTCACAAAACAAACTAGAAGTTTTCCGTTGGCAAATCATTTAAATATTCTGTGCCTCTCTTTACTCCCCTGAAAGACAGGAGGTTGATTTGATTGTTTCTAACTTCCTTTTTACTTATAATTCTATAATCCTCTGACTTTCTTGTTGTTGTCTATAAAGATACAACATTCTCTCTCTCTCTCTGTCTCTCTCTGTCTCTCTGTCTGTCTCTCTGTCTCTGTCTCTCTGTCTGTCTCTCTGTCTCTCTCTCTCTCTCTTTCTCTCTCTATCTCTGTATCTCTCTCTCTCTGTATCTCTCTCTCTCTCTCTCTCCACCTCTCTCTCCACCTCTCTCCCTAGCAATTTGAACTGGGTTATACATGTATTATCATGCAAAACATATTTCTATATTGTTCATTGTTGTAAGAGAATATTCATGTAAAGCCTAGTCCCAATGTAAAAGCATCATTAAACTAAAGTGAAAAATAGAATGCTTCATTCTTCATTCTAACTCCAACAGTTCTTTCTGTGAAATAGAATTCTTTGCGATAAGTCTTTCAGAATTGTCCTGGATTGTTGTTTTGCTGAGATTAGCTAAATCTCTCATAGTTAATCATCATACAATATAGCTGTTGCTTTATACAATCTTTTCCTGGTTCTGCTTATTTCACTTTGTGTCAGTCCATATTGGTCTTTCCAGCTGTTTCTGAAACCTTACTCTTCATCATTTCTTATAATAAAATAGTATTCTAATGCCATCATATACAGTCATTATCCAGTTGAGGGACATTCCTTGATTTCTAATACTTTACCACCACCAAAAAGGCTATTATAAATATTTTTGTACAAAAAGATCCTTTCCCCTTTCTTTTACATCCATTTTGGATACAAAGGTATGAAATATGTATCTAAATGCTACTTGGCGGGATAGAGGATTAAAGATGTTCAAGAAATGAATGTTATGGCCAGTAATCAGAAGTATCTCAGGGTTTGGGAAAGCAACAGGATAAAGCTTACTGGATACCCAAATGATATTAAACAGGTTTATTCAAGGTAAGGGGAGGAAGGGAAGGGAATTGGGATGATCTAACTAAAGACTATAAAGAAACCTCCAACCAAATCCAGTTATTATCTTCTTACAGTTGGTATCTTCTCTATCAATAACCTCTCTACCTAAAAGTCCCAGTTCCTACAATACATACACCTCACTAACCAATTCTCCCCACCCCTTAGATGGTGACTAAATTAGGAAAGGTTGGAGGGTAAGCAAGAATAAGGACTCAAAGGGAAAGGATCACACTGACAGCTGACTTTAGATGTCACTAGCTGCTCTGTAGAAATATCTGTCAATCAGATGCAACCGGATACACACACACAAGAACACAGGAACACAGGAACAAAAAGTTGTATCCAAAGGACAGCCACAGGACAGGGAGAAATGTCAAACTCATGAGGTCCACCCAAGAAGTTCAGACTTACTCAACCTACTCCCTCAATGGTCACTCAGAGGAAGCACACACTGTCACTTCCTTTGAATTCTTGAATCTTCTGTTTCTCTGCCTTTCAGCAGCTCCTGCTTATTTCCTAATTACCTTATAACAGCTAGTAGTGGTATTATTGGATCAAAGGGTATGCATAGTTTTATATCCTTTGGCCATTGTTCCAAATCACACTCCAGAATAGTTGAATCAGTTCACAACTCCACCAACAATGTATTAATGACCCAATTTTGCCACATACCATCCAACATTTCTCATTTTTCTTAATGTAGTATTAGCCAATATGATTGGCATGAGATGGTACCTCAGAGTTGTTCTAATTTACATTTCTCTAATCAACAGTGATTTATATCTTTTTTTATATGATTGTTAAAAGTTTTCCTTTTTTCATCTGAAAATTGCTTGTTCATATCCTTTGGCCATTTATCATTTGTGGAATGGCTTGCATTTTTGTTAATGTGATTTGTTTCTCTATATCAGGGGTTGGCAACCTTTTTGGCCATGAGAGCCACAAACACCACATTTTGTAAAAAGAAATTTCCTGAGAGCCGTACAGTGCTCACAGTGCATGCTCCTGTAACAGTGTGCACTCCTGTAACAGCACCTGAAAAAAATTGACCTTATGGCTCCTGCAGAAAGAGCCATATCCGGCCCTCAAAAGACCCAGATATGGCTCGAGAGCCATATGTTGCCAACCCCTGCTCTATATATTTGAGAAATGAGACCTTTATCAATATAATTTGTTAAATTTTTCCCAGTTTGTAGTTTCCCTTCTAATCTTGGCTACATTGTGTGTGTTTTTTTTGAGGGGGGATGTTAGAAAACCTTTTAAATTTAATATAGTCGAAATTATTCATTTTATGTCTTCTATTATTCTTTCTTCCTTGTTTGATCAACATTCTTCCCTTCTCCATAAATCTGATAGATAAAATAATGTATGTTCTACTAACTTAATTATAATATCACCCAATTTGTCTAAATCATATACACATTTTGACCTTATTTAGGTATAGAATATTAGATGTTGGTCTATACTTGGGGTCTGCCATACTTTTTTCCAGTTTTCCCACCAATTTTTGTCAAAT
Source organism: Gracilinanus agilis (assembly GCF_016433145.1). Lineage (NCBI taxonomy): Eukaryota > Metazoa > Chordata > Mammalia > Didelphimorphia > Didelphidae > Gracilinanus > Gracilinanus agilis. The sequence continues at coordinate 235,566,425 of NC_058130.1, forward strand.
AGTGAATTCTTATCCCCAAAGTTGGGAACATTGGGTTTACCAAACACTAGATTGCTAAGATTACCCCTAATATATTCCATTGATCTACCATTCTATTTCTTAGTCAGTAGTAGATTGTTTTGATGATTACTGCTTTACAGCACAGTTTGAGTTTATCACTTATCTTTTGTTCTTTCATGTGAATTTTGTTACTATTTTTTTCTAGTTCTGTAAAATAATTTTTGGTAGTTTGATTAATATGTCACAGAATAACTAAATTAATTTAGGTAGAATTATCTTTTTTTTTACTTTATCTTGGCCTGCCCATGAGGAATAAATACTTTTCCAATTTTTGTGTGAACATCTTTTGTATTTGTGTTCATGTAAATGTTGTGTTTGTCTTGGTAAGTAGTTTACCAAGTGTTTTATATTATCAAGTAATTTAAAGTGGAATTTTTGTTTATATTTCTTGCTGCTGGTCTTTGTTAGTAATATATATAAATGCTGATGATTTATGTGAGTTTATTTTATATCCTACAACTTTGCTAAAGCTATTAATTATTTCAACCGGGTTTTTTAGTTGATTGTCTAAGATTTTTTAAGTATACCATCATATTGTCTGCAAAGAGTGATAGTTTAGTTTCCTTATTGCCTATTTTAACTTATTCAATTTATTTTTCTTTTCATTGCTAAAGCTAATATTTCTAGTATAATATTAAATAATAATGATGATATTGGGCATCCTTGCTTCACTGATGATCAGATGGGGAAGGTTTCTCTAACTTTGATGATGGTTTTAGATTGATACTTTTTATCATTTTAAGGAAATGTTCATTTGCTACACTTTCTAGTCTTTTTAATAGGAATGAGTATTGTATTCTTTCAAAGGCTTTTTCTTCATCTATTGAAATAATCATGTGGTTTCTGTAGGTTGATTATTGTCATAGGCAATTATGTTTAGAATTTTCCTAATATTTAAGCAGCCTTACATTCCTAGTATAAACCCCACCTTGGTCATCGAGTATGATCTTTATGGTGTATTTTTGTAGTCCCTTTGCTAATATTTTATGTAAGAGTTTTCAAATCAATATTTATTAAGGAATTGGGTCTGTAATTTTCTTTCTCTGACTCTTCCTTTCTTAGCTGTCAAGACCATATTTGTATCATAAAAATAATTTGGTAAAACCTTTCCTACATAGACTACATTCTATGTAATGAATTTAATCATTCTTTAAATGTCTTATAGAATTCACTTATAAATCCATTTGACTCTGGGGATTTTTTCATTTTTACCAGGAAGTGATTTGATGACTTGTTCAGTTTCTCTTTTCTGAGATGGCATTATTTAATTATTCTTTATCCTATTTTTCTGGACAATTAAGATTTTTATAAAAATTCATTCATTTCATTTTGATTATTAGGTTTATTGGAATATAATAGTGCAAAATAGCTCCTAAAGATTGATTTAATTTCCTCTTCCTTGGTGATGAATTAATCCTTTTCCATTTTGATAATGATAATTTTCTTTTCTTTTGTTTTTTTAGTCAAATTAACTGTTGCTCAATTTTTTCTTTTTCATAAAACCAATTGCTGTCTTACTTATTAGTTCAATGTTTCTCTTGCTTTTAAATTTATTAATTTCTTTTGATTTTTTAGGATTTGCAATTTAGTTTTTAATTGGAGATTTTTTAATTTGTTCTTCTAGTTTTTTGAATTGCCTGCCAAATTCACTAATCTGCTTCTTCCCCCCCCCTTTATTAATGTATTTAGAGATCTAAATTTTCCTCTAATGTGGATTAATCTTGTGCCTTACAAATTTTCTAAAGATGTCAATTATTTCCACTAGCCTTTTAGTTGATTTTCTAGGATTCTTTAAGTATACCATCATATCATCTGCAAAGAATGTTAGTTTAGATTCTTCATTGCCTACTTTAATCCCTTCAATTTCTTTTTCTCCTCTAATTCCTATTACTAGCTTTTCTAGTACAATATTAAATATTAAAGGTGATAATGGCCATCCTTCCTTCACTCTGATCTTATTGGGAAGTCTTCTAACTTATCCCCATTTCAGTTAATGCTTGCCAAGGGTTTTAAATATATACTGTTTGTTATTTTTAGGAAAGGCCCATCTATTCCTTTGCTTTCTAGTGTTTCGATAGGAATGAGTATTGTATTTTGTCAAAGACATTTTCTGCATCTACTGAGATAATCATGTGATTTCTATTGGTTTAGTTATTAATATAATCAATTAAATGGTTGGTTTTCCTAATATTAAACCATCCTTGCATTCCTGGTATAAATCTCACCTCACCTAATCATAGTGAATAATCCTCATGATAACTTGCTGTAGTCTTTTTGATAGTATTTTATTAAAGATTTTTGCATCTATTTTCATTAAGGAGTTTGTTCTGTAGTTTTCTTTCTCTATTTTTGGTCTTCCTGGTTTTGGAATCAATACCATATTGGTGTCATAAAAGGAATTTGGTAAAGCTTATTCTTTGCTTATTTTGTCAAATAGTTTGTACAATATTTGTATTAGTTTTTCTTTAGAAGTTTGATATAATTCATTTGTGAATCCATTTGGCTCTGAGGATTTTTTCCTAGGGAGTCCTTGATTGCTTCTTCAATTTTTTTTTTCTGAGATAGGATCATTTAAGTATTGTATTTCCTCTTTTGTTAATATAGGCAGTTTATATTTTTGTAAATATTCACCCATTTCACCTAGGTTGTCATATTTAATTGCCATATAATTGGGCAAAATAGCTCTCAATAATTACCTTAATTTCTTTTTCATTGTAGGTGAGATTGCCCTTTTAATTTGATTTTCTTCTTTCTTTTTTGGATAAGATTAAGCATTACTTTATCTATTTCATTTGGTTTTTTCCCAAAATAACAGCTCCTAATCTTATTTATTAATTCAATAATTCTTTTACTTTCAAGTTTATTAATTTCTCCTTTAATTTTTGGGATTTCCAATTTAGTTTTTATCTTGGGATTTTTAATTTGTTTTTTTTTCCTAAATTTTTAAGTTGCAAGTCCAATGCATTGATCTCTCTCTATTTTTTTCCTATAGGCACTGAGGAATATACATTTTCTCCCAAGTACTGCTTTGGCTGTATCCCATATATTTTGATATGTTGTCTCCTCATTGTCATTCTCTTTAATGAAGTCTGTAAATGTTTCTATGATTTCTTCTTTGACCCACCAATTTTGAAGAATTAGATTGTTTAATGTCCAATTAAATTTGTATGTACTGCTGTACTGTATTAATTTTGTAATGTACTGCTGAAAAGAAGGTATATTCTTTTTATCCCTGCTCATTTTTCTCCAGATATTTATTAACTCCAATTTTTCTGGCACTTCATTCATTTCCCTTATTTCATTCTTATTTGTTTCTGGTTCAATTTATCTATTTCTTAAAGGGAAGGTTGTGATCCCCCACTAATATGGTTTTACAATCTGTTCCCTCCTGATTAGAAAAATGCAAATTAAAACAACATTAAGGTACTACCTCACACCTAGCATATACTGGCCAATATGGCAGGAAAGGAAAGGGATAAATGTTTGAGATGATGTCTCAAAAAACAAACAAACAAAACCCAACAACCTAATACTGGTAAAGTTGTGAATTAATCCAACCATTCTGGAGGGCAACTTGGAATTACGCACAAAGGGATTAAAAAGAATGCTTGCCCTGTGACCCAACTATACCACTGCTGGATTTGTACATCCAAAGAGATATGGAAAAATGCATGTACAAAAATATTTATGGCCTCATTCTTTGTGGAGGCAAAAAAATTTTAAAAAGAGGCGGTGTCCATTAGGGAATAGCTGAACAAATTGTGGCATCTGATGCTCATGGAATATTATTGTCCTGAAAGGAATAATGAATTGGAGGACTTCTTTGTGAACTGGAAAAGGAAAGACCTCTAGGAATTGATGTAGAGAAAAAGGAGCAGAACCAGAGAACATTGTACACAGAAACTGATACACTGTGGTACAATCAAATACAATAGACTTTTCTACTAGCAGCAATGCAATGATCCAGGAAAATCCAGAGGAACTTATGTGAAAGAATGCTGTCCACATTCTGAGAAAGAACTGCAGGAACAGAAATGCAAAAGAAAATATATATGCTCGATCATGTGGTTCTATGGGGATATGACTGGGCGTTTGATGTTAAAAGATCACTCTATTGCAAATATGAATAACATGGAAATAGGTTTTGAAAATACATGTATCACTCCCCCCCCACCAAAATAAAAAAGACCAAATAAATTAATAAATTTTCCTCTAATACTGTTTTGTCTGTATCCCATGAATTTTGGTATGTTTTCTCATCTTTATTCTCTCCAATGAAATTATACATTGCTTCTACAATTTATTCTTTGACCAATCCTTTTTTATTAGATTATTTATTTTCCAATTAATTGTTAATTTGTTTTCCATGCCTTATTGATTATAATTTCATTTAATTATGATCTTAAAAGGAGGCATTTATTATTTCTTCTTTTCTGTATTTGGTCAGTTTTTGCTTAAGTACCATGTATTGTTGAAAAGATTAGATATTCTTTTCTTTCCCCATTTAATTTTCTCCTGAGGTCTATTAAATTTAACTTTTATAAAACTTCATTCACTTCCTTTACTGCTTCCTTTTTATTTTTTTGGTTAGATTTATCTAGATTTGAGAGAAGTTTGATGTCCCCTACTAGTATAGTCTATTTCCTCATGAGCTCATTTAGTTGTTCCTTTAAAAATTTGGAAGCTATTTTATTTGGTGCCTATATGTATAAAGTTGATATTCCTTCGTTGTCAATGATATCTTATATCAAGATATAATTTCCTTCATTATCTCTTTTAGTTAGATCTATTTTTGCTTTAACTTTGAGATCATGACTAATACTTCTACTTTTTTTTTTTTTTACGTAAGCTGAAGCATAATAAATTCTGCTCCATCCCATTAGGTTTAACCTGTGTGTGTTTCCCTTCCTTTACTGTGTTTCTTGTAAAGTACATATAGTAGAATTCTGGTTTTTATTCCACTCTGCTCCACATTTCAGTTTTATTGATGAGTTCATCTTGTTTACATTCACAGTCATGAATGATATCTATGTATCCTCCTCTGTGTTATTTTCCTCTTTTGATCCTGCTCTTTCTCCTTTCATTCTGTCCTTCCACATAAGTGTTTTGCTTTTAATCATCCCCTCAATTCCTGTTCCTTTGTATTACTTCCCACCCCCACCCCCATCTTACTCCTCTCCTACTTTTCTATAGGTTAAGATCAGATTCTATACCTCCAAAAGTGTGGTTGTTTTCCCTCTCTGAATCAATTCCAAAGAGTGTAATGTTTAAATATTAAATCCACATCCTAATCTTCCCCTCCATCCTAATAAGTTTTTTATTTTGTTTAAGTTTAGGTGTTATAATTTGCTCCATTTTACCTCTCTCTTCCCTTTTCTCTCAATGCAATTTTCTTTTTCATCACTTGATTTTTATTTTTATATATCATGTCATTCTAAAATTTATTCCCACTCCCTCTTGTGATTGTGAAATCTTCTGTCCCATTTTGTGATTATGATAGTATTAGCCTTTATGATTATAACATAAATAACATAGTTTACTTCATATGAATTATAAACATTAACTATGAAAATACAGTTCAAGGGTGGTATCAAATCTTGCTGAGAAGCATTTTGAACTTATGCCTGAAACACAAAAGTTCCAACTAAGTCCACCACACTCAGTTGTCAAATGATAAGAAAGGAAGTGGAGGGCTGCTCTTAGGTCTGAATGTATCTCAGGATGCAAATGTCAGTCATAAATGTCATCTATCTAACTTCTGATTCCTAGCTGTCAGTGGAAAAAAAAACATTAGTTCCTGATCCTTTACTGAAAATGTAGTAATAGAAATAAAGTTACCACCCATGGTGATTATTTTTTATATACTTTCTGGCTTATTCACCAATTGCATGATATGTTCTTGTGAAAATTTTTGCATTCAATATATCTTTTATGACAGGATGTCAACAGATTTATATAAAAAATGCTATCTCCTAAGGCTCGGGGTCTCTGGTCTTGATCTAGACCAGGGACCAGTTTTATTGGGAGACTGGCCTCCTCTCAAAAAAATCTGTTTAGCTTGGAGTTTTTGTATTGATGTGATAAATTTTTGCCACCCTCTGTGTAGACTAATTACTCTGATAATGATAATAATTTCTTTCCATGTAGGGATACAAAATGTTTAACCTGTTGAATCCCTTGACCATTCTTATTTACTTATTTATGCTTCTCTTGAGACATAAGTAGACATCAAAGTTTTGGTTAGAGCTGGTCTTTTTATCAGGAATATTTAGAAATCTTCTGTTTTATTAAATGACCATTTTTCCCAGGAAAGAATATTGTAAGTTTTGATGGGGAGGTGATTTTTGGTTTTAAACCCAGTTCTTTTGCCTTCTGAAATATCATATTCCAAGGCTTTCAATACTTTACTTTAGAGGTTGCCAAGGTATGTGCAATTCTGATTGCAGCTCCATGGCATCTGAATTGCTTTGTGTTTTTTTCTAGTTGCTTGCAATATTTTCTCCTTCGTTTTGGGGGCTATTGAATTTAGTTATAATATTCCTGGAAGCTGTAATTTGGGCTTTTAATTCAAGGGGTTATCTGTGGATTCTTTCAATTTCTATTTTACTCTCAGTGCTGTTTTCTTTGATAATTTTTATATTATATAGAGGCTTTTTTAAAAAATCCTAACTGTCAGGTAATATAATCATTCTTAGATTGTCTCTTCTGGATCTATTCTCCAGGTTATTGGTGTTTTTAAGAAATCTTTCATATATACTTCCATTTTATCATTTTAAAATTTTGTTGTATTGTTTCATGTCTAATGGAGTCACTAGCTTCTATCTGCCCAATTCTAATATTTAATGAACCCCCTTTTCCATTTGACCAATTTCTCTTTTTTAAGAAACTCTTCTCTTCATTAAATTAAACAAATTTTAGATTATTTTTCCATAGTTATAAGATTCACAGTTTCCCCACCCTTATTCCCTTCCTCCTCCTGGAGCTGACAAGCTATTCCACTGGGATATACATGTATCATTGTTCAAAACCTATTTCCATGTTATTCATATTTGCAATAGAGTGATCTTTTAACAACAAAAACCCAATCATATCCCTATTGGATCACATGATCAATCATATGTTTTTCTTCTGCATTTCTGTTCCTGCAGTTCTTTTTCAGAAGGTGGACAGCACTCTTTTGCATAAGTTCCTCTGGGTTGTCCTGGATCATTGAATTGCTGCTAGTAGAAAAGTCAGATCTACTTTTAATTCTGTGAAAAGTATTTAGTAGCTGTGTTCATATAGTTCATGTGTTTGTCATGGGAGATAGATTTCTAAATACTTTATATTGTCTAGAGTGATTTTAAATGGAGTTTCTCTTTCTAACTCCTGCTGCTGAGTTTTGTTGGAGATATGCAGAAATTCTGATGATTTATATGGATTCATCCTGTACCCTGCAACTTTGCTGAAATTGTTAATTATTTCCACTAGCCTTTTAGTTGATTTTCTAGGATTCTTTATGTATACCATCAATTGATCTACAAAGAGTGATAATTTAGTTTCCTAGTTGCCTTACTTTATTTAATCTCTTCAATTCCTTTTCATCTCTAATTGCTATCACTAGCTTTTCTAGAACAATGTTAAATATTAGAAGTGATAATGGGCATTCTTGCTTCAATCCTTATCTTATTGGGAAGGCTTTCAATTTGTCCCCAATGCAGATGATATTTGCTAATGGTTTTAAATATATACAGTTTATAATTATTACGAATGGCCCTTCTATTCCTATACTTTCTACTGTATCAATACGAATGGGTATTGTATTTCGTCAAAGGCTTTTTCTACGTGTATTGAAATGATCATGTGATTTCTATTGGTTTCATTAATTGATATGATTAATTATGTGGATGTTTTTCCTAACATTAAATCACACTTGCATCCCTGATATAAATCCCACATGGTCATAGCGAATAATCTTTGTGATAACATGGTGTAGTCTTTTTGCTAGTATTTTATTTAAGATTTTTGCATCTATTTCATTAAGGAGATTAGACTGTAGTTTTCTTTCTCTGTTTTTGTTCTTCCTGGCTTTGGAATAAGTATCATATTTGGATCATAAAAAGAATTTGATAAGACTCCTTCTTTGCTTATTTTCTCAAACAATTTGTATAGTATTCAGATTAGTTGTTTGTTAAATATCTGATATAATTCACTTATGAATTCATCTGGCCCTAGGTATGTTTTCTTAGGAAGTTCCTTTATGGCTTGTTCCATTTCTTTTTCCTAGGTGGGATTATTTAAGTCTTCTGTTTCCTCTTTTGTTAATCAAAGCAGTTTATATTTTTTTCAAATATTCACCCATTTCACCTAGATTATCCTATTTATTGCTATGTAATTAGGCAAAAATTTTGGTTTAGGTCTGGCTTATTCCTCAGGAATGCTTGGAAATCTTCTATCTTACTGAATGACCATTTTTTTTCCTCTGAAAGAATATACTCACTTTTGCTGGATAGGTCATTCTGGGATGTAAACTCAAATTTTTTTTCTTCCCAAATATCATATTCCATGCCTTTCATTCTTTAATGTAGAAGCCTCTAGGTCATGAGTGATACTGATTATAGCTCCATGGTATTTGAATGGTTTCTTTATAGCTGTTTGAAGTATTTTCTCCTTGACTTGGTGACTCTTGAATTTATCTATTATATTCCTGGAAATTGTCATTTGAGGATTTCTTTCTGGAGGCAATCTGTTAATTCTTTAAATTTCAATTTTATTATTTTTTTGTTTGAGGATCTCTGGAGAGTTATCTTTCATAATTTCTTGTAATATGGTGTCCAAGGTTTTTTCTTGATCATAGCTTTCATATAGTTCAATAATTTCAAATTGTTTCTCCTACATCTATTTTCTAGATTAGTTATTTTTTCAATATTTCATGTTTTCCACTGTTTTTTCATTCCTTTGATTCTGCTTTATTTTTATTTTTCTCATGAAGTCATTAGTTTGTAGGTTATTTTTTTAAGACCTGATTTTCCTCTGTCAATTTTTGGTTCTCTGTTTACAATTGGCCCATTTCGTCTTGCATCACTTTCATTTCTCTTTCCCACTTTCCCTATGCCTCTCTTAATTACCTTTTGAAGTCTTTTTTATGCTCTTCCAGAATCTGTGTCCAATCCATATTTTCCTTTTGGACTTTGGGTGTGTTTCCTCTGTTTTCACTCTCCCCTTCTCTGTCTGCACCTTGCTCTTTGTCTCCATAAAAAGTGTTAAAAAGAGTTAGCTGCATTTTTTTGTTGCTTGCTCATTTTCCCTATCTAATTATAAGTAAGCTCTGTTTTCTAGAAAGTTGGGGTAACCTCTTAAACTTCAGTTCTTCCTTGATGTTATTTTCAGCTTATTTTCTGGATTATTACTAGTTTACCAAATGGTCTGAGGTTTGAGGGCTGTGAGCAACATCTCCCCCTGATGATTCAATTTACCCTTGAGATGTTGCTAGCTTAAAGACTTTCCTGAGGCTTGGGTGTAAGCTTTTGATTTTACTTTGAACTTGATCAGGTCAAGGGCTGATCAAATTCTAGCCCCAGAATTAAACTCAAGTTTTTGTTCTCACTGGGTTCTTGATCCAATCTGACACACTCTTGATTGTCCTGTCCTGTAGGTCTCTCATTAGTTTTGGGCAAAAAGGTCTGGGTGGGTGGGCTCCCCCTATGAACTGTATTCTCACCCCAACTTGTGGATTATATCCTCATCCCATGCCCAGACTGGGATTCCTGGCTTCACTCTGGACCCACACAGATCAGCCCCTTTCAGCCCAGATTGCTCTGAGCTGGTACCCTGGACTTCTCCACAGGTTTGAAATTTCAAGGGTTGTGGGTTGGATTGGACAACTATTTGCCACAGCAGGCTCTCAGAGTCTGAATGTTAGCTTGGACTTAAGTTCAGAACCCATGACAACAGGTTTTGGGTGGGGGAGTGTGGTTTGTTCTTGGCTTGCTCTTCACTTCTTGCTACATCCTCTTGATGGCTCTGCTCTACTCTCACCCCAGCGTCTCACATGTTGTCTGCCTACTGTTGGGGTTCTTCTTTTCCTGAAAGTTGTTCTCCTTGTTGGTTCTTTCATTCTTGCATTCATTTTGTGGTGATATTTTAATCTTTGGTCACAGAGGATTCTCTTATTGATTCTAATTACTTCTCTATCTTGGCTCCATCCTAGGAAACTCATCTCTTCATGAGATTTTTGTACCTCTTTTTGTATTTGTCCAATTCTGATTTTTTAAGCTATTTTCCTCTTCCATTTGTTTTATTTCTCTTCCAAATTTCTCTTCTTCCTCTCTTATTATTATTTTTCAATTCCTTTTTGAGCTCTTCAAAAATCTGAGACAAATTATTATTTTTTTCATTTTGCATGTAGCTTCTCTGGTCTCACTGTCCCCTTCTGAATCTATAACTTGCTCTTCTTTGTCTCTATAATAATTTTTTATAATTAGATTTTTAAAAATTACTAATTTCCCTAGTCTCTTCTTTTCCTTTTTTCCTTTTACTTTTATCTTAAAGGTGGGCACTGTTCTCAGATTAAAGAGGGCACTCTTAAACTTCAGCTTTTCCTTGCTGCTACCCTCAGTTCTATGTATGGGTTTTTGATAGGTTTCTGCAAGTTTCAGTCAGTTTCTAAAGATGTATTATGGTCTGTGGGATTGAAGCTCTGAAAACCACCTCCCAGTACTGATTCAATATCCTCTGGGGTCTGTTGATGGCTTACAGGGCTCAAAACACTAAAAGCTACCTTGTGCTGGGCCTTAGGGCTTCACCTCAAGCTTGGACAAGGGCTCTGTGTCTCTCTCTTGGCTTACAGGCTTGTAAACTGTGGACTGCCTGGTGCTAGGGGCCTCAGTGCAAGTTTGAACAAAGCTCTTGGCCTTCTGTTAATCTAACACTAGACAGGTTCACCAAGGACTTCCTTGTGCTGAGGTTGCATTATGATTATATCAGGGTTGTGCTAAGGTTCTCCTCTTTACTGCCAGCTTGGGCAGGAGCTTGGAGCCTCAGCCTGATGCTCTGGGTACTGTCCTATTCTGAATCTAGGGGTGCCACTAGAGTATTTACAAGGGTTCTAGGTCCTCTTTATGCTTGAATGTCCTGCCTTGGGTAGGGCTTGTGGCCTCACTTGTGGCTTGTTCTAGGCTTAGAACTTCAGTAGATATGAGTAGAGTACTCTGCTGTTCACTTAGACAGGTCCTTGCAGTATTTAAGTTGTCCCAGGTTCAGAACTTAGATCAGTAAGTAGAAGGTTATGGCTTGTATTCCTTGATGAGACTTTGAAGTAGGCTCTGCTGCCCCTTTACACCCATGAAACAGACCCTCTCCACATACCTTTCAAGTTGTTTTCTGAAAGAGAGGTGTATCACTCTGTCCCCTTGTTAGTGTCCTCATTCCAGTATTTGTTTTGAGACATTATTTTAAGAGAGGATCCTCAGAGAGGTTATAGCTTTATGTGCTTCTACTCTGCCAACTTATGATAAAACTTTCTCAGTCCTATGTTTTTCAAGAACAATATTTCTAAACGATATGTAGAGGATAAAGAGTACCTGTTAGATTCTTATGGTCCCAAAGCCTTGGAGATTTCTGGAACTACTTATGTAATTTCTATTGGGGTTGTGTTGTTATGTTTATCATTTTCAGATCATTCCTTATTCCTAAAGACCCCAAAGGAGGTTCTTAGTAATAGGTTTTAAAATGAAGTCCAAAAATACATCTGCCAGCAAGAACAAAACCATATCTCTTTATATTATCATTCAGAGCAGCTAATTTATTTTTTACTACTCAAATCACCCAGAAAAAGATTAGCCAAATGAATAATTATAGTCCTTATATAATATGATTTTGCTTCAGAAGAGCACTCTCCTGGTTTTTGGAGGAAAGGGGTTCTAGTTATCTCCCGGCTATGCCAAAATCATTTCTCCAATGTTTTACAGAAGCAATGGGAGATATACAGACGTCACTCAGCATTTTGACAGGTAAAAAAATGTGAGTTAATAACAAGTGCCCTTCAAACAGCCATTTTGAGTGATCAGAGTGATTCACAAGCCCCTGCAGTCACATGTTTACTTGCTGGCTTTGACAGGAATAGACAGGGTATTAATGAAATAGATCCTGCTATTTCACCTGAAGTTGTTGGTGCATTGGGGAGAAATGAAACAAAAGCTTTTTTTTTTGCTCAGATAACAATTTTTATCAATACTTTCAAATTCCCCAATCTTTCTCTGACTTCACAAATTAAGAACCTAAGGTAGAAGGCATTATTATGCCTTTTATGCCATTATTACGCCTTTCACTTCTTTTGTGGTAGGAAGGGGAAATAAAAATGTTTAATAGTACAGATGTTTTAACTCAGTTTCTTCATTTATAAAAATAGAAAGGACTTCTGGGCTACATGATCTATGAATTCCCTTCCATCTCCCTAAGATATAACTTGCAATATATTTTTCTTTTCTATATTGATATGAGCCCATGCAATTTCTTGTCTCCAATATTTTTCTACCCAATTTTCTCCATATTTCCTCTTAACTCTTTCATTATCAATGTTTTTAACATAGTTATTTATAAGATTGTATCCTAGATTATAGAATATAAAATAGATTTAAAAAGTTTCAGCTGCCCCATACTCAACTTCATACCTTTACCATTCTTTCATCAGCATCTCTACTGAGTTCTACTAGGTGCTATTTACCTTATACTACCTCTATGTCAATCACCTATCAAAAAATATATTAAAATTTTTCACTTACTCTGTAGTATAAAGGACTCATTATAGCTTAAAGAGTTAGTCTTTTCAAAATTGAAGAAATTATTTTAGGGCTTTATGATCTTCCCCACTCTCCATTATAGATATCATGTTTTCTTTTAATGTTTTGCTATTTGCTTCCCTCCATCTCAATTGTCTTTGATCTCTCTAAATCTTAATTTTGAATCAAATATTTTCTTTTTTGTTTCATTGATCAAGTCTGCTACTGTAGATTCCAGTTTTTCCTTATTCTGCTTATAATATCTGCAGCGTATGACAGAAATCCTACAAACATCTTAGAGAGAAATACAGAATAGGCTCAAATAGATCACAAAACTATACATATCCTTTGGACCAGTAATACCACTGTCTGATAGAGGTCAGAGATAAGGAAAAATGATCCACCTGTACCAAAATATTTTGGTAGCTCTTTTTATAGTATCAAAGAATTGAAAATTGAGGGGTTAGAACTCATATGGGGAATGGATGAACAACTTGTATTATATGGTTTTTTTAAAACCCTTGTACTTTGGTGTATTGTCTCATAGGTGGAAGATTGGTAAGGGTGGGCAATGGGGGTCAAGTGACTTGCCCAGGGTCACACAGCTGGGAAGTGGCTGAGGCCGGGTTTGAACCTAGGACCTCCTGTCTCTAGGCCTGACTCTCACTCCACTGAGCTACCCAGCTGCCCCTATATGGTTTTGATGGGATATTATTACAACATAAAGAATGATAAGTGGAGGTGAGTTCAGAAAAAACCTGGAAAGACTTATATAAACTGATGCAAAGTGAGGTGAGCAGAACCAGAAGAACAATGTCTACAGTAACAGAAATATTGTACAATGATCAACTGTGAAGGACAAAACCAATATCATCAAAGCAAGTCTATGAGATAACCACAAGTGACTTGTGATAAAAACACTATCCACAGCCAGAGGAGAGGTTTGAGTCTGAGTAGAGATCAAAGCATACCATATTTCACTATATTTTCTACATGAAATTTCTATTGTATGTGTGATATGTATCTTCTATCGTTACATGAGAATTATGGAAATATGTACATGAAAGTACAGGTATAACCTATATCAGACTATTCAGCACTTTTGAGGTGGGCAGTGAAGAGAGAAAAACTGAATTTTAAAGTGTCAAACAATTGCTAAAAAGTGGTTCCATATGTAACTGAAAAATAAGGAAACAAAATAATAATAAAAATAAAAATAAAGGTTTGTAAAGGTTTACAAAATTTGACTTTCAAAAACTTAGCTAGCCACAACATATAAAATTAAATAGTGTAGATTTTCAAAAAACGTAGCTAAAAATGTTGTATTATTGCATTTTCTCGCATTTAGGAAATTATTTTTATATTAAGGGTAATGTAAGAAGGGAAAATTAGAGTTTTACCATTCCAGTCTTAGAGCATATGTTCCAATTTTTCTTCTTACTTTCCTACAAGTATTAATATTAGAGTAATAAGAACCATCTACATGGAAAGCTGTCAAACAACCAAAATAAAATTAGAATAAGTAACTCCAAGGCATCTCAAAGGAGAAAATACATGATTCTTGTGGGCCTGCATTTTTAACTAAATGCCTGTTGGAAAAAACAAGAACTATTTCCCTTTTTTTCCAATCTGTATGGAAACAAAGATGTTGTGATTGTGATTTGTTTCCCTATGAGTAACAGGAGACAAAAAAAACGCACAATCCAAATCTTCTTTAATGTTTCTCCCACCAAAAATCCAAAATAAGAAAAAATGAATAAATAAAACTTTGGAAAAAATTTTTGATACCAGAATTCCAGAATATCACAAAATATCATAATCAAGTCAGAAAAAAGTGAAGAAAATTACTTAAGTCTCCATGTCCTAAAGGAAAAAATTATGAATGATTTCATTTCCACTTGTTCATATCTAAATTTCTTACAACCAGTAATGGTTTTATTTTTATTTCTTCAATCTTAATCTCCCTATCTTTCCCAGGCTGAAAACTCAATGACCACTCACCTGCCTTATTCTGCTACTGATTTTCATAGAACCTTCAGTCTTCCTTGTCTTTTTTCCCCATGACCTGACTGGATTCATCTACTGCCTTGTCAGCCAAGTACCCTTCAACCACTGATACTCAATATATTTTTATGAGATTTAGTACAGAGAACTAATTAGCTCTATTTTTATTGTAACTCTGAATACAGAGAGGCAAGTCATCCATCAGCCTTAAACAACCAAACAAAAAAAGTTTAAAAAGTATGCTTCAATCTGCATTGAAATTCCATCAGTTCTTTCTCTGGAAGTGGAGAGCATTTTTTTATCAAAAATCCATTGGGATTTTCATTAGAATAGCTCTCATTCTCATTTGATCATCATACAATATCATTGTTTGTATATACAATGTTCTTCAAGTTATGATCAGTTCATTTTGCACCAGTTTACATAGGTCTTTAAAGTTGTTGGGTTTTTTGTTTTGTTTTTGTTTTTTTTTCCTGAAACCTCATCATTTCTTATAGTAAAATAGTATCCCATTACAGTCATGTGCCACAACTAGCAAAGACATTCTTTTTCAGCCACAAAATGAACTTCTACAAATATTTTTTCTATTGTAAGGGTTAAATTATGAGTTTGACAAAATAAGAGAGCAGCTTTTAGCCATTTTAATTTTAATAAGAATATAGTAACAGGAGGGAAATATCTGAAAGAGATAGAGAATTGCTTAAGTAACTACCCTATATCTCCCTATATCTGCCTATAACTGCTGTTAGAGAAAGTCTAGCTGATTACTCTTCAGCTCAGCTCACAGGCAGAAGATATATATATATATATATGAATACAATCACTAAATAACAAATAATTACAAATTGCAATTAGAATTACAAATAATACAGTCATTCCAATTACAAATAATACAGTCCTAAACCTTAGATTTTTTTATGAAAATTATACTCTATGGAAAATAAGAACCTGGAGATATCAATTTAAATCTAACAAATATTACATAATAACTATACAATTATAATTTTTATATTTAAATCTAACAAATACTACATAATAATTACAATCATAATTTCTATACTGTTATTCAATATACTTTTATACAATTATACAATCCCCCTGAACCAGTTGTTGGCCAACATCTGATTCATCTGATTTTTAATACTTATCATTTATGGCACCACAACATAAAAAATATAAATTATGGTTATAAAAATTATACACTTGCCCATTTATTAAACTCATTCTATTGAAAAGGAATTCAAAGTGTAAGTGAAAACAGTATGCAGTTGTCTATGAACTTTTATCTCCAATGCATGTGACAGGATACAGTCAATCAGTTTCAGTGGTAGGTACTCTTTTTACATGTGAACAATGTATCCAAGGGTTCTTTTCTCCATTTTTTATAGCTGTTTGTGTTTTGAGTGGTTAACAGTACTTGAAATAGACCTTCCCAGGCAGGCTGAGTTGCTCCTGTGTGCTGGAATTTCTTTATGTATACTTTGTCTCCTGGGTTTAAATCATGAAGGGAAAAGGTCTTGCTTGCAATGCAGCTCCAGATTCTTGAAGTTTTCATAATTTTATTTGTAAATCCTGTATATAAGAATCAATACAAGTATCCCCCACTGCTTTTCATTACTATGTTTGGGAAAATGGATTTGAATAATTGGTGTTAAGATATCAGGATCTAGGAAATCAAAGGTTTCATTCTCTAATTCCAGAGTCCAGTCTCCCCTCTCAGACCTTCATAAAGGTCCTTGGCCATTTCTCTGGGGTTCCTCTCATTGAGGTGGTTTTCCACTCTGAGTATAGCATGGTCAAGCCCCATTTTGGATATATTGTTATGAGTAATCATTTGCCTCATTCATATTATTAATTCCATAATTGTTTCCATTATTGTTATTTGTATAATTATTGTTATCATTATATTTTCTAAAATAGTTATTATTCCTAAAGTTTCTATTTCTATTTTCCTGTTTCCTCTTCCTACAGTTCATCATTACATGACCCCTTTCCCCCCAAAAGTGGAATATTGGTGTTTGATTTGTGGATTCTCACAAAGGGGGTATGGCCACTGCTCAATTTGCTTTTTGTTTTTCAAATTCCTCCTTTAAAATTTTAATTTCTTTTCTTAATGTCTCAAATCACTGCTCTCCTCATACTTTTTTCATGGCCATTAAATACATGAACTGCTATTCTCCTCAGTTCTTCAAGGTCCATATTAACCCAGTTTGGGGATTTGGTCTTGAAATAATTTTTCTGCCTCCCAGATCAATAAGTCTATCCATACATTGGGATGGATTTTCATTGTTTTTTTTTTTTTGCTTAAATTTCTCAAATTTTGTCCATGTACCAGGCCTATCAGAACAAGCTCTCATTTCTGTTAATAATGCCTCTCTGGTCTGGAATAATCTTGTGTAATCTTGTTTATTATTGAGGTTCCATTTTGAGTCTTCTTGGGACCAATGAATTGCTCTTCTTCCATTGGCCTGATTGGCAAGAGAAATGATTTCATTTTTCTTTCTTTCTGTTAAAAAAGCCTGGAGCAAATTTTCCACATCTATTAATAAGGAATACAGTCTCCAGCTTTTTAATAACTATAATTGGATCATCTTCAAAACAAGGATATGTTGCTTGAATCTCTCAATATCTTAGGAGGTGAAGGGTATATGATGCCTTAAGGAAACTACATCTCCATTCTTTTAAAGGGAATAGGCCTTTAACTGAATTATTTTTGGTTTCTGCCTCTTGGCTTTGTGTTTGAGTTGGCATAGAGCAGGTAATGGCTGTAGATGGGGAAATAGGCCAGATGGGAGGAGTTTGGTGAGTTTGGGTAGATTTAGATATAGGTAGAACAAGATGAGGAGGAGTTGAGGTAGTTTGAGTATGAGCAGAAATACATGGAATGGGATGGGACAGAGACTGAGTTGGCTCTAATGATGAGGGAGTGTAAAGAGATAAATCTCTCTTCTTACTCTGGGGATTCCTCAAGCTTTTCTCAATGCTTTTGATATGTCTTGAGATCCCCCAAACTCTCCTCCAGCTTTTTCCCAAGGTCAGCTTTTTTCAGCTCTGAGGTCAAACAAATTATCATTTGTTTTTTTCCTTAAGAGGAATAGGTAGAATGCCATACTTCCTATCAGTATAAGTACAGCTAGGAACAGTGCTATACATAGCCACTGTGAAATATTGTGTTGGATAATAAGCCATTTTAGATAGACAAGAAACAGCATCCCAAACTGAACTAGACTGCTCAGAATCATATTTAATGTAATTGTTACTTTTGTTTGTAGTTCTACTTTCTGTCAGTAGATGTGAGGAATAAAAGTGAGTAATAAATAAATAGTGAGGAAAAAATAATATTTTTCAACAAAAAGTGAGGAAAATAATCAGAAGATTAAAAGAATTAGTCAAAAACTCCTAACTGGCTCACCAATTAAATGTAAGGATTAAATTAGGAGTTTGACAAACTAAGAGAGCAGCTTTTAACAATTTTAGTTTTAATGAGAATACAGTAAAAGGAAGGAAATATAGGAAAGAGATAGAAAAATTGCATAATTACATACCCTATAACTAGCTATAACTCCTTAATCTGCCTATAACTTCCATTAGAGAAAGACCAGTGCAAGAATGGGATTTGTGTGAGGTAGATGGGACAGGAGGAGCCAGAGAAGGAATGGCTGACAGTTGGTGACAGTTAATACCAGAGAGAATTCTGGGTAATACTCAGGAGGAGGAAGAAGGGGACAGAGGTTCTGGAGAAGGACTGGGAGAGGAAGGAAGTGAACATTCCAGCTTGGATACAGGGCTTCCTGAGGATCTTTCTTTGGACATTGAAACCCTGATTCCCTGGTCAAAGGCATCCCATCGCTTCTCACCCAGCAAGACTTCAATCAATGAGTCAGTTAAGTTTTGGGACTCCATTTTGGGAGCAATCTCTTAGACTCCTTCTCCCATTATCCAACCTCGCTGAGAGACCCTTTCTGGTCTAACTTACAATTATAGAAAAGGATAGAAATAGAAACAGAAGGAGAAGGGACAAGAGGGGAGATACTGAGGAGTGGGAAACCCAAAGGTTCCCACCTGAGTGACGGACTCCATAGAAATAGAGAAGAGGGCACCCCAAAATCCCTCTGCCCTTCACTCCTTTTCCCAACCCCAAAATTGCAAATATTAAAAACCATTCATTAGTCAGATAGCATTCCAGAGTGCCTGAGAGATGAGGGGGAGGGGAATCACTGCTTGGTCTGACTGCTTCCATCTTGAAGCCAGACCACCCTCTGTGAAGTTGACTGACCTCGGGGGAGGCTTGTGTGAACCCCGCTCTCATTCAGAATTGGACTGGGGTCCTTCATACCTCATCTTATAGAGAAGCCTTGCCCCCAACTCCTCTGGGGTGGCACAACCATCCAGGTCACCCAGTTTCAGGGTGACACCTCCTTAAAATCTCAGCAGTGCATATTTGGCCCTGAGGAGAGAGCTGGAGGAGAGAATCACCACCTCATAGACTTAGACTCTTTTCCCCTCTATCATAACACTCATTGACTGGCTTTCCTAATTCTTATACCAGCTGATTACCCTTCAGCTCAGCTCACCAAGCAGGATACATTTATATATCCTCCAAAGACCAACTACCAATGACCAATCACCTCCCAACCCAAAAAATTCAAGAAGCCCCTCTTAGTCCTCATGCTGGCCTTTTATATCATCTTCTTACTTCATTTCCTGTCTCTCTGGTTTCTACTTCCTTTCACTATGGGCTGGTATATCTTTACATACCTCTATGGTAAAATGACCTTCAGGTCCCTACTTAAATTAGAACAGAAATAAAGAATTCCCTTTTACACTATGTATGGTTATTTCTTTTCCTTTTCTTATTTCATCGGAAAGAGATGAAGTAGAGGTATTGCTAGATCAAAAGGTATGCACAGTTTTAGAGCCCTTTGGACATAGTTCCAACAATAGAAGAGCAAATGATGAGTGTGGGAGGATGGAAATGCTTAAACCTCACTCTCATCTAAATTGGTTCGAAGAGGAAAAATTTTATCTGTATACTCAATTGTTAATAGTATAAAGTAAAAGCGATAAAAGAAAGGGCAGATAAAAGGATATTGTGCAGAAGCAAAGTAGACTTTAGAGAAAGGAAAAGGAAAAAATTGAGAAAACAAAAGATGGAAGAAAATGCATATTAGTAAGAAGAATAGGGAATTTTTTTTGTAGTTTTCAATTATTTTTTTATTTTTATTTTATTTTAATTTAATTTAACTTAATTTAAAATTTTTATTTTGAATATTTTCCCATAGTTGCATGTTTCATGTTCTTTCTTTCTCCCCCAGGCCCCCCAATTCCCCTTAGGTGACTCACAATTCCACTGGGTTTTACACGTATCATTGAGTAAGACCTAATTCCATATTATTGATAGTTGGACTAGAGTTGTCATTTAGTGTTTACATCCCCAATAATATCTCCATCAGCCCATTTGTTCAAGCAGTTGTTTTTCTTCTGTGTTTCTACTCCCACAGTTCTTCCTCTGAATGTGGCTAGTTTTCTTTCTCGTAAGTCCCTCAGCCTTGCTCTGGATCCTTGCATTGCTGCTCATAGAGAAGTCTGTTATGTTCGAATGTACCACAGTGAATCAGTCTCTGTGTACAGTGTTCCCCTGGATCTGCTCCTTTCACTCTGCATCAATTCCTGGAGGTCATTCCAGTTCACATGGAATTCCTCCAGTTCTTTATTCCTTTGAGCACAATAGTATTCCATCACCAGCAGATACCACAATTTGTTCAGCCATTCCCCAATTGAAGGACATTTGTTCAAGAAATAGAAATCTTAACAACTAGAACTATCCAAAAATTTAATTGGATGGTTTGGGAGATGTTAGGGTCCTTCTCATTGGAGATCTTCAAGTAAAGACCTAAAAATTAATTGTTGGACATTTTCCAAAAGGATTCCTGTTTGGGCATTGGGTGGCCTGGAGCCTCTTCTGAGCGTGAGAATCTTTGAGTCTATAATTCTAACCCCCTGATCTCTGATGCCAAGGTCAATCTTTCTCCTAGACCATACAATAGTACGTCAATGAATTAAGTGAATTAGCTCATTATCCCTTAATATTTAGAGCTACAGCATAGCAGTTGATTGCCTAAAAGGAATCAAAGATAATATAGTGTGGCTTTGTTTTGCAGAGAAGATAAGCAAAAATGCAAAGAAGTTAATTTGTAATTTGGAGAGGTGGGGCAAAGATGGGTTGAAAGACATTGTAAATTATACAAGATCACATCCAGATGCCAAGTGGCAGATCTGGGATTGGAATTTATGACTTTTGACTCTTAGACTAGCATTTATTCACACTATTTCTTAATATATTCATTTTAGGAAGTTAAGGATGTAGCAATTGTAATTCACGTATATGTTTTGAAGTTTGAAAAGGGTTTTCACCATAATCCTGGTGATAAAAATGAATCTTAGAGAGGCTTTGATTTATTCAATGTGCAACAACCTAGAGACAATGGTAGGACTTGTTTTCTAACTACCAGCCCAGGATTTTTTCACATAATCATTCAAGCATTTTGAGTATATAACATATCTTCTGGAAAGATTACATTCAAAAGCAGCAAAAAGAAAAAACAAAACTTTTGTGTTTGGTAAATATTCTAGAAAGCAAAACTGTCCAAAATAAGTCATTCTTTAAGGAATTAATAAAACTGTAATTACCATAAAAAAAGGTTGTCTACCACCATAGAAGGAAAAGTGTCCATATGCACATTGAAAAATACCATTCTTTACTTTATTTCTTCCATGAATTTTTCTCTGTTGTGAGCAATGTGTGTCTTCTTTCACAACATGATGGATATAGAAATACATTTTTTATGACGATACATGTACAACCTATATCATATTACTTGCATTCTTGGACAGGGGGAGGAGGGTGGGAGGGAGGGAGAGAACATGGATCGCAAAATATCAGAAAATGAATATTAAAGAAAATTGTATTGACATGTAATCTGGAAAAAATACAGATTTATTATAAAATCATAATTACCACATTATGATCTCCATGGAGTAATGGAAAAGGTACTGGACTTCGAGTTAGTAAAGCCTTGGTTCAGATTTGGCCTTCAATCCTTATTAATTGTGTGACCCTGGAAAAGTTATTTTTACTCTGAGCTTTAGTTTCTTCATTTGCAAAGTAGAGATTACAATCAGTCTTACTTCATAAGATGTGAAGGAATGCAGCAGTATTCAAGGAGGATTGGCACTTTTGGCGTGAGGGCTTACCAGAGCCCTTTGCAGGGCTACTTATCCAACTTTGGTGTCCATTTTTCATCCAACTCTCACCTTTGGCTTGAAGAAGCTCAATGGCCCACTTCAGTAAACCATCTCAGCAGATGGGCTAAGCCAGATTCAGGATAACAAACAGATAACAAACCCATCAGTGAATTAGAGGGTGTCTACTCCAAGCTTATGAAGTCTCCCTCCAGTGGAATAGAAATAAGATACAATTCATTCCCACAGCCATGAAAAGGCTAAAGCAGACACCATGTAGCACTTAGAGCTTGATCAGACATCAAAGAAGCCAAGTTCATCATCAGTATTGAATTCTGTCTTGCCACTGCACTTTGATGGCTCTTATGTTGATTCTCTTGAGTTCTGGGTTTGGGCAGTAAACTCTGTTTAAGTCTGTTATTTTCTTGATGAATGTTTGGAAGTTCTCGATTTTATTGAATGACCATACTTTCCCCTGCAGTAATATAGTTAGTTTAGCTGGATAGTTGATTCTTAGTTGTAGACCCAGTTCTCTTGCTTTCTGGAATATTGTGTTCCATACCTTCTGGTCCTTCAATGTAGATGCAGCCAGATCCTGTGTTATCCCAACTGCAGTTCCTTAATATCTGAATGACTTCTTTTTAGCAGCTTGTAATATTTTTTCCTTGGTCTGGTAGTTTTTTAATTTGGCTATAATATTCCTGGAAGTTGTCAGTTGTGGATTAAATGTAGGAGGTAATCTGTGGATTCTTTCAATTTCCACTTTTCCCTCTTGTTCAAGAATTTCAGGGCAATTTTCTCTGATAATTTCTTGTAAGATACTATCTAAACTTTTTCTTTTATCATGATGTTCTGGTAACCAGTAATTCTTAAGTTGTCTCTTCTAGCACTGTTCTCCATACCTTTGGTTGAATCAATGAAGTGTTTCATATTCTCCTCAAATTTTTCATTTTTTTATTTTGTTTAATATATTCTTGCTGCCTTGCGAAGTCATTTGCTTCTAGTTGTTCAGTTCTGTTTTTTAAATACTGAATTTCATCCCTGGTTTTTTGGTCATCCTTCTCCTTCTGGTCTGATTTTCTTTGTAGATCATCTTTTGCCTTCTTTGCTTCATTTTCAAGCTGGCCAATTCTGGCTTTTAAGACTTTATTTTCTTATTTTAGTTCATGTATTTCCTTTTTCAAATTGTCTTCAGCCTCTCTTGATTGCTTTTTGAGTTCCTGAAGTTGAATTTAGAGATCTTCAAAAGCCTGTATCCAATTCACTGTTACTACTTCCTCTTCTTTGATTTCTATTACATTTGCTCTCATTTCACTTCCTTGAAAGAAGCTGTCAACTGTCATTTCTTTTCTCTTTTTCTGTTGCTTACTCATATTTTTTCCTTTTCTGTTCTACTAGTTTGAGCAGATGTATTTAATGATATTTGATGAAAGATCTTCCCACAGCTGGCAAGGGAGGTTTGTATTTACCTTCTCTGCCCTCTGAAGACTTCTTGTCTGTCCAATTGATGGGATTAATCCTGATTGGATTAGACTTACTGCTTACTCTGCCTTGAGGCCAAAACTTGAGAGGATGGAAAAACAAACAAACAACCCAAAAAAAATGTAGGGGGACAAGAAGGAGAGTTTTCACTGAGCTCAGCTGTTCAGCAGTGGGGTCTCCCTGCACTATCCTTGTGTTTGATCTGGTTTTCTTTCCTCTTGAAGCCCTTTTTTATCTATCTCAGTATGAGGAAGCCAAGCTGTTTGAGGTCTGATGTTTGGCTCTTTCAAAACCACCATCTTCCGGGCGTTTTTGCTGTGTTTCTTTGGTTTTCTCCTCCAGTCCCCTCTCCAGTGCCTGTGTTCAACTCCCAGAATCTGGAGCCAGCAAGACCCTCTCTCCAGATCAGTGCACCCACCCACCCTGAGATTTCCTGGGCTGCTGGAGACTTCACACAGCACGTGGGAGAGGTGTCCTGGGATTCCCCTTCTACAACCTCTGACTGGACAGTTCAAGAATTGAAGCCTTTTTCTTTGCATACCTTTTTAGTTGTGCTGCAGTAGGGTTCCCCCTGCTCTGTCCCATTATTAGATTTGGTCCTCTTTCTTCTCGAAGCCCATTGTTTTCTATCTCAGTGTATAAGGGTGCAGAGGTTTTAAGATTCACTCTGTCTAAGCCACTATCTTCCTGGAAATCTCAAGAATAGGGAATTTGAAAAGGATGAACTCACTCATAAAACAGAAGATGAAAGCAGAATGAATTAAAAATTAGAATGCTACAAAAAGTTATTTACAAGAAACATTTAAAACAGAGAGATGTAGAAAGAGCTAAAATAAGAGGATAGAACATAATCTATTATGCTGCAGTTGAAATAAAAATGGCATGGTTTGCAACTATGAAATCAGAAAAAGCAAAAGCAAAATAGAGCTAACTAAAAGGGATGAGAAAGGAAACTCTAGACATAGACAATGAAGAATAGACACTATAGACAATGAAATAATATTGTTAATAAACACATGCATCAAATGGCATAGCTACAAATTCATATAGGTAAAGTTTAGTGGATTACAGGATGATGTAGACTTTCCTGTCTAAGAAAGAAAACAAGACAATGAATCAAATCTTTAAATTTTTTAAAAAAGCTTTTTTAAACTTAGATATATTAGATCTCTAAAGAAAACTGAATAGTAACAAAAGAGGGGTACCTTTTTCTTAAATGTACGTGGCATCTTCACAAAAATTTACCATGTATTAGGGCATACAAACTTCAGACCAAATGCAAACAAGAAAAAATATTATGGCCATTTTTTGGCCATAATACAATAAAACTACATTTATGTATTTTGTACAAATAAAACTAATATGGATAATAGTAGAAGGAAATCAATATGTTGGGGAAAATTTTATAGATTTTTTTTGGACAGAGGTCTCTTATCATATATATATATATATGTGTGTGTGTGTGTGTGTGTGTACACACACACACACACACACACACACACACACAAATCTTTGTCAAATACAGAAGAATATGAGCCATTTCCCAATTGATAAATGATCAAAAGGTATGAACAGAAAGTTTTGGACGAAGAAATAAAAGCTATATAAAACTATACAAAATGCTCTAAATTATTCTTTTTTAGAAAGACAAAAAACAAAACAACTCTGAAACATCATTTCACATCCATAAGATAGCCCCAAATTTAAAAAAGTAAAATAACAGCTATTAGAGATAATGTGAAAAATAGAGACATTAATGCATTCTTGGCAGAACTGTGAATTGACTCCACCATTTTTCAGAGGAATTTGGAATTATACTCAAAGACATAAAACTATATACTTTTTGGCTCACTAATACCCCTAATAGATTTATTTTCTATGGTGATCAAGGAAAAAGGAAAAGAAACTATATAGTCTAAAATATTTATAAAAGTTCATTTTGTAGTGATAAAGTACTAGAAACTGAAGGAATGTCCATCAATTGGGGAATAGTTAAAAAAGTTGTGGTATTTGATTGCATTGGAATACTATCCTGCCATAAGAAATGACAAACTAGGTGATCACAAAAAACCTCCTAGAATGTGAAGATACAAAATGAAGTGAAAATAAATAGTAGGAAATTGTACACAGAAACAAAAATAATGTATGATGATCAACTGTGAATGATTTGATTATTATCAGTAAGGGAATGATTTAGGACAACTCCAAGAGATTCATGACAAAAAAAAAAAAGAATAGCTATCACCATTGAAGAACAGAGAATGCAAATTGAAATGTACGATTCTTCAATTTTTTCCTACGATTTTTTTTCTGTAGTGTATACAGTGTGTATTGTGTTCCACAGAATGATGAATAAGGAAATATGTGTTATATTATAACATATGTACAACTTATATTACCAGCCTTCTTGACCAGGAGAGAGAGATACCAGGAACAAGGGAAGAGGTCTTCAAGGTTCCTGGTATAAGGCTAATTGGCTGGATAGCCCTTCTGTCTCCGGAGTTTATATGGAGAGACCCTATTGCCAAACCAGAACCCAGACAGACCCTATGAAAACATTGCTGATATAGCCAAAGAGAGAGAGAGGAGCTCTGCCGGGCATGGGAGTCTCAACCAGGGGAGTCCTACAACTTAACTGGCCAGAAATTTAGAGGTACCTTGTGGGGTTGGAGTCCCCAGTTTAGAGGCCCCCCAGTAAGTTGAGATAGCACCAGTGGATGCACTGGAAGAGAAGGGAGAAGTCCAGGCAGGGACCCGACCATGTCATTCTATTTCAGTGACTTCTTTGGGTTCCAAGGTGTATGTGTGAGAGAGTATGTCCTGTAGATTTTTGTTGAGTCTATGTTGTTTTTGTGTGACTAGCTGTAAGATTAAACAAAGTAAGGGGAAAGAGTTTGAGATACAGCTTCACAAAGTGGAATTTCTTTCACAGTGGCTGTTCTGTACTCCCGCCACCTACATTTCAAACCTCCCAGATTCTAGCACTGGAGAAGCTGTGCCTGCTCTGGCAGCAGACATGAAATCTGAATAGGAAGGGGGGAGGGGATTTAAAAGTTCAAAGTTCTTTCCTTAAGAAACACAGTCAGCCTTATGAACAGCTCACTTCCAATCCCCACTGGGAACCAATAGCAGTTTTGTCTAGGTGCTACAAGAGCATTTTGTTAGAAATCACAGCCAGAAAGACAGGTTAGATCTATCAGAGCGTAAGACACAGGGAAAATTAAGGGACAAGGAAGTCAGCTCAGCCAATTAGATGACTGATCACAGTACCTGAGCTCAGCATAGCTTTCTCAGTTAAAGGGGCAGTATGCTGAAACTGTTTTAATGAGTTTTCTCACTGCAAATATTTCTTTTTAACATGGATCCGAAAACACTGAATTTTTTCCTTTTAAAGCATGCTTGTCACAAAGTTGTATGTTTCTGTTTATTGTTGTCTTTGTCACAGTCTCATTTCTATATATTCTTAAATTGGACACTTACAAAAAAAGGGGGGGAGTTGGAAGATTGAACTTCCAACTGTCAAAAATCCTAAGCAGAGGACAAAAGCAAATATCTGTTTAATGATTTTTCCTCTTTCTTCCTTTGGATGGGCCCCCAAAGGAGCGAAAAAAAAAGAAAGATTCAGAGCAGAAAAAGGGAGATTTTACTCCACAATTAGAAGCATTTTTCACTTAAGATTTGATTTTAAGGGTTGAGGATTGCTAATGATTTTTGATATGGTACAATGTAATATTTTTATTGTGGTAACTGTCAGTTAAATGTGAAATATTAACCAGATTTTATTGAGCACAAAAACTCATGGTTAGAAGTTTGTCAGGCCTTGGTTTCAGTGAATTTAAGAATTATCTAAATGTGGTTAATAGCCAGTCTGGTACAGAGAGGGAACATTTATTCTATAAGGACAGTAACTGTACTGGCTACTTCGTAGATGTAAAAATCATTCAGAAAAAGTTGTAATATTGTTATAGAGAACTTATTCTAGAATTTAAACATGGGATTTTTCAAATGAGATTTTTTTTTAAACCCTTAACTATAGGGTGCCAGCCTCTATATGGTTTTGGGGTCCTAAGTGGCGTATGGTGGCATAGGATTGTTAAGGTAGGAGAAAGAAAATGAGAACAACTAGACTGGTGGTTAGCCCATGCTGTTCTGAACTCTGTGGGCTTTGGAGTTTATTATATACTGATTTCAAACAAAGAACACAAAGAAAGTCACAGTTGTGAAGGGGTAACAAATCATACATAACCCATTAAAGTCTAAAGAGTAAAGGTATAAAGACAATGGCCAAATTCCAACCATCAATTAGTAGGGGATAATTCTGGGAGCAGAAATATTTTATGGAGATGCTCACTAATTGAGTCCTGTCCTCCTGGATTATAGACACCTGATCAAATAAAGTTCAGACTAAAGGCTCCATTCTTATCTAAGTATGCAGTCTTATCTAAGTAATGTTTGTTAGGGTTCAGGCTTCTTAATTATCAAGGAGAGGAATCATTAACTCAGTAGATGCTGGTCTGCTAAGGACTCAAAGCTTTTCAATGAGTCTATAATGTTTTTCCAATAAGAAAAGGTATGGATCATAAGAGGTATCAAAAGAGGGGTCTCAGATTTTTATCTATTCTCTTATTGGCTTCCCACACTTAACTTCTGTGTATTGGCTCCTAGGTGGAAGAGTGGCAAGGGTGGGCAAAGGGGGTCAAGTGACTTGCCCAGGGTCACACAGTTGGGAAGTGCCTGAGACTGGACCTAAACCTAGGACCTCCCATCTCTAACCCTGATTCTCAATCCACTGAGCTACCCAGCTGCCCCCTGAGATGTTCTTTTAATGTATGTTCTGTCAGAACTAGCAACAAGTAATCATAGGACACACAAGAAGTTTTTTAAAGTGGTTAATCTGTGCATGGGTTTTAATAATACAGGTAATAAGAATTTAGTATTTTGCAACTGATGGATTTTCTAAACAGTGTTGTATTTGACTAGGGGTGTACAATGTATAAGAAGGAATTCTTGATCTATAGATTAACATGTATTTAGACTCAAATTGCTAGAGAGTAATGATGAATGAATACAAAATATGTATGCATTTAGGCTATAAAGAGAATTAAGTTTCCCACCTGAGTAGGTGAAGGATATATGATGTGCAAACTGTATGAAATTAACAGGAGAATTTGACCAGCCCAGGAATCTAATAAGGTTTGACATAAGAATTACATGCACTTAAACACCTTTCCTCTTTTTGTAATAATGGTAAAGGAGGAAAAGCCAGAGAAAGTAAGAGTAATGGATAAAGAAATAATAGATGTGAATTCTAATGCAAAATAGATACAACAAATGGTAAATCAGAGTAATATTGATGGAATTTAATCAGTTATGTAGCAATGTTTTGAAGTAAAAAGAAACTAAACTGGAATTTCTATTCTATTTTAAACAGAGGTTTGAAAGGAATAAGAGTAAATGCTTTGAAATTCAGTTGTTTACATACTGAAGGATTACTAAAGGACTTAAAGTTATTTGGAGGTTGTGGAGTTTAAACTAAAATTTGTAGAGAATAATTTATTATGAAAGTTTGATACATGCAGAATTTTAAATTGTGGTGATTTCACTTGTTAAAGAGAGATAAGAGGCAAGACTGTTAAGTCATAAAAACCTAAAGCAAACCAGGCAGCTTTAGGATAAATTGCTCACAAGCTAATAAGCCCTTCCTTCCTTGCACACAGGAAGGAGAAAGAAATACTTATAATTGTTCCACATTGATACTTAGGAACTGATATAACAACACAGTACATGAGTAAGATCTTAAAGAGTTTAAAGATGAGTATATTTTAATTGTATATTTCAGAGGTTTTAAGGAGATGTTCGAGCAAGCAAAAGGTGGCAGAAAAGTCATGGGTATCTTGTAAAACAGGCTTTTTTTAGCAGTGCAGTCTCAAGAAGACTGCTTTTCATCCTTATCTATTCCATCATAAGAGGTTTAAAAATAGGTTTAAGTGTTTAAATTGATCATAAATGGATTTTCATCTAAGTGTATTAAAGTTGACTAACTTTATTATTGCATTTGACTTCCTGGTCTTGAAAATAGATAAACAGTCTGCTTCTTAAAAGGATTGCTTTAAGGTTTACAGTGCTTAAAAGGTTTCAAATCTTATAATTGGAAATAGAGCCTATAATACTACATACTTTATGATATTCCTTTAAATATGACTTTTATGTGAATTGCTGTTAAAACATGTGCTTTAAATATTGTTTGAATGTAAGCAAAAGCTCATTGTAAACCTGACTGTACCATAGGTTTTGTTTAATCCTCAGTGGTTACCTCAGTTTACCAATTTTTACTCTGAACTGAAACTCATACTTGAGAAGCCCTATGCTAAAGGTACAGTGTCTCAATTCTTGGAAGTTATTGATTAGCATTTGAAGGGATACCAAATGGTATGTTTATTTTTATGATGGTAACAGAGTCAGAGAAAGTGAAGAGGTATGTTGTGTTTGAATACAGAAGAACAAAGAAGAAAGAGAGACTTAATCTAATATCTTGAGTATGCAGATTTGAGATGGGTGAATGGAAGTTGTGTTCTGCTTTTTAAGCAGAGGGTTTTGAGGGGGAAAAGAGAGAGGGAGAAGGAGAGAGAAGGCAAGATGAAAGAGAACAGATAGGGAGGTGAAAGAGAATAGATAGATGTTCTTTTCTTATAATTGGATCCTTGACCTAGGGATAATTTCTGAAATCGATGTATGTGGTGTTGGGAAAAATCACAAATCATTCTGGAATTTCTCTGGAAAGTTACTCTGAAAAGATTCCTGTATGCCCTTGTCTTAGTCCTTCAGATGGCCTAGGTCCAGGAGATGATGCAGCCCTAATTTATATTTACTATGGAGCTACTCAATCTAGCATTCCTGATCCTTAATTCAGGTTTTGTGACTAAAGTGTGATATGTTAATTATTGCCAAAATATGTGAGAATAACTGGTAGGGATGTGAAAGGCTTGTTTGAGGGTATGGAAATTGTTTCCAGACTGCTGCTTCTCAGAATTTCTCTGAGCTGTAATGGGTAAGACTTGTCTTTTAAGGAAGGAGAAGGCTTCTTGGATCCAATGGTGATATAGTGCAAAAGACAGAGAATGTTCTGTGATGGTTAGAGAGGCAATTCTGGGGGTCAACCTGGACTGAACCTCTTCTGACCATCTAGGCTACTAATCCTTAAGTGACACAATGATGGCATGAGCCAGTGACAGCTTTGGCCTGTACATGGAGCCACTCACTAAGTGTCCCTTGGGACATGAGGAAATACTTTCCCTCTCTGCCTTCCCTTTTGGAGCAAGTTCCCATAATCAGCACTTAATGAAAATTGTAAAATTAATATTTCTATCTCCCCAAACAACCTATTAGGTTAATAATTGAAAATTATCAAATTGTTAGGGAACACACTTTGAGAAGTAGATGAAGTTTAGTAATAGATGACTTGGAACTTGCAGCCTTAATTTACCCTAACTGAAGTTTGGATTTTGAGCATGGAAATATAACCCAGGGCTTTCTGGATTTCCTCCAGAATCTGGGATAAAGAAATTTATCTGTAAAATATTGTTGTTCAAGTATTTATAGATGCCACATTAATGTGAGCTTTGCAAAAGGATATTCTTTAACAGAAATATCACATACCATCTCTGCAAAAAACTTATGAATCAAATTGCCTAAAAGGATCAATTCCTGTCAGAGGATGATTTCTGGTGATAAAATCTGTTGGCTAAGATACCCAAATGTTAATGTTTAATATCAGTTTCTATTGTGCTAATTCTTCCTCTTTATATGTGTTCTAGTTTTTGCCCCAGTCTTGGGTCCTATCCTTCTGCCCTAGGGATGAATGCTCCCCGTTATGACCTGTCTGCCAGTCTAGGGAACAGCCTCTGGTCTCCCAGCCTTCAGGACCCTGGAATTAGCTGCAGAGATGCCCCTGAAGACCGTGTGCCCACAGCTCCTCCTCCTCCTCTCAGGGATTCTATGCCACATATCAGCTTGAAGAAGCTACAGAAGATTAAAACCATCAGCCCTCTTCCCTTAGATATTTGAAAGGGGGGGAGATGGAATGGGACATTGTGCAACATTGTACCCTAGAAACAACATAGAACATTGTACCCCCATAGTGAAAAAGTTTTTCAGGAAAACTATAGGCAGGAAAATTCCTTTGCTCCCACTATGTACCCTTACCTGCCTAAATTGACTAGTGACTTTTGTCAAAGATTCTATCAACACTGTACAGCTTATGGTCCTTTGGCAACAATACCGGACCATTCCCCCTGCACCTTCTGGCTATGATGACACAGATATTTAAGAACGATTTCTTTATGACCCAACTCCAGAAGTGGGCAATGTGGAACCTAGAAAGAGACAGAATTAAAAATCCAGACCCCTGTATGACATAGTGAAACTGGCTTGTCTGTAGGAATTCCTACAGACCTTCGGTTTCCAGACCTCTCCCCTTTATCTGAAGGAATGCCTACCTTGAAGACATTCCCCTATCCTATCCTCTGCTGCCTACAGACATCCCCCTATCCTAACCCCTGCTGCCTACCACTCTATAAAAACCTAGCTCAAAACAGCTCATGGTCCCACATCAGTCTTTTGATGTGAGACCCTTAGCTTAAGCTAAGATAATAAAGTCCCTTTGCATTTCATATTGTTGGTTCAGACTCATTTATTGGGATAAGTCTCTGGGTACTTCAAGCCAAGCCTGGAGATGGTAGGGTTCAAATCCTGGGTCCTGGGTTCACATCTGGCCTCAGACACAAAGCTGTGTGACCCTGTGCAAGTCACTTATTTCCATTTACTTAGCCCTTACCTCTTCTACCTTGGAATTGAAACTTAGCATTGATTCTAAGATAAAAGGTAAAAGGTTGTTTTTTGTTTGTTGATTGGTTTGTTTTTTAAGAATTAATGGATTAAAAGAATAAAGCATAGGAACAAACACTTTTGTTTAATGGAATGGCAACAGTATGATGACACTCCAGAATTTGAAGGATGCAGTAAAAGTAGTATTGATGGGGAATTTTAAAGCTCTAAACACATATATCAATACAAAAGAAAAAGAATAGATCAATGGATTGGTCATAAAACTAAAAACGTAGAAGAACTAATTTAAAATCCCCAAAAACCAAAATGGTAATTATGAAAGTCAAAGAGGAAATTAGTAAAATGTAAAGTCAAAACAAAAATGTGCTCATAAATAAAACTTAGAGCTGGTTTTATTTTTTAATGATAAGCTATTAGTTAATTTTATTTTAAAAAGAAAATCAAATTATTAGTATCAAAAATGTAAAATGTGAGTGTATAATAAATTATGTAATTTAAGCAATTATTAGGAGCTATTTTACCCAATTATATGCCAAAAAACTGACAATCTAAATGAAATAGTGACTAGTTACGAAAATTGAAACCACCAAATTGAAAAGAAATAGAATACTTAAATAATCTTATCTTAGAAAAAGAAATTGAACAAGCCGTCAATGAATTCCTTAAGAAAGAATCCCCCAAACCAGATCTATTTACAATTGTATTCTTCCAATCACTTAAGGAATAATTCATTACAATAAACTATTTCAAAATAGA
This sequence comes from Gracilinanus agilis, assembly GCF_016433145.1. Taxonomy (NCBI): domain Eukaryota; kingdom Metazoa; phylum Chordata; class Mammalia; order Didelphimorphia; family Didelphidae; genus Gracilinanus; species Gracilinanus agilis. The sequence goes on from NC_058130.1 coordinate 235,599,571, forward strand.
TAAAAAAGGTATCTTACCAAATTTATTTTATGACACAAATATGATTTTGATATCAAAACCAAGTAGAACAAAAACAGAAAGAAAATTATAGACAAATTTCCCTGATGAATAGTGACACAAAAATAGTTCAAGGAAAATACTAGCAAGGAGATTATATGATAATAACTATAGGTGCAAACAAAGCCTTTGATAAAATACAACACCCATTCCTATTAAAATTCTAGAAAGCATAAGAATCAATGGACCCTTTCTTAAAAGTGCAAATAATAACCATCTAAGACCAAGATTAAGCATTACCTACAATGGAGATAAATTGAAGATTTCAAAATAAGATAGGGAGTGAAGTAAGGATATCCATTATCACCACTATTAAATATTACACTAGAAATGCCGGTTATTACATAAAGGGAAAAAGAAATGGAAGGGAAAAAAAACTGCAGAGAGGAAACAAAATTATCACTCTTTTCAGATGATATGATGGTATACTTGGAGAACCTTAGAGATTCAACTAGAACCTAGTTGAAACAATTAACAACTTCAGCAAAGTTGCAGAACACAGAATAAAACCACACAAATCATAAGCTTTTGTACATACTACCATCTAAAACTAAGAGGATATAGGAAAAATTTTCATTCAAAATAACTGTAGATAATATAAAATATTTGTTAACTTACCTGTCATTCCAAACCAAAGGATTATTTGAATACAATTACAAAACACATTTTACAGAAATACAGACCTAAAAAGTTAGAAAATATTTCTTTTTCATGGTTAGACTGAGCCAATATAATAAAAAGAAAAATTCTGCCAAAGTTTGTTTACTTATTCAATGCCATATCAATTAAGTTGCCAAATAATTACTTTATAGAGCAAGAAAAATAGTAATAAAAACATCTGTAAGAATATCAAAGGAATCAGTAGATAAAATGAGAAGGAAGACAACCTGACAGCTTGAGATTTCAAACTATTACATGGCAATAATCATAAAAATAATTTGATAGTGGATAAGAAACAGAGTAGTAGATCAGCAGACTAGATTAGGTATCCAATATACAGCAGTAAATGAGCATTGTAATCTAATGTTTGATTATCCCCAAAATCTAAGATTTGGGGGAAAATTCACTATCTGGGAAAATTTTCAAGGGAAACTATAAAGCAGTCAGAAACTAGACAGAGTCCAAATCTTACCCCTTATACTAAAATCAAGTTGAAGTAGATGAGTAATTGAGATGTTAACTTAGAAAAAACACAGAAGTATTAAATAATCATAAAAGCCACTCTTTAATTAAGGAAAAGGGGCAACAAGGATGATTAGGCCTCCACTCAGAGCTGAAAACAATGTGCCTCTGCAGAGTCCAAAGATTGAACACTGCTTAACACTGCTTGCTCTGGTCCCTGATCCCCTGGGAGTGCCAAGGGCTCCTCCTCCTTCAAACAGGAATCAAACCAGGGACCTAAGGATCTACAGTCCTCCATTCTACTAGTTGAGCTATGGAAGGGGCTACTTACAATGAATACTAAAGGATGGTCCCTTCCCAGGTGTGTCTTCCTGTGGGAAGACTACCTAAGACAAAAGGATATTTAGCATTTACCCTAGGGTAGGTTATTCAGTCTGCTATTGCTAGTCAGAGATTCCCTTCAGGGAGGATTCTCAAGGGAACAGGGAATAAGCACAAACTTTGGGGGTCTTCAACCTACAAGCTATTCCTAAAACTTGGGGTTCATCAGATCTCACTAGGCCACAAGTTTGGAATATCTAGATTCCACGTCGACAGAGACATAAAGGGAAATGATAAATAATTTAGGAGACCATGAAAAAATGTACCTGTCAGATCTATGGATAAGGAAAGTCTCTTGGATAGTGGCTGGACTTCCACTACAGAGTTGGTTCCTTGTCTGGGACACCAGAATGATAGAGGGTGTTTCAGTCTGCCCAAGTGAATGAAGTATTTGTTAACATGGGCAGATTAGACCTCTCATTATGCTTCTAAAGAAGTTAGGTAATGAGAGATAAGTGAGAAAGTCAATGCAGAGCAGGAAGCAGTAAACTGTGGCCAGTTGAGAAAAACAGTATCAATAGGGACCCTGGTGAGGGAAGTATCCCACTCTAAACTTGGCATGCCTGTGGCTCAAGAAAGGAGAATCAGGGAGTGACATGAGGATTGTTAACTAGAATAGGGAACAGTAAAAGAGAAAAATTGAAGAATCTCCACTGAATAAAGTCTAAGCATCAGACTTAGCAAGGTTGGTAAGCAGCTTGAAAGAATTGTATTTGTTTCCCTTTGTTTATAGAACCAAAGGACTGAGACATAGGCTGCAGGCAGCTTATCAGGGGTCCAGGAGCTATTTCGTTAAGCAAAAGGAAACTCTTAGTTATGGAATTTCTTGAAAATTTGAGTTGATGAACCCATAGATATTTCCCAGCCCAGGTAATTGCTGCCTTCTGAGGCAATTTGTAGGTTTGGGCCTTGAGTAGTTCACAAGCTAGCCTTGGCTGATGAACCTAAGCTTGGAGTGACTAGATATTCTAGTCTGCAAGATATCTTTTACAAGACAGATTGCCCAAGCCTCGACTGGTGAGTCTGAAAGTGAGTGAATCAGGAAAAGTTAACTTGCAAGATATCTGGGTTGGAAAGTCTGGATTGAGCTGCTAATTCTGGGTCAGAGACAGGCTGGTTATTTGAGGATTGGATAGGCACTCTAGCTTTTGCTGACAATTGAAGATCAGAGATTAGAATCCTAGAGAAGCGACCATGGGACAGAAATAACCTTCAATAGATGATATATAGTAGCAGACCATAATAGAAAGGCTGAGCATAAAAGGAAAGAATCAGCCTGTATCCCTAGGAACAGTCCTTTGGGACTGAAATTACAAGTTTTGAATAAGTCTTTTAGTTTTGATAGAAAAAGTATTATTAAATATTGTTGTTTACTCTGGACAGGAATAGAAGTTGACAGTAATATCCTGTGGCCCAATTTTGGAACTTCTGACAGCTCAGTCTGTGAAAGATTATATTTGACCATTGGTAGAAGAAAGATAAGGAATGATAAGGAGCTAGCTTAAGCAGCCATATGGCTATCTGAAGTGGAGGAAGGGAGAAAAGCAGAAACTGCAGCAGTGGCAGAGGCAGAAAAAGGAGTAGAAAAGAAGGATTCAGAATTGGGGCAAAAGGAAGAGAGGACCTGGGACCTGCTTGAGAGCCTCCCTTCCCCTTCTCTGATTCTTCCTCCTGTTCCCCAAGTGCCACCTCCTTCTGCTTCTTTTTCTTCAGTACTAGTACTACCTTCTGTTTCACAAACTGCAGCATTCCCACTTGAGAAGATTATAATTCCTCCTCTTGATTCTTACAGACCTCTCAGTGGGGAGTTTGAACAGTTAGCAGAGGAACAGAGAAACTTACTCTTAGGTAGAGAAGTGAAGGAATGTTCACTGAGGGAAGCTCTAGGCGGTCAGGGAATTGGCTAAGATAACCTCAGTGGCTCTGAAGTGAAAAAAAATTTAAGAGAAAGACAGATTGTCTCAAACAGAGACAGCAGAAAATTTTTTCTTTGACAAAGTCTGGGGACTGAAGGAGTCTGAGTCTATTCTTTGATGACTCCCACCTAGAGCCCTTGATCATATTGAAGAAGCGGGGTAGGTGTGGGTGGGGGTGAATCAGGAAGAAAAGATGATCTTCCAGATAGATGATTGGTCATTTATGGTGCTGCCTCTAAGGTCTAAGAAGAAGAAAAAGAATTTTTAGTGAGACAGTTTGTTGAGAATAAGTGAAACAAGCTGAGATTTAGAGAGAGCATAAATAATTCAAGTGCTAATGAGACTCATTTTTACCATCAGGGGGTTGTTTAATGCAAAAACTTTAGAAGATAACTAATGAAAACTCCCCTTTCCTTTTTGGAGAGGCAAAGAGAATGTAAGAGATGCCCAAGCAAAGATTCCATTAACTGCGTGTCATATGTCTTATGTAAGTCTGTGTCATGTGTGTCATGTGTCATGTCTGCACACTGGGGAGGGCTTTTGAGGAATAAAAACTCTTATTGATGAGGTCCTCTGCCTCTCTCTCTCCTCTATTATTCCAAAAAAGTGAAGGAGTGGACAGACAGAATGTGCTTAGGGAGTTCAAAAAGAACACTTCTGTGTGGATTTTGAGTTTCTTTAACTTTAACACAATTTAGCTAAGTGAGAAGGAATTTTGCCTTTTACTCTCTGCTCTTTCTACAGAGGCAGGAAAAAAGATCTATTTCCTCCTATTTTCCTCTGATGGTCTGTAGAGAGAGAAAGTGGAAGAGAAGGACATAAAGGGATATTTTGATTCCACAATTAGAAGGTGTTAATTTTAAGGTTGATGTATGTGATTTTGGAAAACCACAAATGATTCTGGATTGTACTTGTTGAATTAAGTAAAGTGAATGTAAAAATGATCAGTTAATAAGATACCAGAAGGGTTCTATTCTATTTTAGTTGTGAGAAAGCTATATATTCCCATTGAGATTTAAAATGAACAATAGTTAGAAATTTGAATGTTTGAACATGCCTGAAATATTTGTTATTTGAGTAAACTGAAGTTGGAGATCAAAACAACATGGGTAGTTAGCCTCATTGGCCTACTATTTGCTGGCTGTTTAATGAAAAATGAAAGTTTAATGTAGTTGTCAATGTGGAATCTAGAGACCCAAACTTGTGGCCTGGTGGACTTAACCCCAAGTTTTAGGATTAGCTTGTGAGTTGGAGACCCCAAAGCTTGTACTTGTTCCCTATTCCTTTAGAATCCACCCTCAAGGGAATCTCAGGCTAGCTGATCCAGCCTGAATAATGGACCCTTGGGTAAATGACCATCCCAGTTAGGTGGAGCTAGATATATGCTAAATATCCTTTTGTCTTGGGAAGTCTTCCCCATTGTATCAGAGATCCTTTCCCAGGAAGACACACCTGGGGAGGGACCATCCTTTAGAATCCACTGTAAGTAGCCCATTCCATTACTCCCTAGCCTCCACTATGATTCCTTTCTCTAGCTTGGTTGTATCTGCTCAGTATGTTAATGTCAACAGTGTTTCCCCCCCCCCCCATCTTCCCAAATTGTATATAGTTTCCCCAATTTCCTTTGTTCCTTGGAGTCATCATCTAGCAATGTGTCAAGCTGTCACTCCCAAGGTTCAGGACCCAGAGCATTCGGAGTTCAATCAGACTCTGCAAAGGCTATAGCATGCAGCTCCAAGTAGAGGCTTACTCAGCCCTGGAGTTCAATCAGACTCTGCAAAGGCTATAGCATGCAGCTCCAAGTAGAGGCTTACTCAGCCCTGTTACCACTGTCCTTAATTAAAGAGTGGCTTTTCTGAATAATAGTTCTGTGTTTTTTTTTAAGTCAACATACTGTAATGTGTAATTTTAAAAAGATTCTGTATAATCTAAATTGTTGGGTTTACAAAGGAAAAAGTGGAAATGTTATTTTGATATATGTGCTGTTGAAGTGAGTATCAAGTGAAAATATAATGAATATTGAGAATGAGAAATTTTAAATTTGTAAATTTGATAGGGAACATGGACTAAGAGTATGGAATATTATTAAAAGAATTTCTGAATTTGTGAATAAATTGTGACATTTCCATTGTTTCCAAAATGTGTACTCTGGACAAGAATGATAGTACTCAAATGTAAACATATGTTTAGATGTAATTTGTTAGATGATTTATACTGCAAACTAAATTATTGCTTGAAGTTAATTGGATAAGACAATATGCAAAAGATTATATATACATTGTGTATATGGATAATGCACTGTTAATAAAATTGATAATCTGAACTCTTTTGAGCCATAGAGTGGATGTTTTAGAGACTAGAAAGTTTAAGCAAGTAACTGTTTCATCTTCTTCTCTTAACAAGTAGGAACAAGTTTTATAACCCTGAGTGTTCTCAGAGAAGTAGATATTTCCAGTTAGATCTATGGTAAATGCAGGAGAATATTTTTGAGGGCTGAAAAGTTAAAGAGTTGATACTTTATTTATAAACTTGTAAGGCACTGAGAAGCCATCAGTGAGTAAATAAATAAGAAAAAAGCTTATTTGGGTTATAGAATTTTAAGAGAATGAAATTAGATAAGAAGTTAAACTTTTTAAAACTTTAATACGCAAGATTAATCATTTAATGCAAAAAGGATTTTGGAATCTCAACTAAGATCATTATGAACTTGAAATTCAGCTATGGCTGTCTGGTGTTTGATCTATTGCCAAAAAGGAGAGGATGGTGATCAGATACTCAGAGGATAAGTGAAAGCCCCTGGAAGAAGTTGGGAGAGGCAATTTCAGTCTGAAGCTGAGATAGGACCCTCCTGACTCAAGTAAGGCAAATTTAATTTTGATGATCCCTGAGTGAAAAAGCTATGGCATGAGCCAGTGACAACTTCTACCTATATGGAAAGTCAGACAATGTGTCCTTATTTAAGACATGATGACAGTTAAAAGGTCTTTTCTGTGGCCTTTTCCTTCTTGAAAAATTCCTATAATCATTACAAAAGTAATCTGTGAAATGAAAATTTCCATTCCCCAAAACAATTGAATAGGTTAACAATTGAAGATTAGTATTTATCAAAGTGCTAGCTTTAGCTAAGTAGGGGTTGAAATTTGCCTTGCAAAGATATCTTTTAGCAAAGAACATCTCCAAAGTTTCTACAAATAACTAAGAGCAAAGAGAGCAAGATTCTGCAAGCAAGATTTGTCTTAGATGAAGATCTCTGAAGATGGGGAGTTTCTAGTTAACAATGTTATTAGTTGGTGTTGTTACATATATGGGAGGCAGTAAGAATAACGCAATTCTGAAAATTAAAATTGGAAGATCTGTGTGAAGTGAGAAACTAGTTTGTTAGTTTCAAAGTAAAATTATTCTCTCCTAGGACTGTCTCACCCAATTCAGAATACAAAACGTCCCTAACCCACCTTGGTTTGAGGGAAGCAGAAAGAACCAGTGCTTTTACCATAGAAAATGTTTCAGGATGTGTCCTTTAAGTTTATACTTTAAAATGTTAATAAGCTTGCCCTTTCTCCCAGTTTCTGTAAATCTTGTCCCATTTACCTCATATTTGCATTCTGAGTTTATATGCTGATTAGAATTTCTAACTGAAACCTGACCAGAATGTTCTAATGGAATCTGAGTTGATATGCAGATTAGAATCTCTAACTGAATCTATGACAAGAGTGTGTTCCAAATGAATCTATGACCAGAGAGAGATTGTGTTCAAATTGAATCAGGATCAGGTCAAGTATTAGAAGCATATTTTTTTTGTCTCAGTTTTCTTTTTCTCTCATTCTCTCTCAATAAACAACTGCATTGTAATTGATGGTTTCTCAGTATCTTAAATAGAGGTCTAGTTTCCACTACACACACTACCCCAACCCAAGACTGTAAATAGTCTGATGATGTCAATCATGGCAGTGCTCTTATGCAGTGTATATTTCCATGTCGCTAATGTCATGATAGAAGATATATATCACACACACAACAAAAAACTAATGATGGAAATAAAGTAGAATATGGCATCTGTTATCGGACTGCAATAGTTCTTCTTCAGTTGTGTATAATATTTTCCATCACAAGTCCCTTGTGATTTTCTTGGAAACTTGTTTTGATGATAATGGTTTAGTCCTTCATGGGCAATCATTATATACTATTTCTGTTGCTGTATAAATTGGTCTTCAGGTTCTGCTCACATCACTTTCAATTAGTTCACATAAGTCTTTCAAAGTTTTTCTAAATTCTTTTTGTTCATCATTCTTTATGGTTGAATATTGCATGCCATTACAACCCCAAGTGATGGACAAACCTTCAGTTTCCAATTCATTGATACTACAAAAAGAGCTGTGAAAATGTTTTTGTACTGGTACATCCTTTAACCTTATCTCTGATCTGTTAGGGATACAGACACAGTAGTGGCATTGCTGGGTCAAAAGGTATGTGTAGTTTTCTGGGCTTTGAACCATCTTCTATCTTGCTCTCCAGAAAGGTTTTTCAGTTCAAAGTTCCAACATCAGTGGACTAGTGTTCCAATTTTCCCACATCCCTTTCAACATTTATAATTTTCCTTTTTGTTCATGATAACCAATCTAATAAGTGTGAAGTGATATCTTAGAGTTCTTTTAATTTTCATTTCTCTAATCAATAGTGATTTGGAGCATTTTTAAAATAATAATATAGATAGTTTTAATTTCTTCCTCTGAGAAATGCATGTTCATAGTCTTTGACTATTTTTTACTCCTGGGGAATATTTTGCATTCTCATAAATTTGACTTGGTTCTTAATATTGTTGTGATAAGGATTATTTCATTTTCAATAATAGTAGGTTTTAGGTCAGAGAAAGGGTTTGTGACTTCGACACTGTTCCCTTTAAGAGGGAGGAACGGAGAAAGCTGGTTTTCTGGCCCTTCAAGAGAAGAACATAAAACTGAGTGAAGATAGGTAGTTAGGACCCAATGTTCACTGGCAGTCAAAGGAAACAGGAGTGACTGGTCTGAGCTTTGGCTCTGACAGTTGGTGACAGTTGGAGTTACAGAAGATAATTAAGATAGTTGCAGAAGAAAACTTAAGATTTGTGATTAAAAGTCTACTGACTGAAGAGTTTTTCCTTTTCAGCACTCAGAGAAAAGGTCTAGCTTTGAGGCCTATTTCTCGACAGGAACTGAAGGGGGAGCCAGAGAGCTGTCTGTGTGAAGTAATACAAACAGTGAGATCTTTGGAGTTGAGTGAGAGAGAAAAGCTGCATTTAGTTTCTCTATTATGAGAAACTGATATTTGAGTCTCATAAATTATTGTAAGAATATAGAGATTAAATTTTATCTTAGGATAAGATAGAAAAATTATCTTTTGTTTAGTTAGTAACTGTGGTTCAGTGCAGATCCACTTTGGTGGACAAGAAGAAACTCTGTGAGGATTTAGATTTGGGAGGTTTATTTAGATATTAGAATAAAATTAATAGATTTCATATACTATCCCTAACTCCTAGTTTGTATCCTCCCTCTACCTTTTCCTACCTCTACTAGTAATAAATTATAGTTAGATTAAGCTGCTCCTGGCCATCCATCCACTACCTGAAATTCAGGTAGCTCTGACAGCTTTAGCTGATCATAATAATTGGCCATTACCATTTTGTATTAATATTCAATACTAATCCAGATTAATTATACTTATAAGAGTTTGGCCCATACCAGCTTTAGCTATTATAATAGCTGGGCTTTACCAACCAGTTATATCAATAATCAATAATATCATTAAGATCAATAATAGTCATAACAATATATTTGAAAAATGGGGCTTTGTCAAAGAAATTTCCTGTATTTTTTCAAATTTGTTTTGTTTTCTTTCTAATCTTAGTTGTATTGCTTTTGTTTGTAACGAAACCTTTTTTAATTCAATGCAATCAAAATTATACATTTTATTTTTTGTAATGTTCTCCATGACTTGTTTGGTTATTATAAATTCTTCCATTATCCACAAATCTGACAGGTAAATTTTTTTCCAGTTTTCCTTAGTTTGTTTATGGTATCACTCTTTATTTCTTGATCAAGATCTATCATGAATTTATTCTGGTATATAGAGTGAGTTGTTGGTCTATGCCTAGTTTCTGTCATACTCTTTTCAGTTTTTCTCAAATAGTGAGTTCTTTCCCCAAAAGCTTGGGCTTGGGGGTTTATTAAACACAAAGTTGCTATGGACATTAACTAATGAGTGTTGATTGCCTAATCTATTCCAATGACTCACTAATCTACTTCTTTCTAATATTGGATTGTTTCAATAAGTGCTGCTTTATAATATAGTTTGAAATCTGGTATGACTAGGCCTCCTTCATTAATTTTTTCATTAATTCCCTTGATATTCTTGGCCATTTGTTCTTACTGAAGAATTTTGTTCTTTTTTTTCCCAGTATGTGAAATAATTTGGGATAGTTTGATTGGTGTGGCATTGGATAGGTAAATTAATTTAGGCAAGATTGTCATTTTCACTACATTGGCTCAAACTATACATGAGCTATTATTTCTTTCCCCATTTGTTTAGGTCTGAGTTTATGTGAAGTATTTTGTAATTGTGTTCATATAGTTGCTAAGTTCATTTTTGTAGGTATACCTTCAGGTATTTTATCTTGTATACAGCAGTGATGGGCAAACTTTTTAAAGAGGGGATAAAGGAGAGGAAATGCTCATCTATTAGTCTGTTTCTAAGGCAACTCTTTTGAAGTTTCATTGTGTTGTATCCTACTCATTGTATTCATCAGATTAGGAATAATGTTGAGCTCCTGGATAGAACATTTCAGAGGTCTGCATCTGGCCCTCAAGTTGTAGTTTGTCCATCACTGGTCTACAATAAGGCTAAATGTAATTTCCTTTTTTATCTCTTGCTGTTTGATTTTTTTGCTGGTAAACAGACATTCATTTTTTTATTATTTTTTTTAAACCCTTACCTTCTGTCTTAAAGTCAATACTGTGTATTGGCTCCAAGGCAAAAGAGTGATAAGGGTAGGCAATGGCAGTCAAGTGACTTGCCAGGGTCACACTGCTAGGAAGTGTCTGAGGTAAGATTTGAACCTAGGACCTCCCATATCTAGGCCTGGCTCTCAATCCACTGAGCTACCCAGCTCCTCCTTGGTAAACAGATATTCTGATTATTTGTGTGGGTTTGTTTTGTATCCTATGAATTAAAGTTTTAAATTATTTTTATTACTTTTTTAGTTGATTCTCAGAGGATTATTTAGATATACCATCATATCATCTATAATGAATAATAACTTTGTTTCCTCAATGGCATCTCTAATTTTTTCAATTTTTTCTCCTCTTATTGCTATAGTGAACATTTCTAGTACAATATAAAATAATAATGGTGATAATGGATATTCTTGTTTCATCTTGATCTTATTTGGAAGGGTTTTAGTTTATCCCAATTGCAGGTTTTGCTACTGATGGTTTTAGATAGATGCCATTAGTCTTTTTAATGAAGGTTTAACTTATTCCAATATTTTCTAATGTTTGATTTTTTACAAAGAGAGAGTGTTGTATTTTGTCAAAAGCTTTTTATGTCTCTTCTGAGATAATCACATGGTTTCCATTGGTTTTGCATTTGATATGATCAATTATGGTTTTTTTGACCCATCCCTACATTCTTGGTACAAAAGCCACCCAATCATGCTGTATGATATTTGTGATATAATGCTTTAATTTCACTGCTAATATTTTATTTAAAATTTTATATTAATGTTCATTAGGGAGGTTGGTCCATAGTTTTTTCCCTATTTTGTCTTCCTAATTTAGGTATTGGTACAATATTTATTTCATAAAAAGTGTTTGAAAGTATTCTTTCTCATCTTGTTTTGCCAAATAATTTATGAAGTAATGGAGTTATTTGTTCTTTAAATGTTTGATAGAATTCATTTGTGAATCCATCTGGCTTTGGGGCCTTTTACTTAAGGAGTTCTTTGATCGTTCAATTTCTTTTTCTGTGATGGTATTAAGTATTCTATTTCTGGGTAGTTTATATGTTTATAAGTATTCATCTTTTCACTTAGATTGTAAGATGTATTAGCACAAAGTAATTTCCAAATTAATTACTTTAATTTCTTCTTCATTAGTTGTGATTTAACCTTTTTAGTTTTTGGTACTGGTAATTGGGTTATCTTCTTTTTTTTCCTGAATAAAGTTTGCCAATCATTTATAATTTTATTGGTTATTTCATAAAATAAACTCTTTGTTTTCTTTATTAATTAATTGATTTTCTTACATCCAATTTCATTAATCTCTCCTTGATTTTTGGGGATTTCTAATTTGGTATGAATGAGTTTAAATGAGGACTTTTAAATTTGTTTCTAGTTTTTTTTAATTGTAAACCCAATTCAATCATCTGTTTTTTCTGTTTTATTGATGTAAGTATTTGTAAATATGAATTTACCTGGTAAGTTCAGCTTTGACTGCATCCCATTAATTTTGATGTTTTGTTTCCTCTTTGTTATTTTCTTTAGTATAATTGTTTGTTTTTTCTTTGACCTATTCATTCTTTAGAATAAGATCATTTTATTTTTCAATTAATTTTTAGTCTTTTTTCCTTTTGCCCCTTGTTGAGTATAATCTTATTGTATTATGGTCTGGAAAGTATGCATTTAATTTTTCTTGTTTTTGCTTTTCTACATTAGCATATGAGGTTCTTATGTCCCATTATGTGATCAACTTTTATTAAGGTGTCATGTATTGCTGAAAATAGGCTTATTTCTTTCTATACCCATTCAGTTTTCTCAAGTGGTCTATAATATACAGCTTACCTAAAATTCAATTTACCTATTTACCTTCTTTCTTCTTTACTTTTTGCCTAGCTGTTTCTGAGGGGGGAAGGTTAAAGTACCCCACTAATAATATTTTACTATCCATTTCATCCTGTAACTCATTGTTAAGGAAGAAAAACACCTTCCCCCTTACACTTGATTGGATTTTAGTGATAGCAATAAGTTTCAAGCTAATGAATATTGTGATACTAAAGTGATAAGTATAATTCCATTGTAATCTTAATTACAATTAGTAGAATCTATGATTTTATAAGGATCTCTAATTAAAGCATAAAACTGCTTCTAAAGGGATTCCCAACCCGTCCCTAAGTCATATTTCTCTTCTGTCATGAGATGCTGACCTTATAAGTTTCAGGTCCTGGAATACTACATCATGTCCTGATATGGTGCAAGAATGCTCACCCTTTCCTATTTTGAAATAACCATCCTCCCAACAGATCAGATGAGCCCTGAGATAACGGTCATCAGTATTTCTTAATAAGGTTATTGTCTTGTGATTTGACCTTAAGACTAATATGGGTTTTCCTAAATGAACTAACCAATCAGCTTTGTAATTGGAAAACCATTTCTAAAAAAGTTATGTCTTGTGTTATAAGTCATAATCCTTGTTTGGAAATATTCACTTTGTTATTGTCTTGATATAAAACCAAATCTCTGCTTCTGAGCATTTGTCAACTGCTGGTTTCTAACTCTTTATTTGGTACACAGCGACCAGGTTTATATGGATGACTTGGCCCTCTTCCAATAAACTCTAAAATTTTACCTTGACTTGGAGAAATTTGGCTTTTGACTTTATTTATCTAAAATTGTTTAAATTTGGGTGGTGGGTAAATTTCCGTGACATGTAACTTTTCCTGTCTCAATCTGGATGCTATCAGAACTTGGTACATATTGATATTGTTCCATTACCTATGGTGCTTTTTATCAAGATATAATTCCCTTTCTTAATTTTTTTATTAGATCAATTTTTACTTTTGCTTTGTCTGAGATCATGATTGTTATCCATGCTGTTGCTAGGAGACCTTTCTGGGTAAAGACCTGGCTTTATTGTGACATAAGGAATCACAGGCCAGATGTCTGTAAGTTCTCTATCAATTCAAAACCTGAGACCCTGTTTTAAAAATCACATTTGCTTAATAGTTTCCTGTCAGTATCCAACCTGCCAAACTCAGCAAAAGGTTTCCAAGATGTCCTGGAGACTATTTCCTGAGTTCTAGGAGCTTCAAAGAGCTCTCAGAGTTTCTGAAGCTACGTTTGGGCAGAAGTACTTCCAGAGCTCTGTGGCTTCTGAATGACCAACCACCTGCTTCCTAGGTGAGTTAGTTTGCTCAGTTGCTTGTTGAATGGATTGACAAACCTATGATTAACATAGTAACTCACTAATGAGTAACATGTTAATAGACTTAAAATTACTATAATATACACACTTGAGGTCATAACTCAGGGATTATTCTGGGATTACATTTTTAATCTGGTTATATACACAAACTTTTGCCTGGGACAAAATTCTTACTATAAATTATCCTGTTAAAATGTTTCCCCCTTATTATGAAAAGCACACTCCAAGTATTGATTAAGCTTTAAATGACTGAGTTTCTGGTTATAGTCTCTTCTTCAACGCTTCCTCAAATTATTGAGGTTTGGGTCAATTACAATTAAACTTAGCCCAGATTTATAGAGAGGGTACTCCTTTATACTTGTCACAAAACCAGAGGGAGTATTCTTTTGCCAGGGTGCAAAGTTAGAGTTGAAATATAAAGGAAATATAACAGTCAGACTTCATCAAAGACACTGACACGGAAGTATGAGGAACCACTGATGATGGATGTTGCTGGATTGACAGATGTTTATTTAAGGTGATGGCAGTGTTCTCTTCTTGAGGACTGCCCATATGAAAGAGTGTTCTTGCTACAGAAATCTGTCCTTTGAAAGTGGGTTGTATGGTGATTGAGTACTGGTTCTAGGCACAAATGAGGACTGGTGGTACAGATAGTCCAGAGTTACAGAATTTCCTAGAAAGAAAACTCTGCAACAACACATGCCTTTTATCTAGATCAGTGATGAGTAAACTTTTTAAAGAGGGGGCCAAAGGAAAGGAAATGCTCATCTGTCAGTCTGTTTCTAAGGCAACTCTTTCCAAGTTTCATTGTATTATATCCTACTCATTGTATTTGTCAGATTAGGACAGAACATTTCAGGGGGCTGCATCTGGCCCACAAGTTGTAGTTTGCTCATCACTGGTCTAGATGGTTCTTCAGTTTTAATCAATGTAATACCTAACTGAGTTTCTGATTCATTAATTGGAAAAGCCTGACACATTGCAAGTGGCATAAGGGAAAGAGCAATCACCACTTTACATTCTCCCATAATGGGACCAAGATTAGCTATTCAAAAGAGACCCTGAGTCCTGGCACAGCGGCAGTGGGTAGTATTTGTTACAACATTCTTCTTTGAAAAGGACATCACTTGGTTTAGAACTAAAAGATGATGGAGAGAGAGTACAAGGGGCTTACAAAGCCTCTCCTTCATCATATCCCTCCATTTGAAGCTTGAGCAGTCTTAACATGAGAGGAAAGAGTCCAGGAGACTTTCTCTTCTGCCTTAATCGCAGTTGGAGTTGTCAACAATCTCTCCCAGACTGGTTGAGTACCTCCAGGTTTGAGGAAACAATGGATATAGGCATTTGTCACGTGGAAAGGTAGTCACTAAATGTAGCCTTCCTAAAAGCATGTTGGTTATAGGATTGACATGTGTGACCAGAAGAACATGTACAAGTAGCAATAGAGAAAATTCCAGGAGCAACCTAAACTCATTTAATTGTATGTACCATTCCCTGAATACCAAAATGCTCCTTTTTGTAAGCTGAAAGACAAATTTGATGGTAAAATCTCTTAGGGAGAAGAAGCTTATCAGTTTCTCTGATGCATACTCTAGATATGTACTTTACATTAAATTTCAACTTCTAGGACTCAATTTCTTAGCTAGGGAGTTTAATGGCCTCAAGAAAATCACAGATAAGGCTGTGCTGACTATAGTATTTCCAGAGAGTGTAAGGAAGCTATGTTGTAGCCAGAACAAACCAGTAACATGACAAACCCCAAATATTGGATTTTTGAACTTCAAGGTTACACTGCACTACCAGGTTTTCCCACATGAGACATGAGTTCTGCCATCTGAAGGAACTACTCTTACCTTTCACCTAAATTACCCCATGAGATCAAATTCACATGCAATTTCTTTACAGTTTCCATTATGAGAGTGTTAAAGTGTGTTTGAAATAAAAAGGGTAACAAGAACATGATAGATGATCAAGTTTATGCTCATAGTTTAGGTGAACTTATAGCACTGTAATATACAATGTAATTCAGAAGTCCTTCAATTTCAAGGTAATTAACAGAAAAGTTTACTTCTAAATTATATCGGACAGATTAAAAGTGAAATATAAGAATTTAAAGAGAAGTTTAAATATAGTGGTAAATATTTTTAAATCTTCAGAATAGAGCTTCACAGACAATAGTTAAGTTTACAATTATTATTTTCCCAATTACAAGAAAACAAAAGGATCATGAAGAGTTTTCAGAGCAAGATTTCTGTAAAAAAATTTAGTTTCTTCTACATTAATTTCAGCCTATATTGCTTAGAACATTTTGTTGTTGTTTTTGTTTGTTTTAATTTAACTGTGAAAGGATTTTAACAAGGGATCATTCTGGATATCACTCTGAAAATTCTCTCAAACCTTAATTAACTTCTTTCACTATTCAAACTATTAATGATGCTTAGCAATATCAAAACCCTTTGAGTGTTGAAGTTAGTACTATCTTGATATATCAATTAGCCTTTCATCATTAACTTATCATGATTTCCTTAATTTACCAAATATGTGAACAAAATTCTTTTTCTATTGTCAACCAGGTGGATTTGGGGATTATTAATGGAATAAATACTTGTACCAGAGTTCACAGGTCAAGTAGTATCTATAAACCTGAAAAGTCTGATGGAGAGATATTTTGCAGACACTGAATTATGATTTCCATGTTCAGAACCTGAAGGTTCTCTAAATTCAAATTCCAAACCTTCAAAGCAAAATTCAGAATTGAGATTGATCACTTTCAAAGCAGTTCAATTCTTCTTAGAATTATTAATTTTTAAACTCATTTAGAAACAGGCATAATTTAGAAATTTCCAATGAAGAAACAAACATTTCTCCATCATGTAGTTAGTTTCTCATTACTTTAATGTGCTTTTAGTCTCTGACCCATTTCAATGTGGCCAGCATTGATGGTGGGGGGAGAGAAAGAGAAAATAACAGAAATTAATATACATATATATATACATACACATATATATGCACACATATATATATACATACTTACATAATATATGTATGTATATATCTATATATGTATTTATATTTTAACAATAGTAAAGGTTTTATTATTCAAAATTTCTTCTTCCCTGCAGGAGATCAGACAAGGTAGAAGCAGCTTGAAAGCATCTGCTTGTATGAATTGAAATATAGATTCAAAAAAGACTAGAAAAGGAAAACATTGGAGTAGATTATCTTCCTTATTTTCTATAAGGGAAAAGTAAATTCTAAATACTAAGTTGATAACTGATTTTTTTCCTAAGTAAGGTTAATCCTTTGAAGAAATCATTGTCTGAGTATAAAAGTCTTAAGAGTAGCCCCCATAGATTTTATTATTTGACTGTAATTTGACCCAAAAACTAATTAGCTATCTTAAAATTTTTTAAATATTTTCACTCACTGAATTTTAATCTTTTTTATGCCAGGCTCAATAGGAAGGCAGCTATAACCTAATGCTTGCAGCAGTTTCCCAAGTGAACTATGAAGTAGAATAGAGCTAAGCTCACTTCTCATTTTTCTTTCTAGGCCTGTATAACTGTAGTATTTGGGAAGCTTTAAGATGACAGGGGTCTGTAGCAATCAAATCTCCCTAATCTTTTGGTCAATGGAGGGACCCACTCACAAACAGACTTTACTGAAGGGAGGGGCAGGATCTTGTCAAAGTGCTCCTTCACTTCTCCCCTCCCACTAGGCAATTAGAAGGTCAGTTACAGTATGATAATGGTGGACAGACTTGTTAACTATAGGGCCAAGACAGTAAGTTAGGAAAGGCTAAACTCCTAAAGATGACAATTTTCTTTAAATTATTTCCCCACAGGATTGTATTGGAGAAGCTTAATGTCTTTGAAGCTCACAGGCCCAGAGGATAGGATTTACTCCAGGGCTACAAAATAGGAGGAACTCAGCCTGAGGAGGTTGTGAGT
The DNA here is from genome assembly GCF_016433145.1 of Gracilinanus agilis. NCBI lineage: Eukaryota > Metazoa > Chordata > Mammalia > Didelphimorphia > Didelphidae > Gracilinanus > Gracilinanus agilis. The sequence goes on from NC_058130.1 coordinate 235,617,166, forward strand.
ATATCCCCTAAATATATGTCTGGGGGATGGATAAAGATAGATAAGGTCAGGAAATCCCCTAAACAGCTATGTCAAAACATCCCCTACCCCTAAAAGGGGTAAGGTAACTTGAATCTGCTCCCTAACCCTATAAATATTTTTCTTCTATATCAAAATAACTAAACAGAGGTATACGGTGATGTTGTTGAATATCAACCCAAGGTAAAGCAGCTTGGTAGTTAGGAACTAAAATGGCTCCACTCTGATTCAAGACCCAAGCCCCCAAGACCAACCCAGGACTCCAGACCCAGCCAGCAGAGTGTCCTGCCTACTCTAATCCCAGGGCTCCAACTGCCTTTAACTGCCCCCTCTCTCAGAGTTCTTGGGGGGGGGGGAAGGTGGCTATGGAATTCTGAGCTGTAGCCTGGAACTCCTTCTGCAGCTTGAATCCCTCTCTGCAATATGAATCTCACAGTAAGTATCCTAAGAATTTCTCTTTCACATATACAAAACAGAGAAATGGCAAGTTCATTATCTATAGATGCAGATGTCTGTGAGTTTGGATATGACCTCTCCAGGAATCTTACTGACCCAGCATGAGTGTACTTAACTAATTTAAAATGTTTTTGGTGATCAAGTGATTAATTTTAAAGGCTTCCTACCGAATAAAATAATTCACGCCACCTTAGAAACTGAATAACTGAACAATGACAAAACTGAAACAAAAACAGACCACAAGTGAAATTATTCCTTCCTGCTGAACAAGTGAATTCCTGTCAAGGGTAGAATTCATTACAACCCTTTCACTTAAAACAAAAAAGAAAAATCCAGGTTTCTTTGTTACTATCTCATAGATGAGAATAGACTTTCTTAAGAGAAAACTATACTCTGTTCTGAGGGATATTTTAAAAGCAGAGTACTCATCCAGACCTTCCTCAAAATAGGGGTGTCTCTAGCTAAAAATCGTTCAGCTTTTGCTTGAGTTTAATTTCAGTGAGTCCAATTTTGGTTAGTCCAATTTAGTTAGAGTTTAACTTAGTTCAGTCTTCTTCAGAATGAGGGAGTACGTGACCAGAACGCCTAGGTATGCACACCAAAATACCTAATTTTTTCCTTGATTTTTATTAAAAAGAACATTTATTAATCTGTAAAACACGAATAGATCTAAAACCAAGAAACCAAGACAGATATGAAACAGATCATATAACACTACCACATAAGAGTAAAGGGCCCACAAGAGAAAGGAAGAATGACAGGAACTTCCTCAGGACCAAGGCTTAACTCAACCCTGAAGAAGAGAAATTGAAGTGAGAGAAGAATCCAGAATTGGGGTCCCTTGGGGAGGGATCCAGGGATCCCTGGAGGCTCACCTGAGGATTCCATGTTTTGTGTCTAGGCTAAAGTCCTAAGGAGTGCCATCTGTAAAAATAAGTTGCTGGGAGACCCTTCTGGGTAAAGATCTGGCTTTATTGTGACATAAAGAAATCACAGGGCAAAAGGTTTGTAGGCTTCCTCTCAGTTCAAAACCTGAGATACTGTTTTACAAATCACACATGCTTTTATATATTTCCTGTCTGTAACCAACCTACCAGCCTCTACAAGAAGTTTCCAAGTTCTGCCAGCCCCTACAAGAACTTTCTTGAATTCTGACGAGCTTCAAGGAGCTCTCAGAGTTTCTGGAGTTACATCTGGAGCTGGGGTTTCTAGAGAGACATCCAGAGTTGAGCTACTTCCAGAGATCTGTGGCCTCTAAATGACCAACTAACCACCTGCTTCCTATGTGTGATAGTTTGCCCAGCATACATCACTGAAGGAATAGATACACCTATGATTAACATAACTCACTTACAATTATTATGAGAGCACACTTAAAATTACCATAACAATACACAGTTTAAATTGTAACTCAGGGATTATCCTGATTCTACATTCTTAATCCAGTTATATACATAGATTTTTGCCTGGGGCAAAATTCTTACTATAAATTATGCTGTTACAATCTTTTTCTCCTTAATTTAAAAAAAATGATACTCCAAGCATTGATTAAGTTATTAATGATTTATTTTTTTGGTTAAAGATCATTACTACTACCCTTACTGCGTCTGGATCAGCTAGGTCATAGTATATTCTGATCCTGTGTGTCTCTCCTTTTCAATGTGTTTCTTCCCATGGGTGAATTCATCTCATTTCTATTGAATGTCATAATTACTAGCTATGCATTTCCATTTACTCCTTTCTTCCTCACTTTTTACTACTCTTCCTTTCTTTCTGTTATATTCTTTTTTTAGATATCCTATTTCCTTTGACCAATATCTCTCCAATTCATACCCCTTCCCTTATTCTCTCCCTTTGACATTCTACTTCCAAATTGGCCCACCTTTCTAAAGGTTTCTCCTTTGTCCCTTCCCCTTTACTTTTAAATCTTATTCTATCCACCTTTCCAAATATCCCTTCCTTATCCCCACAACCATACCCTTGATATGCATTTGATTCTAAAAATCCCTCCCCTATATTGTCCTCAGTCCCCTCACCTTATCCCCTCTACTTCTTGATATGTCATCCCCTCACCAGTCCTTCCCTTATCCCATTCCCCCTTACCTCCTGTTTCTCTATACATTGAGTAAAATTTTGCCCTTCTAATTGTGTATGTTTTTCTATTTTTGTCTCAGATCTAATGAGAGTAGAATTCTAATATTACTGCCCTCCACACTCTTCCTTCCTTCTCCCTGGCAATTCCTTCTCTCATTCCTCCTCCATATGAGAGAGACATTTCACCTTACCTCCTCTTTGTCTATATTCTACCATTTCAGCTCAATTCATAATATTCACCTTGACTTCAAGTCTTTCATCCATACATGATCAACAAGATTGTTCAAAATACCCAGGCAATGATACCATTCCCAGGGGCCATAGATGACACTTTCCAATACAGAAATCAATCAATTTAAGGTTTGGGGTTGCTTATGATTAATGCTTCATTACCTTTGCATGTTTCTTATAGATCAAATTTTTCTGCTGACTTCTGAGTTTTTTGTCAGGAATAATTAAAACTCCTTCAGTCCACTGAATATCCCTTTTCTACCTTTATCATTATGTTCATCTTTTCTGGATATGTTATTCTTCATTGGCTCTATACTCTGAGACATGTTGTGTTCCATGTCATGTGTTCTTTTAATGTTGTGGCTGCTATGTCTTGTGTTATTCTGAATGTAGCTCCATAATATTTTTTTCTTGTTGCTTATAGCATTAGTAATAATGTTATTCTTCATTTTCTTCTTTTGATGTCTTTGTAGTGATCTATGGTTTCTTTCAATTTCTATTTTACCTTTTGACTCTATAATTTCCAGGCACTATTCCTTTATTATTTCTTGGAATATGGAGTCTAAAGTCTTTTAGATCATATCTTTCCACAAGTCCAATTATTTTTATATTATCTCTCCTTGATCTATTTTCCAGGTCAGTTGTTTTTGTGATAAGATGTTTCACATTCTCATCTATTATTTCATTTTAAAATTTTCCTTAATTATTTGTTGTTGTCTTAGGAAGTATTTAGCTTTTCCTTGCCCTATTCTAATTCCTAATACATTATTTTCATCTGTGAGTTTCTGGATCTTTTTTCCCCCATTTGAGTGATATTTCATAATTTTCTTGATTTTCTTGTAAGGCTCTTATTTTTTTCCTAATTTTCCTTCAACCTCTCTCATTGTGTTGGAGATCTTTTTAAAAACTCTTCCAAAAGTTCTTTTTGAGATTGTTGCCATTTATTGTTTTTTTGTTTGTTTGTTTTGTTTGTTGTTGTTGTTTTTTGCTGTTTTTGAAGTAGGTGTTCTAATTTTACTCATCTCTGAGTTGGAACCAGGGTCTTCTGTGTGTGTGTGTGTGTGTGTGTGTGTGTGTGTGTATGCATGTATTTGAATTCTTTCTCCTTTGCTTACTCATTTTTATTCATCCTCATTCTTAACTTTAAGCAATTAGGCCAATGGACATCATTATTGGCTTTTTGCTGGAGTCCCACGGTTCCTATTTTGTTAGGATATGATACCACAAATATCAGAATTTTTTCTGTTTTTTCCCTGGTTCCCTTTTAGTTGTTCCAGTTTTTATACCATTAGATCTGATGTAATTACAGTTCTCCCTCTCAATCTCAAGTCAGTGATTGACTTTGGGTACTCTGACCAGAACCTGTGGACAGTTCTGCCACTACTACTTCAAGTAGCCAGTCTGTCTCCTCCTCTGACAACAACCAGAGATGCACTCTACTGGGAACAACTTCAACTGACAAAGCCCTTAGTTTCTCAGCAACCACATTCACAGGTGTGTGTTCCTTCCTATCCCTCTTCTCCTACTGCCACAGGCCTGGACAGGGAAGGTGTCTAGTCCATGTTCTTTGGGCATTCAAATTCTGTCACTTGCTATCAGTGAGGCTTGAACTTCTTCCCTCAGGGCCTGGAGCTTATAGACTCCATGGTATCCACTATTTCAGTTCCAAGCTTTGGGTCATAGAGGGTATTTACCCTGAAGCTGCTTCTCCGCTCTCCACCTGAGGATTACAATGGAAATCTTAAGAGAACATGCTTCAAGGCTGAGCAAACAAGGTGAAGCTGCCAATCCTGCCTTCAGTGGCTACATTGTTGATTGTACTCTGCTTGCTCTATTCCTGACCCCAGGGCCTATAGTTGTGGGACTGAGGCCAAGGAAATCAGAAAACTTTCTCCCCAGTTTTTCAAAACTATTTCCAACTCCTATCTGGTTTTGCCACTTTTACCTTTGATTGGGTGGAGTTATTTTTGGTTGAAAGCTTCAAGCCCTACTCCACCATCTTTCCACAATTAATCTTACTCTTTAAAAAGTAGTTTTCTTTAGTGATTCTTTCTTTTTTTTACCACCATTTCCATTTGGTCCATTCTATTCCTTAAGGTGTTGTTGTCTTGAAGGTATTTTTATGCCTCCCTTTCTTTTTGTCCTATTCTAGTTATTAGGGAGCTGATTTCTTCTATGAATTCCCTCAACCCCAAACATTGATCATTTCTGTTTACTTATTATTTTGTTTTAAAATTTCTCTTCAAGTTCTTCTAGAGGCTCTTTTGGGGCCTGACATCTTTTCAGATTTTCCTTTTAGTCTTCACAAATGTTTCCTTTTTTGCATTGTTATTCTCTTCTGAATTTGTATTTTGTTCTTCCCTATCATTAAAATAACTTTCTAAGGTCAGAGATTTTGCTGCTGCTGCTGTTGTTGTTTGTCTTTTGTTATTTTTTTTTTAAGTTTTTAGTTGGGTTTTTTTTGGTTTTCTAAGATTTTGTAATCCATGCTCTCTCATTTCCTCCCATCCTTTCTTCCCCTTAAGAAGAAGTTAAAATGATAGAAATTGCACATGTATTATCATATATTATATATTTATCTCTCATGTTGTGAAAGAAGATACATTGTTTAACTAGAGAAAAATTGATGGAGGAAATAAAGTATACTATGTTTCAATTTGCATTCAAGTTCATTCTGTTTCTTTTGTGTTGGTGGGTATCCTTGGATCCTTGCATTGTTGGTAATAGTTAAATCTTTCACAGTTAATCATCATACATTCTCATTATTACTATGTATATTATACTAGTCCTTCTCAGTTGACTTTGCTCATAAATCTTTCTAGATTTTTTGTGATCACTTTGTCTGTCATTTCTTAGGACATTATAGCATATGCCACAACTTGTTCAGTTATTCCCCAATTGATGGACATCATTTCATTTTCCAGTTCTTTGTCAACACTAATAAAGTGGCTATAAATATTTCTGTTCTTTTTATCTATTTCTAAATGTCTTGATGGTTGCTGTTTTATAATATATTTTGAGATCTAGTATACCTAAGTCACTTTCAATCTTTATTTCTCATTAATTCCCTTAATATTCTAGGTCTTTTGTTCTTCCAGACAAATTTTGTAATTTATTTTCTACATCTATTGTAATACAGGATTATTAACATGACCATGTTTGCTTGGGGCAACCTGTCAATTGCTCTGGTTGGAATGTTGACCATGGCATGAGCCACAGGACAAGCACCAATTGTCAGTTGGGCCAAGGGTATATAAAGCCCTGGAGACTCAGGGCTGGGTTCTGTTCTATCCTGACTTATCCCCTGACCTCTCACTTACTCCATACCCCATGGGACCCTGGGTGGAGGGAGCGGAAACATGGGTACTTGTTAGGCCTAGAATAGGGTTAAACCAATTCTTCAGAACAACTTATCAATACTATCAGCACTACTGGCAAACCTTTTGTCAAAGAACAACTTTATTTATTATCCAGAGATAACATCACTCTGACCCAGGGCTTCTCACCCTGGGTCAGCAGAAGAGTGTCCAGACAAGACCTGTGAACAACTTGAGTCAGATAAATCTTTCACCCTTAGTTCTCAGTACTTCCTAACCCTCTTTACACTGCCTTATTCCCTATTCCCCTGTTATCAATAAACCCCTTAGCCTTAACCTGAGAACTTTGTGGTTGTTGCCTACCATCTAAGGCTAGGCAGGGACAACCAACAGGAAAGGTTCTGATCAGTTTCAGCAGGGATAAACTCCACTGCTGTAGGACAGGAAGTCCAATATTCACTTCCTGACAACGTACTACATACCAAAAGGAAGCTACTTCCTCAGTAGGAAAGGCCTGGAAATTAAACATCTTAAAGGAGCCTGGTGCCTAGCAGTGAGAGTATCACTTATCACTCTGTTAACATGGGTTGGATCTTTGTTACATTTATAATCAGTTTCAAGCTCAGCCCAGGTACAGCCCTTACCATCCTTTATAGCTAGCACCTTCCTCCTTCTAATGTTATTATTAGCTTAAAGTCCTTAGACCCACGCATTACACTATGATATAATTTTGGGGCACTTTGATTGGTATGGCACCAAATAAGCAAATTTATTTAGGAAAATATTTTTTATTATTTTGACTCAGACTAGCCATGAGAAATTAATATTTTTCTAATTATTTAGGAGTTATTTTATTCATGAGAAAGCATTTATAATTTGATCATATAGTTCCTAAATTTGTCTTGGAAGATAGATTCCCAGGTATTTTATGTTGTTTACAATTATTTTAAATAAGATTTATCTTTCTATCGCTTGCCATTGGACTTTGTTGCTATTAAATAAAAATAGTGATGATTTTGTGCACTTAATTTATAACCTACAACTTTGCTAAAGTTCTTATTTGTTTTATTAGTTTTTTCCTTGATTCTGTAGGATTTTTAAATTATGGTATCATATCATATGCAAAGAGTAATAGCTTTATTTCCTCATTGCATATGCTAATTTCTTCAGTTTCTTCTTCTTTTGTTTCTATAGCTAGGATTTCTAGTATGATACTCAATATTAGTGATAATTATAGGCATCTCTGTTTTACTCCTGTTCTTTCTGGGAAGGCTCCTAGATTATTTCCATCACATGTAATGTTTTCTGATGGTTTTAGATAAATGCTGTTTGTTATTTTGAGAAATGTTACTTTTATTCAAATGTCCTCTACTGTTTTTATAAGGAATGGATGTTGTATTTTTTCAAAATCTTTTTTTTCCATCAATTGAAATAATCATATGGTTTCTGTTGACTTTGTTGTTGATATGGTCTATTTTGTTAAGTAATTTTTATAATATCAAATCATCCCTTCATTCATAAAATAAAGCCTACCTGGCCATAGTGTATAATCCTTATGATCTGTTGTTATAATCTTGTTGCTAGTATTTTATTTAAAAATTTTGCATCAATATTCATTAGGGATATTAACATAGTTTTCTTTCTCTGTTTTAGCTCTTCTTGCTTTAAGTATTAATATCACTTTTGTGTCATAAAAGGAATTCTCGAGTTCCTTTCTCAGCTCTTTTTCTCAATCTTTTATGTAATTTTAGAATTAATCATTTTTAAATGTTTGGTAAATTTGTTTGTGAATTATATCTGGCCCTAGGGATTTTTTTGTTAAAGAGTTGTTGATGGCTTGTTCAATTTCTTTTTCTGAGACTGGATTGTTTAAATATTCTATTTCATCTGCTATTAATCTGTTCAATTTGTATTTATTTACATATTCATCTATTCCTTTTAGATTATTAGATTTGTTGGCATATAATTGGGCAAAATAACTTCTAATATTTATTTCTATTTCCTCTTCATTTGGTAGTAATAATCCTGCCTTTTTCATTTTTCATTCTGATAATTTGGTTTTCTGCCGAGGGCCATTGAGTTCACGTTGAATGACAAAGTTACACGTGGACCCTGAAATCTGCAAGGCAAGATTTACAAGAGATGTAATAAGTGAATTAGTCAGTGTAATAAGGGGATTAGGCTAGGGGTAGTGTTGTGAGGAAGATTAGATTAGTTAGTGATTAAGTACATAGCAGGAAGGAGCTGGAACTGGGAATTCCAGGTTGGAATGAAGGAGCAGGAAGAAGTTACTTGTGCTCTGGGAAGGACTCCATTGGGGGTTAACACAAACTGTGGTTAGCCCTGGGAGCACTCAGAGTAAAAGGACATCTTGCATCCTGATTTTTCCCTGGGATCTTGTGTGGTATGGCATCTAGCAAAGAGGAGAAGATCTACAGTGCCAAAGGAAGAAGGAGAAGTTTGAGATCGGGTGGACAGCGTTTCAAGCACTCCCTCACAACCTGGTACCTGAGACCACCTTGACTCCTGGCATCCAGAGATCATCAGTGGATTGCAGTGAGAATCCCAAAGCCACAAAGCCCTTAGCTGTACTCAAGCCTGGCAGGTTCCAGGTCTGAGGTAGTCACCCAGTGACTCCATTTACAGCTACTTGGGCCCTGTTAGTTTAGATAACTGTTAGTGTAGTAATAAGTCCTTTTTCCTTGTGGGTTTTTGTCATTAAGGTTTAAGGTTTTAGAGTAGACATTCCTATCCCTCCTTTTAATTGTTCATTATTAAACCAGTTATATCCTGTTACCTTGCCTTTGGGACTCAAAGCCTCTGGCTCAGGAAGGCAGTTGGTCAAGGGTCACTTTTGACTGTTACAAGCTGCTTGGCTGTTCAAATCTTCAATGTCCAGGTCTAATCTCTCTTAAATTGCAGTGTGTGTGTTCCCACAAACCACTTAGTTTATTTATAATATCCCTGGTGACCCCATTACCTTACATATATTTTCCACAGTAGTAGCTGGTTTAATATGGGAATAGGGCAAGGTAAGGTTGCAATAGGGAATAAGGCAAGGCAAGGGTCAAAGGTAGAGTGAATAGGAGATAAGGCATTGTGGATAGGGTTTTGTGAGTCCCTCAGGCAATAAAGTGGATAAGGAAGGTACAATGGTGAAGGTTGGTAGATGAGGTGGTAGGAGAAGTAAGGGCATGCCTGAGTTTAGGAAATATAAACACAGAGGTATATAGAGTTGCAAGGGAGAGAATGAGTTAATCTAAGGCAGGCAACAGCAGCAGGGAAACACAGACTGGGTACTCAGGTTAGAGACAAACACTGAAGGGAAACAGACTGAGCCCTTCAAGTAAAAAAAGGCACTTTTACAGACAAGGTTACGGTCAGCCAAGAATGGCTTGAAACTGAGTAGGGGCTTTCTTGTCACTTTCTCAGGTTCACTAAGGAAGAGACTAGAGTAAGTATTGAAATTACACTTCCTCCAAAATGGATACCTTCAGCTTCCCTCAAAACCAAGAGAGAAATTATTTCTTCTTCCCTTCTCCCTTTCCTATCAATCAACTAATGAATTAGTCAAAGGTTTGATTAAGTAACAAAAGGGTTTATTAATTTTCAGGGTTGATTGGCAGGGACAGAGGGGTGCAAGGTGACCCTAACAGCCGCCTAGAGAAAGCTTCAGGTGGGGGGAGGGAGAAAGGAATGTAAGACTGATTTAGGAACCTGACTAAATCAGCCCCAAGGTTTTGTAGCCTATAGGGTTAGGAAAGTTGGATACAGTAATTAAAGAGATAATTTGTAACAAGGATAAGTCCTATTTGACTAAGGGAAACTGTCTACCAAGTTTGAAACTAACACTCAGATCTAACCTCCTTTCAAAACTCACAGAAATTTAGGAAGGGAAAAAGATGGTTGGGAATAGGGGAGGTTAGGGAGATTCAAAGGAATTAGCTAAGCTAACAATTTTTAAGAGAAAAGCTGCAGAATATAGGTCAGGTTTCAATCCAAAGAAAGAGCTCAGATTAACCCTTCTCCTCTCCACAAGTCTCCCAGGCCAACTGAATTTTTACAAGATTCCAAGCCCTTATCAACTGTCAGAAATTCTCTGCAGCAAGGCTTTGCAGGGCTGACCTGCACTCTATTTGGACTACATTTTGCCCATTTTCTCTTTTAAAAATTTGCATCTTGCAACATTTTAGTAGTTACTAAAGTCTAAGGGATTACTACTCCTATTCTAAGCTAAATTCTAACTAAGCTCTTATCCCTAAGTTTGCAAAAATAATAAAAAGGTTGCTATCTTCTAAACTATGCTTAAACTAGACTAAGCTAAACTAAGACGCGTTATGGTAAAAGCATAGGAAAGGAATGGGAATTTTAGTTTGCAAAAAAATTTTTGAACAGAAAGGAAAAACAAAGTAAATTTAAAAATTCACAAACATTCTTAAGGCTAACATTTGCTAACTAGAACAAAGTAATGAATTCTATTTATGTATCTATCTAATTTTATGAACTAACAATAAAATATTAACTAAAAATTTGCAAATAAAGCTTCTAAATTCTAGTTCACTTTCTAAAGTTAGTGTATGAATAGGTTAGTACATTTATGCCTATGTTAGAAATGTTAGTGAGAATAAGTAAGACTATAATTATTTGTAAGTCTATTGGTCAAACCATAGACTTATGCTATGTACAATATTTACAAAGAAAGTTTAGAAAAAATCTGTCCCTGTGCTAACTTACCAAACTAAACTGTCCCTGTGTGTTAGGAAAACTTATTGCTAAGGATTAGTAAGCAAAATTACATATTTACATGAAGTGTCAGGTGATTTGAGTAGAAGGTGTCTGAACCAAAGTAAGAGAAAATTCTGTACTAAAGCAGACATACTCTTCTCTCTTAAGTGTAAATTTAGTGTTTCACATGTAGATGCAAAGTCAGGAAAATGTTTTATGTGTTGTCTAGTGTGACTTATCCGTGTAATGATGTGTTATATACTTACTCCACCGGAATTCTTTTGCAATGTGCATGTAGTGCTTGGGTGGAATCTAGTGTTGTGTGCAGTGAGAATTCTGTTGGGTGTAAGTAATCTCCTTCAAATACATGTGTCCAACGTTGATCAGATGCTCCTCTTCACAGTGTGAATGTCCTTCTTTCAGTTGGTGTATTCAGTCACGCATGTCTTTTTAGTTCTCAGGTTTGCTGTCCTCATGAAGATCTGCGAAGTCAGCAACGCTTCACTTGTGTCATTTGATGTTATCCCACGCTTGTCAACTTGCACTTGTGCTAATGTTCTAGTGTGATTGACTTGGGTCAAGAACAAAGTTCAAATGTCAATCAAATTGAATAATTTTTCTTCCTTCCTTTTTTCTTTTTGGTTTAATAAAGATGATTATAGGTAACAAAAGAGTTCATGATTAAGTCTTTGTGCTTTCACTTATTCGTTCTCATCAGTTTCTAGATCTGGTATTGATTATAAATCAAATGTTGTGTCTTCTTCTTTCATTGATTCCTTTTCATTGTCATAATTGTTTACAGATGAATCTTCTAAGTGATTGGGATTGGGATAATCATTTGGGTATAAAATTTGGTGTAATATCTGATTGTTTACTAGCTCTTGGTCTAATTCTGGTTCTGATTCATGCTCTGATTGTTCTGATTGCTTCTCTGGTTCTATGGTCTCATGTATAGATTGTGGACTTTCTGAGGACTTATTTGGTTGATCAGTTGGTGCTATTTGATCTTTGTGCTGTATAGTTTCTAGGTCTTTTGGTTGTTGTTGGGACATGTCTTTTGATGGCTTGACATGGGTGACATGGAACCAAGGATCTTTTCCTTCAATTTTGATTGCACTCAGAGAAATTAAAATAATTTGGAAAGGTCCAAGCCACTTGGGTTCTAACACAGACTTCCTAGTGAAGTTTCTGGTGTAAATATAATCTCTAGGTTGGAAGTTGTGTAGATTAAAATCAAAGGGTACTCTTTGATGTATCAAGCCTAATATGTGGAGTTGACTTAATCATTGCTTGAATAATTTAATATATTCGTAGAGTTTGCATTCCATACCTAGGTGTGATAATTTGTGAATGCTTTGAGGTGATTTGCCATGGAAAGGTGGATGTCCATACAGCATTTCAAATGGTAAAACATGTGTAGTGCTGTTGGGTTGGCTTCTTAGGTGGAATAATGCCAATTGTAATGCATCAGGCCATTTCATGTGAGACTCTGAACATAATTTTGCTACTAGAGTTTTCAGAGATTTATTCACTCACTCAATTTGTCCGTTCAATTGTGGTCTAAATATTGAGTGAAGATGTCTCTTAATTCTAAAGTTTCATAAACTGTAGCTAAAATTTTATTCGTGAAATGGGACCCAGAATCTGATGAAATATGTAACAGAATAGAGAATCTAGGTATCAATTCTCTCAGTAAGATTTTCACAACAAAAACTGAGGTGTTATGTTTTTCTGGAAAAGCTTCTGGCCACTTAGTTAATCTATTCACTGTCACTAAAGCATATCTAGAACCTTGACTCATTGGCATTGTGATGTAATCGATTTGTAAGCATTCAAATGGTGTCTAAGCTAAAGGTTTTCCTCCCAGACTGTAGACTTTTGTGATTGTCTGGTTGTAATGCATACAAATTTTACACCTCTGTGAAACTCTCATAGCAACTTCATATATGTCCCTTCCATTCCAATACCTATTTATAGAATCTACCATGCCCAGACTTCCATAATGCCCTTTCTGGTGTAGTGCATTGCAAAAGGTGAAATATAGGGATTTAGGTAACATAGGTTTTCCATTTGCTCCCAGCCAAACTCCATTAACAAGGTATGCACCATGATGTTTCTTCCAGTCCTTCACTTCCTTTGGGGAGTATGCGGTTTTGAGATCATCTTCCTCCACCAAAGATAAGTTCAGAATTGTAAGTGGTCCATACTTTGCTGAGTATTTGGCTGTGATGTCTGCACGTTTGTTCCCTAATTCCACTGGCCCTTGGATTTTAGTATGAGCTTTGCAATGGATGACTGATACTTGGGCTGATAATTGGATTGCATACAACAACGGATTGATTAAATTGCCATATGCTATTTGTTTGCCATTGGATGTAATGAAGCCTCAATTTTTTCCAGATTTCAGCAGAATGATGCACAACTGAAAAAGCATAACATGAATCGGTAAAAATGTTTGCTTTGCGATTTTCTGCAAGTTTCAGAGCATGTATCAAACCGACTAATTCTGCTCCTTGAACACTCATGGTAGATGGTAATGACGAGTACCAAAGGGTCTCGGAGGCTGTCACTATGGCTGCTCCGATATATCTCTGATTGTCTACTATACATGATGATCCATCTGTGAATAAGGTTATATTGGGGTTTTTCATGGGCTTATTGTCTAAATCAGATCTTGTTTTATGCACGATGTTAAGTGCATCTTCACAGATGTGTAGACTTTTTCCTTCCAGAGGTAAATCTGGAATCAGAGTAGCAGGATTTAAGTTTCTGCACTGGTGAAAAGTTATATTTTCATTAGCCAACAAGATTGCTTGGTATTGTGATAGTCTTTGTGAGGTGAACACTTGTAAGGTGGTATTTCTTAAAGTAGATTCCACTTGGTGTGGGGAAAATACTTTCAGTTCACTCCCTAATACCAAAGATAAATATTTTCTAATCATGATGGCTACAGCAGGTATGGCTTTTAAACAACTAGGCATACCACAAATCACAGAATCTAATTTTGAGCTGTAGAAAGCAATTGGTCTTAATCTATTCCCGAATGTTTGTATGAGAACACTAGAGGCTATCCCTTTGTCTTCATGTACATAAAGTAGCAATGGTTTGTCATGATCAGGAATACCTAGGGCTGGAGCTGATAAAGTAAGTGATTTTAATTTCTCTAGTGCATGGATATGATCTTTATTCAACTTTAACGATTCTGGAACTTCCTTCCTGGTTAGCTCTATCAGAGGTCTTGCAATGAGAGCATAACCCGTAATCCAGTCCCTACAGAAGCTCGTTATTCCTATGATTGCCCTGAATTGCTTTTTTGTCTTAGGTAAACTACAGGGAAACTATGTCTACCAAGTTTGAAACTAATACTCAGATCTAACCTCCTTTCAAAACTCACAGAAATTTAGGAAGGGAAAAAGATGGTTGGGAATAGGGAAAGTTAGGGAGATTCAAAGGAATTAGCTAAGCTAACAATTTTTAAGAGTAAAGCTGCAGAATATAGGTCAGGTTTCAATCCAAAGAAAGAGCTCAGATTAATCCTTCTCCTCTCCATGAGTCTCCCAGGTCAACTGAATTTTCCCAAGATTCCAAGCCCTTATCAACTGTCAGAAATTCTCTGCAGCAAGGCTTTGCAGGGCTGACCTGCACTCTATTTGGACTACAGAATGGATTCCCACCCAGGCTGCCCTATATGACTATTTTTTTTACCAACAGTCCCTATTTAGTGATTAATATCTCCACTAAGACCCAGGGAAATACAGAAGAACACTATAGGCTATTATTAGAACCCTTACAGGCCCCCTACAAACTCCTAGGAAAAGCCCCACCTTTATATGTAATAATACAGAAATTCCCCTAGAGTCTCCCTATAACAAAACAGCAAATAGTGAGTTAATGCTAAAGATTTAAAAACCCTAACTTAGATACACAGGTGCCTGCAAAAACATGCCAAGTTTTGCCTCTCCCTAATCCCTGATTTGGTAGTTAACAATGGATGATAAATGGAGAAATTAGCCTCAAAGGTTGGTAAGTCCCATTCCACTCACTGGACTGCTTCTCCACCCCATAGCCAAAGAGACAAGAAAACACACCTTGAAAAGTTGTTAATAACATAGTTGTTGGTAACAAGGTTAAAGTATGGCTTGTTCACAATCTCCAAGAAATAACTTATGTTGAATATGGAGTTTCTAAGCCAACCTTATATGTAATCTCAAAGCGTATAAAAATAAACCTCACACAAGGCAGAGCGAAGCAGTATTCATGATGCCTTCCTGGCTGAACTTCAGACTGTCTCTCATTCATATTATAAAGAAGTGAGGCAATCTGGGTAGAGAAGAGGGATAAAGGTGATAAGATGATAGGAGGAGGAATGAATAGGCAATCTTGGTATAGGGAGAAGTAAAGGAGTTAGGTGAGTAATGAAGGGATGAATTGGTTGTATATAGGAAGGTAAGGGAATGAATGGGAGTATACAGGAGAGCAGCTCAAACAGGATAACAGAGAATACTGGGAGGAAATAGGCTGGGTTCTTCAGTCAGGGAAGGTACCTCTATGGTAAAAGAGGAATTTGGGCCAGTCAAAAATGTTTAGATCAAGGCTGGTGGTTTCTCTTGTTAATTTCTAAAGTCCTTTGAGGGAGGAGTCAAAGGCTCCTCCCTGCCAGTGAAATTGATGTCTGCAGGAAGTCTCCGCTGGGTACTTCCTGCTCAAGATGGATGCCTAGGTTTCCCCAAGAAAATAAAAGGAAAATAATTCTTCCCTCTTCAGCCTTTGCCTTAATCTTCAATACAATGATTCACCAGAGGCTTGTATAGGTAACAAAGGGGATTTATTAATGTCAGGGATAAACAGAGGGAAAGAGATTTTAGGTTTTTATAACTGCTGCTAGGGAGAAGGCTGGTGCTGGGTGATGGGTCACAGGACAGGGTTAGCCTGAGAGAGGCTGGCTCTCCCTGTCAGGAAGGTTTGACTGCCTTTGAAGTAAAGTATTTATCAAATCACTAAATTAGAGGTGGGTTGATCTAGGATGTCCTACTTGCCTACAGAAACTAAACCCACAATGTCCAACCACTAAGCCCACCCTTCCTTCCAGGGCCCAAAGGGAAATTCAGGGAAAATAGTAGGGACGTAGATGGAGAGATCAGGGAGAAGTCCAGAGAAATCAGCTAGGTCCAAAATGTCCCCAAAACAAATAAGCACAGGCCTATGCTGAAGCCAAAAGGCAAAAGCCCTTCAGTTGGAGCTTCAGCACTATTTATAGTATCAGGCTCCAACTGTCTTTCTGTGAACATTCTAAAACTTCTAACTGCCAGAGCTGAACAGTTGAATTTGCCAAAGCAAAAAGCTTTTGCTACAAACCCTGCATTGCATTCATCACATGCCAATACTGTGACACCACCTTGAGCCCCTGGACCTGGAGAAGCAGGCCTCCCCTAGTTTTCTTCTTTATTTTAATCAAATTAGTCAATGATTTATCTATTTTGTTTGTTTGCTTGATTTGTAAAATGAACTCCTTATCTTATTTATCAGTTCAATGGTTTTATCATTTTTCTTATTTTATTAATCTTTGATTCTCAAGATTTCTACTATGATGTTTAATTGGGAGTTTTAATTTGTGTTTTTTTTGGTTGTTTTTGGTTGTTGTTGTTTGCATACACCATTCATTGGTCTTCTTTTCCCCTGCTTTATTAATGTAAGAATTGAGAAATATAAATTATCTCCTAAGTACCCCTTTGATTGCATCCCCAAAATTTGTATGTTTATTCTTCATTATCATTCTATTTAATGAAACCACTTATTGTTTCAATAATTTGCTATTTGACCTGCTCATGATTTATTAAAAAACAGTTATTGTTATTGTAAGTATAAAAGCTACATGGGAAACCCATAAAATAACTCACCACACACACACACACACACACACACACACACACACACACACAAACCATGAACATCCACAAACATAATTCAAATGAAATTCACCCTTAAGGATTAAAATTTGATTTTATGTTGAATTTACCAAATGCTATTTACACTACTCTGAAACTCATTTTTAATGGGTATAATGCTTTGTTCATTATTAAATGATTTCCATTAACATGTATTAATAACTCAGTGCCACAGCTTCCTTCACATAGGAACACATTTAAATAGTTTTATTGTAATGATGTTTATACTTAGCCATTATTCTCTTAAAAGCCACCTAGTCATAAAAGCTAGCATAAGGGTACTATGAAGATTAAACTAAATGATAAATTTTTGGAATCAATTGAATTATTTATATTCTAACCTGCTGAATTCTCTCCCCAAAAATATATTGATATGTTCCCTTGAAGAACGGAAAAATCTCATTTGACCAAGACAGATTATAATTTCACTATTTTCCTTTCATATTTTAAGTAAATACATAATGCAATAAAGAAGAAAGATCAAAACTCTTTTTAAAATTAGATTCAGAAAAGAGCAAAAACTAAATTATTTTTCTGTTCATAATGGAGTAAGTTTCATAATAATGATGTATATTGTATACTTTTATTTTGATGTATATATGTTTTAATAAAAAAGTATTTTCTCTAAATTAAAAAAATGATTATTGAAATATTGCATTTGCATTAATTAGTAGTTATGGGATGTGCAGGGACCATTAGTAATTCTGGCATGAGGACTTGGGGTGCCCTTTTCCAGGCTCTTCATCCACCTTTGGTGTATATCTGTCCCCCATTAGCAACTCCAAGAAGCAATAGCATCCACATATACTGAACCCAGGTAAATCTCGATCAAGAATAACTTGTGGACTTCCCCCTTGAAAAATGCAGAGAAAAAATTTATTTCACTTACTATGAAAGCAACTGAAGCAGGTTCTATGAACCACCAAAGTTTCTGTGAAATATATAGAGCTTGGTCAGACACTGGAAATGCCAAAGTCATCCTATGCATCACAGAGATCCTGATTTTTGTCTTGCTACTGGACTTCAGTGACTCTGGGGGAAGGAAAAGTTAGGCTGATAAATTTGTGCAACTCTGCTTCACTTAAATCCAATTCAGGAGGGAGTCAAGATATCACAACCAAGAGGTAATTGGTCCTCTTCCAAAGGAATAATAACATCTTTAATAATACATTAATTAGAGCTGTATACATAACTCTATGGATTATAGTATCCAAATAAATTTGACAATGATGTAAAATGATGAAAATTATCATTGTCAAATTTATTTGGATACTATAATCCATAGAGTTATGTATACAGCTCTAATTAATGTATTATTAAAGATGTTATTATTCCTTTGGAAGAGGACCAATGACCTCTTGGTGTGGGGCTAGCAACCCCACCCTGTAAAAACTACATCTGCTAAAGAAACTGCAACCTAAAGTAGGGGCAGCTGGGCTAGCCCAGTGGATTGAGAGCCAGGCCTAGAGACGAAAGGTCCTAGGTTCAAATCCGGGCTCAGACACTTCCCAGCTGGGCGACCCTGAGCGACTGTGTGACCCATTGCCTACTGGTTGTGGCCCTATGCTCCTAGAATGGAGTCCCAGGATAAAAAAAAAAATCTACTCTATTACAAAAGTTAGTGCTATAAACTAGGAAAAAAAAGACAAATTCTGTTTGGCTAAGGGCACAGAAACTGATATGTCTACATCTATTCTTTACTTTTAGTTAAAGACAGTTTCTCACAAAATGATTTAAGGTTCCCATTCTCAAGTTGGCTATTTCAAGAACAATACTATTTTTGGCTCTAGTGCAGGGTTTTTTAAGTTTTATTTTATTTTGGATATCATGAACCCCCTTTGCAGCCTATGCACATGTTCTCACAGAATGAAGATTTTAAGTTCATAAAAATCTAATACATCAGATTATATAAAGAAAACCAATTATACTGAAATTCATCTAAAAATGTTCAGAACCTCCAGTTTAATTATTCTTACTCTAGTCCCTTACAATGTGATGGAAGTAAAAATGTACAAATATGAAATATGTGTAGAACTGGTATTTTTACTTCCACATAGAAAAGGAAATGCTCAGTAGTAAAGAATCATAGAATGACAAAAAAAACCATAACTGAGTAAGATATGTGATTGCTCAGTAATTTGTGAAGCTAATATTCAAGTTCCATAGTACATTTGCAAAACAGTTCCTCCTGAGGGCTCCTAATTAGTCACTTTATATTTCAATTCTACTGAGCACCAAATGATTGATGACAAGTAATGAAAAGCCCTTAAGAGCTAAGGGTTCTTTCTTTCAAATGGTCTCTCTCTGTCTTTGAGCAACCCTTTCTCTTTGAGATGATCTGTTTTTGCTACTTTTGCTGCCACGACTATTTCAGTAACTACTGTCCTGCTGTTTACACCTGGAAAAGTGAAGATATCACTTATTTTGATATCTCAAAAGGCCTTATGTTGAATGAAAAAATATACAAATAGTTATTGGCCCTAGCCTAGGCATAGACTTGACTGGTAATATCTCGTGACTGTGGATAGATGGAGAGGAAATATACCTTTACCTGAATTTCCAAAATGTTTATTTGTCCTTAAACAGACCCTGAAGGAATAGGGATCACCCATTTATATAATACCTATGGCCTTTTACCTCAGGAGAGAATTAAAACACTTTGTGTCATAATACAGTACAATCCTGTATGACTTGAGAGACGACAGGAAACCATCACAGATTATACACAAATGATCTGTTTGAAGTAGAGGACTGGGATGAGAGAAAAGTGACTCAATAACTCTTGTTCAGAAATGAATTCACCCCAAGCTTCTAAAGACTTTTCCTAAAATCTGGCTAATTATGCCATGTGTAATTAGAATCTGTTACCCTAAAAACTACGATCCCCAGCAAAACAAGAATTCCCAGCACCATCCTCAGTTCCTGTAATTACATGCTGACAAAGACAGGATATGAATTGGGTGTAGTTCTGTCTCTTGGTCTCTTACCTTCCTGTTGTGGCATTGGTGGAGCAGGGATTTTTGAGCAGATAGAAAAACTTAGTTATATGGTTCTGTTGTGTCAGATAATAAACTTTAAAAAATAATACTTGAAGTATTGGATATTAATTTAAATCTTAGAGGCCTAAGGGAATCCCTGAAGAATAATTGTAATTATAAAACAAATTATTGTCAATTTTGTTGTCTTCTTTTTTCTCCCTAGCTCCAACTTCTTTCCAAAAGTGTGATTTTATCCAGATAAGGAACTACTGATGGAGAATCTACATGCACTGATGCAATTTGTCTAGAATTAAATCCACAGAAAATTGGTATAAATGCCAAGAAATAAATTCTAATTATTAAAAATAGAATGGATAGAATTCTGGAAATAGAGCAGGAAGTTGTATATAACAATCTACCTGTGAATACTAGCAGTGTGGCCCTGTGCAAGTCAATTAATTCCTGTGTATTTTAGGAACCTCCTAATGACTTGAGTAACAAGCAATAGATATTATCACTGTATGTAGGGAGAGGGAGTTCTTATATCAGGAATCCCTTGCCCTGAGGAATACACAAATCTTTCATATATTTTCCCAACAGGAACAATTCTATATTTTGTCATTCAGGCATGTCTAACTCCTCATGGCCCAGTGGACCATAATATACGAATACTGTCCATGAGGTTTTCTTGGCAAAGAACTTGGAGTGGTTTGCCAATGGATTAAGGCAAATAGAGGTTAGATAACTTGCCCAGGGTCATATAGCTAACAAGTGTCATAAGCTAGATTTGAACTCAGGTCTTCCTGTCTCCAGAACTAGCACTCTATCCTGTCAATTAACTGCTTCTAGGAAACATTCATTCTTTCAATAAATAATTGTTAAGCGCTCTTTTGTACAAAATCGCATGCAATACACTTGTTGGGGGAATTTAGCTAAGACACAGTTCCTGATCTCATGGATCTTAAAATCTAGTGGAAGGATTAAAAAGAAATATAGGTAATTTATTAACACAAGTATATGTTGGGCATATTTGTGATATACAAAAAAATGAATGTAATGTCTGAGGAAATGATTGTTATTAATAAAGAGAATCAGAGAAACTATATCAGGAGCTGCAATGCTATTAAGTTTAGAGAAATTTTAAAAGGTTTAAAGTTTAAAAGGTCTAAAAAATGTTTTTAATGTTCTCTGAAGCCTCTAACACAATAATGGTGAACCTATGGCATGTGTTCCAAAGACGGCATGCAGAGCCCTCTTTGTGGGCATATGTGCTCCCCACACATGTTCCTAGTTCATTACTAGAAGGCAGATGGACTCTGGTGGAGCTGCTCCCTTTTCCCTCTCCACCATACCTGACAACATTTTTTTCACATCACCCACCTCTCCACCCAGTAGCCCATTAGGAGCACTTTCTCTCTCCCCTGTGTGGGATGAAGGGAATAGGGGCACAGCACATAGTTTCTGGGAGGGATGGGGCTTAGCATATGGTCTCTAAAAGCTTCACCATCCCTGCTCTAAGGAAGATTTGTATGGCAGCTGCCTAAACACCTTGTCTAATCTCTGTACATCGGATATGAATATCTATAGTCATTTTAAAAAATTGTTGGCTCCTTACTTTTCAACATTTTAAAGTTACAGTTCTTTGCTTACTTTGCCTAAGCTTTACTGCTTATCTTTCTCTATCTCTGATCAAGAGCTCATTATTGTAATATCTAAAATCTAAATTTCACATTCAGACACTATCTTCTTAAACACTTGTTCAATTCCAGAATCCATTTTCTTTTCTGAAGTCTCTATTTCAAGTTACACCTGTGTCTCTAAGGTGTGCCATTTCTTGCCCATAAATTCAATCTCTAACAATGTTTTCTGATTGATTTCTGGATCTCTCATTTGTTCCCTATAAATCATCATTACTGAATAGGAGTATTTGCTTTTACAAGTTTAATCATCTTCCAGATACACAAACACTGTAATAACATATCTTTTTATTGATAAATCAGATCTTCTAATGCTGTCTTGTTTACTTTTTCTACTATGTTTCATTTTCTTTTGTTTCCATTTGGGTATTAATTTCAACAATGGAGATAGAGGATTAATGGGTTATCATTCTGTATATTAATAGTCTGTATCTTTCCAGAAATCCTCCATAGAAGATGTGAGATCAAGTCTGGCCTCAGACACTTCTTAGTCCTATGACTTTGGGCAAGTTATTTAACTTCTGTTTGTTGTGGTTTCCTTGTCTGTAAAATCAGAATAATGATAGCAACTAACTCTTAATGTTGTTGTGAGGATAAACTGAGATTTTAATTGTAAAGTTCTTAGCACAGTGCCTGGAACAGAATAAGTATTATATAAATGTTAGCTATTATTATTCAACATATATATATGTATATATATATATATCTCTATCTCATCCTGTGATTAAAAAATATATTTTTTATGAGTTGAAATTTAACTTTCTATTGTTTTTCATTATTTTTGCATGAATTGAGTGCTTCTTTTCTGATCATATATATCTTTGAAAACTTTTGTGCCATCTTTTGTATTCAGATTTTAGTTGGTGATATGTTCTAACCAAACTACACTCATTGCCCAAAATTCTTATAAGTCATTAGTCACCTTAAGTGTTACTATTTTCATTAGTATGGTATTTCATTATTTGCAATCAGAATATCACCTGAATAACACTGGTTTTAAAAAAATTAGATTTCACAGCAGCAACAAGTTTAGGATTCCATTCTCCTCCTTTTTAGTTTAAACCTACCTCATAATTCATCTGTATTGCCCTTCCAATATATGTCAATGGATTAATCCAATGGATTTTCTGTCTAATTACATGGTCTATTCTATATCTATTTTATTTGTCAAAAACAGATGGCTATACTAAAGCCAAGAACTATATTTTAATTGTCACATTACCTTCTCCTATTAAGTCAAATGAACTGATAAGAAATAAATATCTTTTGAAGCCTTCCTCTATAATTCCCAAGGGTATCTAAGACCTATTCTTATGTCAGATTTTTCATAATATGGATGCCAGTGCCTTTTATTGATCACTTAGGTTAAATTTTACTCTTAAACCTAAAGTATGTTTAAGAGAACATGTGTCAGGAAATGCAACTCTCCTGATTTATTTTTCAAATTATTTCCTTAAGATTTAGTTGGGTATCTACCTACTCTTAAGGAATCACTAGATTTAAGAGTTAGTGGAACTTTACAGACTATACTCTCCAATATCCTTTCTTCATATACAAGAAAAATGAAACTCAAAGAAGGTAAATGATTTGTATGTAGTAAGCACAGAAACTTTAAATAATGAGGCCAGAATTCAATTCCTGACATCATTTTTATACCACTTTGATTTTGTTGAGAAGTCATAAACTGAGAACCAAGCTACAGTGAAAATAAACAATGATGTCTACATGGCAGTTCATGTTTTTCAAAATTCTTTGCTTATATTATTTAGTTGTTGGTAATTCAATACTTTCAAATGATCTCATCAATATAAGAACTTACTATAAGTTTGCTGATGTCAATCCATTAATGTTTTCTAATACTATGATGCTTTAACTTCTGTTTTATTCTAAATCTTCTTATGAGTCCAGTCCAATATGTTAGACACAGTCTTCTAGATTTCATAACTTTGAAAAAATATTAGTGGAATATGTTATCCTTCATTCTTATGATTGTTCCACTTTATTTTTTGATCACATGTCTTAAAAGATATAAAAGAAACACAAAATGTTGCAGGGGGAATAAAAGCAAACATTCTTCTTTAATTAGCATAGACAATAGTTTCACTCAGTTTTTTTCCATCTAAGAAAACTGAATGTTATGATAAAAGCTGAGAAGTAACGTTTTATTTCTGACCATAAGTAAGATGAGAGATGAAATGAGAAACTCATATGAAACAGTAGATTAGAATTTGAAAGATATGCGCGCACACACACACACACACACACACACACACACACACAAGCTGTATTCTAAGTATAGACTGCTATAGCTTTCTGGAAAAAGTCTGAGTTAGAGGAAAAGACCCTCACAGCTCCCAACTAAAGGAACTGACCAAGAAAGTTTTAAGTCAATTGGGCGAGAAAGCTATCTTGGTAGAGCTATAGGTCTCTGTCACCATGAAGATAATTGTTTAGCTAAAGACCAACTGGAGTAAGTATGTGACATTCAATTAAGATCTTTGGAGATATCATTTACAGCAGCTTATAGGACCAAAAAAGAGGAGGAAGATTCTCAAATTCTGAGGGCATTAGCACACCTCTTTTTTAATTTTTCTTCCTTTCCAATATCAATCCAATTATTAGGCATTTAAACTCTGTATTTTTTTGTACTTCCAAAATATTGAACTCTCTTAAGTGTATTTTCCCACAAGTACAAGCATCATTGGTGGGAAGAGTGGATTTGTAGTGAAATCAAATGTGGCACACATACCTTTCATTTTTATTTTTATTTTTATAAAAACCCTTACCTTTTGTCTTGGAGTTAATATTGTGTATTGGCTCCAAGACAGAAGAGTGGTAAGGGTAAGCAATGGGGGTTAAGTTACTTGTCCAGGGTCAGATAGCTGGGAAGTATATGAGGCCAGATTTGACCCCATGAGCTCCCATCTCTAGGTTTGACTCTCAATTCTCTGAGCTACCCAGCTGTCCCCATCACACATACCTTTTAGAACCATGCAGCAGGCATACTTTTGGAGGAGCATCACTTTGAAACTGTTGAGACTGAGGCATAAAGCAATATAAATGACAGAAGTTTATTATCATATAAAGAAATGTTATAGTTCCTAATTAAAGAAGCCAAATACTTGTGATTAATAGTGAAATCATCTTTATGTCTGATCTGAAATTAAGTGAAGGAATAGTTCATAAGAATTATAGAAGCTGAGGAATTGAAAGGTTATGGACTTAGCATAAGCTTCAATATGAACATTAAAGTTAATTAGTGTAAGGGCAGAAATTGGGGAGGAGGGGAAGATGGTGAGCTAGGTATAAAACTCCTGGAGAAAGTAGGAAAAATACCCTGGGAGACAGCATATAAGAGCCACCATGATTTGAAATAAATAAAATTTTTGAATTAGTGAAGTCTAAAGGAAAAGAGGTTGCTGAGTAATTGACATAAAGTCCATTCTTCTCAAAAGAAAACACCTTAGAGCTATCATCATCACTTCAATATACTACTGCAACTTCAAATGATTGGTTATGCTATTTCAAGGTTCTCAGCCCTATAATCCACCCTATACAAAGCTATTTTTCTTAAAAAACAGATCTTCTCATTTTATGTCCTCTTCAAACAACTTCAGTGACTCTTCATTGTATATGGGATAAACTATAGATTTCAATGTTTATCTATTAAAACCCTTCAAAGTCTAGCCTCTAACCCAGCTTTCTGATTTCATTGAACTCTACTTCCTTTTTAAAAAATTATTTAGTATATTTTTCCATGGTGTTATATGTATTCTGGTGTTATGAGGGCTGAAGCTGAGTGAGTGTGAAAGATTCCTAAGTGTAGCACACAAATTGTAGTAGAGAAACACAAAGGACTCCACAGGAATATTTGTAGTGAATATGCTGCACCCAACTTCAGTATAACAATGTCCCAGGTTAGATAGTCAAGTGAAGAATCTGTGGTTAAGAACACACAGATACTTCTAACTATCCCGACTCAATATGGATAACACTGCTTGACTATGTTTCTACAGTTGAAATAAATCTCCTCTTCACTAATCTCTAGGGTAAAGATGACATTCACTTTAGATGAGTATGAAGATTTAATAATAATAGGCTTGGGGAGGGAAGCATGGAAATGATAAAGAAGAGGGTTATAGGAGATCCTTGGCCTAAGCTATTGATGACAAAGTTGATATATGAATTGAAGGTAATCAGGGTATTCAAGCTTGTCAGTTGTCAATGGTTAGTTTGCCAGTTACCAGCCTGGCAGAGCCAGACTGTTTCAACCTAAATGAGGTTATTTGATTGTAAATGATGATGCTTCTTCTCGATGAGTAAACCAGAATCAGGATGTTCAGTATAGAATAACACAGGATTTGAGACTAGGGAAGTGATCAGTTCTGGTTGCTGGTATCTCAAGTTGACCTTCAGCCTACCCAAGCCCAACCAAGACCTCCCACCAATCCCTCTCTCAAAACTGAGATCTCTGTCCCAGTTCAAATCCTCCTTTTATATTCTCTCATCAACTGAATCTGCCAAGCTCAGCTCATTCCAAGTTCTAAACAGCTAACTGTCAATCATTTTGCTTTTCATATTGCATTACAAAATGTCATTACAATGATTACAAGGTTATAAGGGATTCATGATCCCACCCCTTACTTTTTCCTCCCCGCTCCCAAAGCCAACCAGCAGTTCCACTGTGTTATACATGTATCATTGTTCAAAACCTAATTCCATATTATTCATATTTTCATTAGAGAGATTCTTTAAAATCAAAACCCTAATTATATCCCTATTGCACTATGTAGTAGATCATATTTTTAATGTTTCAATAAACATTGATATCTCTTGATCCCTACTTTATTTTTTTTAATTTATTTATTTTTAAGTATTTTTCCATAGTCACATGATTCATATTCTCTCCTTCCTCTCTTCCCTCCCCCCTCCTGGAGTTAACAATTCCACTGGGTTATACATATGTTATCACTCAATATCTATTTCCATATTTTTCATGTTTGTAACAGAGTAATCTTTTCTTTTAAAAACAAAAGCCCAAATCCCATACCCATATAAATAAGTGATAATCATATGTTTTTCTGCTGCATTTACACTTCCACATTGCTTTCTCTCAATGTGGATAGCATTCTTTCTCATAAGTCCCTCAGAATTGTCCTGGATCATTGCATTGCTTTTTTTTTTTTATTATTTCGTTTTTTATTTATTTATTAATATTTGTTTTTAACCTGTTTACATACTCTATGCCCCTACTCTCCCCTTAACCCCCCACTTTTCCCCCACCCATGGCCAACGCACATTTCCACTGGTTGTAACATGTGTCCTTGTTCAGGGTATATTTCCCATTCATGTCGCCTCAGCCCATGCATTCAAGCAATTGTTTCTCTTATATGTTTCCTCTCCTGCAGTCCTTCCTCTGAATGTGGGTAGCATCTTTACCATAAATCCCTCAGAGCTGTCTTGTGTCATTGCAGTGCTGCTGGTACAGGAGCCCATTACATTTGATTTTACCATAGGATATCAGTCTCTGTGTACAATGTTCTTCTGGCTCTGCTCCTTTCCCTCTGCATCACTTCCTGGAGGTCTCTCCAATTTGCATGGGATTCCTCCAGTTTATTATTCCTTTTAGCACAACAGTATTCCATCACCCGCATATACCACAATTTGTTCAGCCATTCCCCAATTGAAGGACATCCCCTCATTTTCCAGTTTTTTGCCACTACAAAAAGAGCAGCTATAAATATTTTCGTACAAGTCTGTTTATCTATTATCTCTTTGGGGTACAAACCCAACAATGGTATGGCTGGATCAAAGGGCAGGCAGTCTTCTATAGCCCTTTGGGCATAGTTCCAAATTGCCAGCCAGAATGGTTGGATAATTTCACAACTCCACCAGCAATGCATTAACTTACCGATTTTGCCACATCCCCTCCAACATTCATTACTCTCCCCATCTTTCATTTTAGCCAATCTGCTGGGTGTGAGGTGATTTGTTTTGATTTGCATTTCTCTAATTATTAGAGATTTAGAACACTTTCTCATGTGCTTATTGATACTTTTGATTTCTTTACCTGAAAATTGCCTATTCATGTCTCTTGCCCATTTATCAATTGGGGAATGGCTTGATTTTTTATACAATTGATTTAACTCCTCGTATATTTGAGTGATTAGACCCCTGTCAGAATTTTTTGTTATAAAGATTTTTTCCCAATTGGTTGTTTCCCTTCGGATTTTGACTACATTTTTTTGTTTGTACAAAAGCTTTTTAGCTTAATATAATCAAAACCATTAAATTTATATTTTGTAATTTTCTCTAACTCTTGCTTGGTTTTAAAATCTTTCCTTCCCCAGAGATCTGACAAGTATACTATTCTGTGTTCACTTAACTTATTTATAGTTTCCCTCTTTATATTCAAGTCATTCACCCATTCTGAATTTATCTTGGTGTAGGGTGTGAGATGTTGATCTAAACCTAATCTCTCCCATATTGTTTTCCAAATTTCCCAGCAGTTTTTGTCAAATTGTGGATTCATGTCCCAAAAGTTGGGCTCTTTGGGTTTATCATACACTGTCTTGCTGACATCATTAACCCCGAGTCTATTCCACTGATCCTCCCTTCTATCTCTTAGCCAGTACCATATTGATTTAATGACTGCTGCTTTATAGTATAGTTTGATATCTGGTACTGCTAGGCCCCCTTCCTTCACATTTTTTTTCATCATTTCCTTTGATATTCTTGATCTTTTGTTATTCCAAATGAAATTTGTTATAGTTTTTCCTAATTCAGTAAAGAAGTTTTTTTGGTAATTTGATAGGTATGGCGCTAAATAGGTAAATTAATTTGGGTAGGATGTTCATTTTTATTATGTTAGCTCATCCTACCCATGAACAGTTAATGGCTTTCCAATTGTTGAGGTCCAGTTTTATTTGTTTGGAAAGTGTTTTGTAGTTGTTTTCATATAATAGCTGTGTTTGTTTTGTTAGATTGATTCCCAAGTATTTTATATTGTCTAGGGTGATTTTAAATGGTGTTTCTCTTTCTACCTCTTGCTGCTGTGATGTGTTGGAAACATATAGAAATGCTGATGATTTATGTGCATTTATTTTGTATCCTGCCACTTTGCTAAAGTTGTTGATTATTTCTACTAGCCTCTTAGTTGATTCTCTAGGATTTTTTAAGTATACCGTCATATCATCTGCAAAGAGTAATAGCTTAGTCTCCTCATTGCCTATTTTGATACCTTCAATTTCTTTTTCTTCTCTAATTGCTATTGCTAGTGTTTCTAGTACTATGTTGAATATTAGAGCTGATAATGGGTATCCTTGTTTCACTCCTGATCTTATTGGGAAGGCTTCTAATTTATCCCCATTGCATATAATGCTTGTTGATGGTTTTAGGTATATATTGTTTATTATTTTTAGGAAAGGTCCTTCTATTCCTATACTTTTCAGTGTTTTCAATAGGAATGGATGCTGTATTTTGTCAAAGGCTTTTTCAGCATCTATTGAGATAGTCATGCGATTTTTGTTTGTTAGACTGTTGATATGGTCATTTATGTGGATGGTTTTCCTAATGTTGAACCATCCTTGCATTCCTGGTATAAATCCCACCTGATCATGGTGGATGAACTTCTTAAGTACTTGCTGGAGTCTCTTTGCTAATATTCTATTTAAGATTTTTGCATCTATGTTCATTAGGGAGATTGGTCTATAGTTTTCTTTCTCTGTTTTTGGTCTACCTGGCTTTGGAATCAGTACTATATTTGTGTCATAAAATGAATTTGGTAGGACTCCTTCTTTGCTTATCATATCAAATAATTTGTATAGTATTGGGATTAGTTGCTCTTTGAATGTCTGATAGAATTCACTTGTGAATCCATCAGGTCCTGGTGATTTTTTCTTAGGGAGTTCTTTAATGGCTTCTTCAATTTCTATTTATGATATGGGATTATTTAGGTATTCTATTTCTTCTGCTATTAATCTAGGCAATTTATATTTTTGTAAATATTCATCCTTATCTCCTAAATTGTTATATTTGTTTCCATATAATTGGGCAAAATAGTTCTTAATGATTGCCTTAATTTCTCCTTCATTATAGGTGAGGTCCCCCTTTTCATCTCTAATACTGTCAATTTGGTTTTCTTCTTTCCTTTTTCTTATTAGATTGACTAGTACTTTGTCTATTTTATCTGTTTTTTCAAAATACCGGCTTCTAGTCTTATTTATTAATTCAATAGTTCTTTTACTTTCAATTTTATTAATTTCTCCCTTAATTTTTAGTATTTCTAATTTAGTTTTCATCTGGGGTTTTTTTATTTGCTCGCTTTCTAATTTTTTGAGTTGCATGCCCAATTCATTAATCTCTGCCCTCCTTAATTTGTTAATATATGCACTCAAGGATATAAATTTCCCCCTTAGTACTGCCTTGGCTGCATCCCACAGAGTTTGGTAGGATGTCTCATCATTGTCATTCTCTTCAATGAAATTGTTGATTGTTTCTATGATTTCTTCTTTGACAATTTGGTTTTGGAGAATCATATTGCTTAATTTCCAATTGGTTTTTTATTTGCCTGTCCAGGTGCCCTTACTGATTATTATTTTTATCACATTATGATCTGAGAAGGTTACATTTATTATATCTGCTCTTTTGCATTTGTTTGCAATGATTCTATGCCCTATTACATGGTCAATCTTTGTAAATGTACCATGTGCAGCTGAAAAGAAGGTGTATTCCTTTTTGTCCCTATTTATTTTTCTCCACATATCAATTAAATCTAATTTTTCTAGGACTTCATTCATCTCTCTTACCTCTTTCTTATTTATTTTTTGGTTTGATTTATCTAGATCTGAAAGAGGAATATTTAGATCTCCCACTATTATGGTTTTACTATCTATTTCCTTCTTGAGCTCTGCCAGTTTCTCCTTTATGAATTTGGATGCTATACCACTTGGTGCATATATATTGAGCAGTGTTATTTCCTCATTGTTTATACTGCCTTTAATCAGGATGTAATGACCTTCCCTGTCTTTTTTAATCATATCTATTTTTACTTTGGCTTTGTCAGAGATCATGATA
This sequence comes from Gracilinanus agilis, assembly GCF_016433145.1. NCBI lineage: Eukaryota > Metazoa > Chordata > Mammalia > Didelphimorphia > Didelphidae > Gracilinanus > Gracilinanus agilis. Next base: position 235,647,702 of record NC_058130.1, read on the forward strand.
GCCACTCCTGCTTTCTTTTTCTCATTTGATGCCCAAAAGATTTTGCTCATACCCTTAACCTTGAACTTGTGTGTGTCTACCCGCCTCATATGTGTTTCTTGTAGACAACCTATGGTAGGATTTTGTGTTCTGATTCACTCTGCTATTTGCTTCTGTTTTATGAGCGAGTTCTTCCCTTTCCCATTCAGAGTTACAATTGTTAGTTGTGTATTCACTGACATTTTTGTATCCTCCCCTAGACCCACTCCTTCTTATTACACTATTTTCTTTTATACCAGTGATTTGCTTTGAGCCGGTATCCCTTATCCCCTCCCTTGATTGACTTCCCTTTCTGCCCCCTCCCTTGTTGTTCCCCACTTTTTGTTTTGTAAAGACCAAATGAATTCCCTCCCCCTTCTTCTCCCCTCCCTTTTTTGACCTCCCCACTCCCCTGCTCCCTTTGGTTTATCCCTTCTGACT
>NC_058130.1:235658135-235706718 GCF_016433145.1 Gracilinanus agilis
ATATATATATATATATATATATATATATATATATATATATATATAGGATAGTTAAGGGAATGGATGAGAGTATACAGGAGGGCAGCTCAAACACCATTATCACTGAGGCTAGAGACAGAGGGTCCAAGGAGGAATTAGGGTGGCTTCTTCAGTCAGGGAAGGTACCTCTATGGTACAAGAGGAATTGGACCAATCAGAAATGTTTCATATCTGGCTGGAGGGTTTCTCTTGTTAATTTCTAAAGTTCCTTGAGGGAGGAGTCAAAAGGGCTCCTTCCTGCCAGTGAAATTGATGTCTGTAGGAAGTCTTGGGCTGGGTACTTCCTGCCCAAGATGGATGCCCAGGTTTCCCCCAAGAAATAAAGAAAGTAATTCTTCCCTCTTCAGTCTTTGCCTTAATCTTCAGTACAATGATTCACCAGAGGCTTGTATAGGTAACAAAGGGGATTTATTAAAGTAAGGGATAACCAGAGGGAAAGAGTTTTTAGGTTTTTCTAACTGCTGCTAGGGAGAAAGCTGAGGCTGGGGTGAGGGTCACAGGAGAGGGTCAGACTGAGAGAGGCCTGATCGCCTAGTCAGGAAGCTTTTACTGCCTTTGAAGTAAAGGTATTTATCAAATCATTAAATTATGGGTGGATAGATTTAGGATGTCCTACCTACCTATGGAAACTAAACCCACAATGTCCAACCACCAAGCCCACCCTTCCTCCAAGGGCCCAAAAGGAAATCCAGGGAAAATAGCAGGGATGTAAATGAAGAGAGATCAGGGAGAAGTCCAGAGAAATCAAGCTAAGTCCAAAATGTCCCCAAGACAAATAAGCACAGGCCAATGCTGAAGCCAAAAGGCAAAAGCCCTTCAGTTGGAGCTTCAGCATTATTTATAGTATCAGGATACACTTGTCTTTCTGTTAACATTCTAAAACTTCTAGCTGCCAGAGCTGTACAATTGAATTTGCTAAAGCAAAAAAACAAAAAAACAAAAAAAAATAACTATTGCTGCAACCCTGCATTACAGTTCATCCCATTCACATTAATAAGTGTTATGATTACTACCCATGCATTGCCCTACATCTTATTATCCCCTTTAGTTCCTGCCCTATTCCCTTTTATTCTATTCCTTCTCACCAGTATTTTTCTTTTTGTCACCCCCACCCTCCTTTCTATTTCCCTTAACTTCCTTCTAATTCTCAGTGGGGTAAGATAGAATTCTATGCCCCACTGAATATATTCATTTTTCCCTCTCTTAGCTAGTTACAAAGAGAGTAAAGTTTAAGCATTGCCCATAACCACCCTTATCCTCCCCTTTCTGTACTGATTTTTCTTACCTCTTTATGTTATATAATTTACCCGATTCTGTCTCCCTTTCCTTTTATCTCAGTACAATCCTCTCTTTCAGTCTTTAATTTTTTCATGTCATTCATATCCATACATATCATATCATACATACATGTTGTTCCATATTATCACATTTACATATACATCATATCATCATAGACATCATATTATCATAATCATCTTACTTTCTCACCATCTTTATAAGTAAACTCCTTCTCTCTTCTCTACTTCTGAGAGTAATATTTGAGAATTATGGAAATCTTCTTTCCATGTAGAAATATAAACATTTTCACCTGAATGAGCCCCTTAAATTTTCTTTTTCTTATTTACTTTTCTGGGCTTCTCTTGTGTCTTTGGCCTTCCAATTTTTTTTTAGGTCTGACTTATTTCTCAGGAATGCTTAATAATCTTCTGGCTTATTGAATGACCATTTTTTCCTCTGAAAGAGTATACTCAGTTTTGCTGGGTTATAAACCCAAATCTTTCACTTTTCTGAATATCCTATTCCATGACTTCTAGTCCTTTAATGTAAAAGTCACTAGGTCCCAAGTGATCCTGATTGTAGCTCTATGGTATTTGAATACTTTCTTTTTGGTTGCTTGAAGTAGTTTTTCCTTGGCTTGGTGGCTCTTGAATTTGGACATTACATTCCTGGAAGTTGTCAATTGAGGATTTCTTTCTGGAGGCAATCTGTGAATTCTTTAAATTTCTATTTTATTTTCTTGTTCAAGAATCTCTGGGCAATTTTCTTTGATAATTTCTTGTAATATGATATCCAAGGTTTTTTCTTCATCATGGCTTTCAGGTAATCCAATAATTCTGTTTGTCTCTCCTAGACCTGTTTCTAGATTAAGTTTTCTTTTTCAATAACATATTTGATCTTTTCTTCTGTTGTTTTTTATTCCTTTGATTCTGCTTTATTGTTTCTTGATTTCTCATGAAATCATTAGTTTATAGATGGTCAATTCTAATTTTTAATTCCTGGTTTTCCTCTGTCCATTTTTGGTTCTCCTTTTTCAATTGGCCCATTTCTTCTTGCATCACTTTCATTTCTCTTCCCCACCTTTACTCTACCTCTAATAATTGGTTTTTGAAGTCTTTTTTGAGCTCTTCCAAAATCTCTGTCCAATCCATATTTTTCTTTTGGACGTTGGGTGTGTTTGCTTTTGCTGTCTGTTTCTGTGCCTGCATCTTGCTCTTTGTCTCCATAAAAAATATTTAGAGTTAGGTCCTTTTTGATTGTTTGCTCATTTTTCTTATCTAATTATAGGTAGGCTTTATTTTCTGGGGAGTTGGGGTGCCCTCTTAATCTTCAGTCCTTCCTTGATGTCTCCTCCCCCTTCTGATTCAGTTGACCTTTGAGATGCTTATAGCTTAAAGACTTTCCTCAGGCTTGGGTATAAGTTTTTCATCTCACTCTGAACTTGATCAGGTCATGAGCTGAGGAAATTTTAGCCCCAGGCTTAGGTTTAAGTTTTTGTTTTTACTCTGTTCTTGATCCAGTCCAACACACTCTTAACTGTCCAGTCCTGAAGCTCTACCTCTAGTTTTGGACAAAAAAATCCTGGGGAGGTTTCCTTTGAGAACTGTATCCTCACCCCAAACCCATATTGGGATCCCTGGCTTCACACTGGGCCCACATGGACTAGCCCCGTTCAGCCCAGATTGCCTTGGGCTAGGACTCTGGACTTCTCCACAGGTTTTCAATTTCAAGGGGTGTTGGTTTGCTTGGACAACTAATTGCCCCACAGGCTTTCAGGGTTTGACTGTTAGATTGGGTTAAGTTCAGAACCTATGAAAATAGATGTGTGGGATGGTGGTGGGGGAGGATAAGGAGGTGGGTAGTTTGCTCTTGGCTTGCTCTTCACTTGCTGCTATGCCTCCTGCTAGGTCTGTTCCCCTATAATCTCAGTTACCTAGATGATCTCTTCCTACTTTTTGGGTTTTTGTTTTTTTGAGAGTTGTTTCCCTCTGTCTCTCTTGGTTTTTTTACTCCTGTATTCTTTTTGTGGTGATGTTTTACTCTTTATCAGAGAGGATTTTTGTGGTGAAATAGTGAGATGTTGCCCTAGTTACTTCTCCATCTTGGCTCCACCCCAGGAAGTCTGAACATTACTTCCATTCCTATATGGCATGATATAGTGAAAGTTGCCAGATTTCTATTTGTCACAACCAATGTTCCATGTTCTTTCTCCATGTCTTTCCCCAAGTCATTCCCCATGTCTAGAATGTATTGCTTCCTCATACCTATACCATTTACTTCTATAATAAAACATAATGGTCATAACAATAATATCTGATTATAACATGACAATAACTATTATTATATGGAAATTTAAGATTTGCAGAGTACATTTATCCTCATAATCCTGAGAGGTGGTTGCTATTATCTTTGAGGGAATTTAGACTTCAGGAAGACGTTAAATGACTTGTCCAGGTTCACTAAAGATTTATCAGCTGGTAAGGGTCTGGAGTTGGATTTTAACTCAGGTCTTTCCTCATTCCATGTCCAATACTCTTATATACTGAGCTACCTAATTGCCTCAAGATGCAGCTTAAATATCATGTTATAAGTGAAGGCTTTCCTGTTCTCCATACATACTAAGAACCTTCCTAATGAGCTATCTTGTAAGTGACCACTTTGTGTATTCTTCATATTTATTTTGTGTGTGCATTCATGCGTGCCTGTAAATATCTGTCTATATAGATATATTTGTCTATAATTGTGTATGTATTCATGTACAAACACCCCCAAACCATCTACCTCCTAGCATTGTTTTGGCAGATCAAATGATACAATGATTGTAAAGTGTTATGCACTGGGCCCGAATATAGTGAATTTACATAATGAATGCTACATAAATACTAATATAATCATCTTCATTACTATTACTAATTGCTTTTTTTGTGTGTGCATGCTGGTCTCTTTAATAATTGTACTTTTGTTTGTTTGCTTTTTGTAATCCCTTATCTTCCATCTTAGAATCAATACCGTATATTGGTTCCAAGGGAAAAGATAAATGATAGCAGTGAGGAACAGGCAATGGGGCTTGTGACTTGTCGAACATCACATAGCAAGGAAGTATCTGAGACTGTTTTTGAACTCAGGACCTTCTATCCCTGGGCCAATTCTCAGTCCACAGAACCACCTAATTGTCTCCTCTAGTTACTATCTTTAAAAGAGTATCTCCTTTTGGACCTGACATACAATTTTTCAAATTTATGCTTCCAAAACTGAATATGTTTTGAACCTTCTGCTTTACTCTACTAGATTAAAAAAAAGATTAGTTAAATAATTGTATTTGATTTTATTCAATATAATTTGACATTTTCATATTGGTTATATTTCAGTATTAAGTTATTAATTTGAGAAATGTATTGGGGGATGCTTAAAATATCAAATACCTGATTTTGAAATAACTTTATATTACAAACACCATACATATTAGTAATCAAGCATGTTTAGTGTTCCATTCCTACAAAATAATGCCTTTGAAAGCTCCTCCAATAAAAATGTAAGCAGGTTGGTTCTTATATTAAGGTAATTTAGAAAAAGGTAAATCTTTATTTTGTATTCTCTTTATTAAAATATATGTATATAAATTTATTAAAGTGATAAAATACTTCAATCATATTGTAATTACTTTAGCAACTTGTTGCAATATAATTTGCAAAGAATTATCTCTTTTACTCTCTGAATCATTCTTTAAAATAGCAAATAAGGGACTTCCGGGTTAAAATGATAACAGAGTAGAAGCAGGGAAACTTTCTCTCCTTACCAACTGATATAGCGTACCTTCAAAGGACAAAAACAAACAAATCCAGATGAAAGGAGAGACCCCACAATAGGGCACAGAATCGAAGGTACATAGGATTTGGGCATTTCTACATTATGAGGGGCAGAAATAGCTCCCATGAAAATGTGAGTGGATCAACCTTCCCCCACCCCACCCACAGTACCCGAGCCGGAGGCTGTGCTCCAGAGTTAGAGCCAGTGAGGGAACAAAATCTAGTTCCTTGGCAGCTAACTGGCACCACTAGGAGCTGAGAGCAGCAAGACCTGAGAAGCCAGGTAGCTGGAAAACAAAGACTTTGGACACAGGAGTAGGGCTGAGAGAGGCAGCAGAAGTGCCCAGTGCTCTCAGACTCAGGGGAAAATCTCTGGTGGTGGATCAAATGTGGGACAATTTCTGAGCTCTGGGCAGCCAGCTAGGACCAAGGGGACTTGACTTTGAAAACAGATAGACCAGAGACCCAAAAGGCTGGAAAGATCAGACATTAGGCATGGGAGTGGGGTTGAAAGAGACAGCAGAAGCGCATTCAGACTCAGGGGAAAACCTCAGGTGGAGGAGCAAGCCTGGACCAAGTTCTGGGCTCTGGGAAGCTGGCTAGGAGAATGGGGGCTTGATCCTGAAAACAGCTAGACCAGAGACACTAGGAGGTTCCCCAGAGAAGCCAAGAGACTCACAAAGTAGCCTCAGGCAAAAAACTGCTCCCTAACTCAATACAAAGAGAATGAGATTGCTTTACTCAGATTTCTGGCAGATAAAACATAATGATGCCAAGCAAGGGCCAAGAAATAAACAAGAAGGCCAAGAAAAACTCTAACACTTGATAACTTCTGCACATAAAAAACATGGAAAACAGAGGACAAAAAATTAAAGACATCCAAATCTTCCAAAAAAATGAAAATGGGTCACAAGATCTTGAAGAGTTCAAATCTGAGATCATGAGAAAGATGGAAGAGATCTGGCAAGAAAATAACACTTTAAAAGGCAAAATTTCACAATTGGAAAGTGAAGCTCAGAAATCAAATGAATTGATAAGCAAATTGAAGACCAGAATTGACCAGCTGGAAGCTTTGAAGAAGCAGATAGACCAAATTGAAAAGGAAAACCAAAAGATTATAGCCAAAATCCAGGCTCTAAAGGCTAGAATTAGGCAATTAGAAGCCAATGATCTCACAAGACAAGAAGAATTAATAAAGCAAAATCAAAAGACTGACAAAATAGAAGGAAATATGAAATATCTCAATGAGAAGTTAATAGATCAAGAAAATAGGTCTAGAAGAGACAACTTGAAAATTATTGGTCTTCCAGAAAAATTAGAGACAAATAGAAACCTAGATAATGTATTCCAAGAAATTATCCAACAAAACTGCCCCAATGTCCTCGAACAAGAGATCAAAATAGACATTGAGAGGATCCATAGATCACCCTCTACACTAAATCCTCAGAAGACAACAGCCAGGAATGTATTAACCAAATTCAAAAGCTTCCAAGTTAAAGAGAAAATATTACAAGAAGCCAGAAAAAGACAATTCAGACATCAAGGAACACTAATCAGGATTACACTGGATCTGGCAGCCTCCACACTGCAAGACTGCAAGGTTTGGAACATGATATTCAGAAAGGCAAGAGAATTGGGTCTACAACCAAGGATCACCTACCCATCAAAACTGACTATATATTTCCAGGGGAACGTATGGGCATTCAACAATATAGAAGATTTCCAAGCATTTGCACAGAAAAGACCAGGTCTAAATGGAAAGTTTGATATGCAACCACAAAAACCAAGAGAAACATGAAAAGGTAAATAAGAAAGAGAAGGGAAAGAAAGAACTCTGTCCTTTCAACTGACTTCTTTAAGGGCTTCAATAAGATCAAATTATTTGTATTTTTATGTGGAGAATCATTATGTGTAATATTAAAAAATTGTACTCACTATTATAGTAATTAGAAGAATTAGTAATAAGGAGAAGTTGGAGTACCAAATGGTCTAAGATGATATGGGGGGGGAAAGTGTGTGGCAGGAATAGAAGATGGCACCAAGAGTAACTTGAAGGAATAAGAAATATAGGATAATCTATACCACACAAAGAGGGTATGGGAAGGGGAGGGGAGGAATACTATTATAAGAAGGAGAGGAAGAGAGCATAAAAGGAAATACTTAAACCTTATTCTCAGTGGAATTAATCCAGAGAGGGAAGAGTAGCTAGATCCATTACAATATCAAATTCTATCTAACCCTCAGGATAAAGTCAGAAGGGACAAACCAAGGTGGGGAGTGGGCTAGGGAATTCTTAAAGGGAGGGGAAGAGAGGGGATAGGGAATTCATTAGGCCTTAAAAAATAAAAAGATGGGAATAAAAAGGGAGGGGGTGGAAAGGGAAGTAAATCAAGGGAGGGGACAAGGGGTATTGATTTAAAACAAACCACTGGTTTAAAAGGAACTACCATAATAGGAAGGGGTAGAACTAGGAGAGGATACCAAAATGTTAGGGAATACGCAACTGATAATTATAACTCTGAATGTGAATGAGATGAATTCACTTATAAAACAGAAGCAAATAGCAGAGTGGATTAGAAACCAAAGTCCTAACATATGTTTTCTACAAAAAACACACATGAGGCAGGTGGACCTACACAGGGTTAAAGTAAAGGGCTGGAGTAAAAGCTTTTGGGCTTCAACATAGAAAAAGAAGGCAGGAGTGGCAATCATGATTTGTGATAAAGCCAAAGTAAAAGTAGATCTGATTAAAAGAGATAGGGAAGGTAATTACATCCTGATAAAAGGCAGTATAGATAATGAGGAAAGAACAGAACTCACCATGTACACACCAAATGGTATACCATCCAAATTTCTAAAGGAGAAACTGGCAGAGCTCAAGGAGGAAATAGATAGTAAAACCATACTAGTGTGAGATCTAAATATTTCTCTATCAGACCTAGATGAATCAAACCAAAAAATAAATAAGAAAGAGATAAGAGAGGTGAATGAAATCCTAGAAAAATTAGTGTTAGTAGATATGTGGAGAAAAATAAGAAGGGGAAAAAAGTAATACATGTTATTTTCAGCTGCACATGGTACATTCACAAAGATTGACCATGTACTAGGGCATAGAAACATGGAAAACAAATGCAAAAAAGCATTAATAATAAATGTACCTTTTTCAGATCACAATGCAATAAAAATAATATTAACTAAAGGCACATGGACAGGCAAACCAAAAACTAATTGGAAATTAAATAATATGATTCTCCAAAATCAGATGGTTAAAGAAGAAATCATAGAAACAATTAATAATTTCATTGAAGAGAATGACAATGATGAGACATCCTACCAGAATCTGTGGGATGCAGCTAAAGCAGTACTCAGGGAAATTTATATCACTGAGTGCATATAATAAAAATTAGAGAAAGCAAAGATCAATGAACTGGGCATGCAGATCAAAAAACTAGAAAGGGAACAAATTAAAAATCCCCAGCTAAAAACTAAAATAAAGATTATAAAAATCAAAGGAGAAATTAAAAAAATTGAAAGTAAAAGAAGTATTGAATTAATAAATAATACTTGAAGCTGGTACTTCGAAAAACAAAATTGACAATGTAGTGGTCAATCTAATTGAAAAAAAAGGAAAGAAGAAAACCAAATTACCAGTATCAAAGATGAAAAGGGAGACCTCACCTCTAATGAAGAGTAAATCAAGGCAATCATTAAAAACTATTTATATGGGGGGCAGCTGGGTAGCTCAGTGGAGTGAGAGTCAGGCCTAGAGACAGGAGGTCCTAGGTTCAAACACGGTCTCAGCCACTTCCAAGCTGTGTGACCCTGGGCAAGTCACTTGACCCCCATTGCCCACCCTTACCAATCTTCCACCTATGAGACAATACACCGAAGTACAAGGGTTTAAAAAAAACTATTTATATGGCAATAAATATAGCACTCTAGGTGATGTTGATAAATATTTATAAACATATAAATTGCCTAGATTAACAGCAGAAGAAAGAGAATACTTAAATAATCCCATATCAGCCGTCAAAGAACTCCCTAAGAAAAAATCCCCAGAACCAGATGGATCCACAAGAGAATTCTATCAAACCTTCAAAAAACAACTAATTCCAAATACTATTCAAACTATTTGACATAATAAGCAAAGAAGGAGTTCTACCAAACTCCTTCTATGACACAAATATGATACTGATCCCAAAGGCAGGTAGGTCAAAAACAAAGAAAGAACACTACAGACCAATCTCCCTAATGAACATAGATGCAAAAATATTAAACAGAATACTAGCAAAAAGATTCCAGCAAGTGATCACAAGGGTTATTCATTATGATCAGGTGGGATTTATACCAGGAATGCAAGGATTGTTCAACATTAGGAAAACCATACACATAATTGACCATATCAATAAGCAATCCAACAAAAAACACATTACTTTCTCAATAGATGCTGAAAAAGCTTTTGACAAAATACAACAGCCATTCCTATTGAAAACACTAGAAAGTATAGGAATAGAAGGGCCTTTCCTAAAAACAATAAATGGTATATATCTAAAACCATCAATGAACATCATCTGCAATGGGGATAAATTAGAAGCATCCCCAATATGATCAGGAGTGAAACAAGGATGCCCATTGTCACCTGTATCATTTAATATTGTACTGCAACACTAACAGTAGCAATTAGAGAAGAAAAAGAAATTAAAGGTATTAAAAAAGCAATGAGGAGACCAAGCTATCACTCTTTGCAGATGATATAATGGTCTACTTAAAAAATCCCAGAAATTCAACTAAAAAGTTAGTGGAAATAATCAACAACTTTAGCAAAGTTGCAGGATGTAAAAGAAACGCACGTAAATCATCAGCATTTCTATATCTTTCCAATAAATTACAGCAGGAAGAGTTAGAATGAGAAATTCCATTTAAAATCAGCCTAGACAATATAAAACACTTAGGTATCCATCTGCCAAGACAAACACAGGAATTATATGAACACAACTATGAAATTCTTTCCACCCAATTAAAACTAGATCTACACAACTGGAAAAACATTGATTGCTCATGGGTAGGACAAGCTAACATAATAAAAATGACCATCCTACCCAAATTAATTTACCTATTTATTGCTATACTTACCAAACTAACAAAAAACTTTTTTACTGAATTAGAAAAAACTATAACAAAATTCATTTGGAAGAACAAAAGACCAAAAATATGAAGGGAAATAATGAAAAAAAATATGAAGGAAGGTGGCCTAGCAGTATCAGATCTTAAACTGTACTACAGAGCAGTAGTCATCAAAACAATATGGTACTGACAAAGAGTATCAGAAATGAGGATCACTGGAATAGACTAGGGGTAAGCAACCTCAGTAAGACAGTTTTAGATAAACCTAAAGAACCCAGCTTTTGGGACAAAAACCTGCTATTAGACAAAAACTGTTGGGAAAATTGGAAAACAATATGGGAGAGATTGGGCCTAGATCAACATCTCACATCCTATACCAAGATAAACTCAGAATTGGTGAATGACTTGAATATAAAGAAGGAAACTATAGGTAAATTGGGTGAGCACAGAATAGTATACCTGTCAGATCTATGGGAAGGGAAAGATTTTAAAATCAAGCAATTGTTAGAAAAAGTCACAAAATGTAAAATAAATAATTTTGACTACATTAAACTAAAAATTTTTTGTACAGACAAAACAAATGCTACCAAAATTAGAAGGGGAAAACAAATTGGGAATAAATCTTTATAACAAAAAACTCAGATAAAGGTCTAATCACTCAAATATACAAGGAGCTAAATCAATTGTACAAAAAATCAAGCTACTACCCAATTGTTAAATGGTCAAGTGACATGAATAGGCAATTCTCAGATAAAGAAATCAAAACTATCAATAAGCACACGAGAAAGTGTTCTAAATCTCTAATAATTAGAGAAATGCAAATCAAAACAACTCTGAGGTATCACCTCACACCTAGCAGATTGGCTAAAATGATAGCAGGGGAGAGTAATGAATGTTGGAGAGGATGTGGCAAAATTGGAACATTAACGCATTGCTGATGGAGTTGTGAACTGATCCAACCATTCTGGATGGCAATTTGGAACTATGCTCAAAGGGCTTTAAAAGACTATCTGCCTTTTGATCCATCCATAGCACTTCTTGGATTATACCCCAAAGAGATAATAAGGAAAAAGACTTGTACAAAAATATTTATAACTGCACTCTTTGTGGTGGCAAAACATTGGAAAATAAGAGTATGTCTTTCGATTGGTGAATGGCTGAACAAATTGTGGTATTTGTTGGTGACGGAATACTATTGTGCTCGAAATAATAAAGAACTGGAGGGATTCCATGTGAACTGGAATGACCTCCAGGAATTGATGCAGAGTGAAAGGAGCACATTCAGGAGAACATTGTACATGGAGACTGATACACTGTGGTACAATTGCACATAACAGACTTTAATACTGCTGCAATGCAAGGATCCAGAGCAAGGCTGAGGGACCTATGAGAAAGAAAACTAACCACATTCAGAGGAAGAACTGTGGGAGGAGGAACACAGAAAAAAAAACCAACTTCATGAACACATGGGTTGTTGGGGATATTATTGGGGATGTAGACACTAAATGATAACTGTAGTCCAACTATCAATAATATGGAATTAGGTCTTGATCAGTGATACATGTATAACCCAGTGGAATTGCGTGTTGGCTAAGGGGGATTAGGGGGGATTTTGGGAGAGGGAAAGAACATGAAATATGTAACTAGGAGAAAATATTGAAAATAAAAATAATTAAAAAATAAACAAAAAAATAATAAAATAGCAAATAGGCTATTTCATAGTCACTCTGCAGTGATGACAAACCTTTTAGAGACCAACTGTCCAAACTGCAACTCTCACACCTCATGTGAGCCCTGCCCCCACTTACCACAGTCAGGGGAGGGAGGAAGCACTCCCATTGGACTGCTGGGGAGTGGGATAGGTGATGTGAGAAATGTCCTCAGACCCTTCTGCAGAGAGGGAAGGGAGCAGCCCCCCTCTAGCATGTGCCATAGGTTAGCCAACAAGGCTAGAGACAAAAACATAGCTTTAGAATGACCATATAAATTTACAAATAATAAATAATACAAAATGACATATTTAGAAATGAAATTGACCTTAAAGTTTGCCCCCTATTTTTTCACCTTTTCTGTGTCATAGAGCCTTCTAGTTATCTGGTGAAATTTTTGGACCACTTCTCATAATCACATTCTTAAATAAGTGGAAGAAATATTTCGATTAACAGAAATAAAAATGTAGATTTATTTTACTAAAGTTCTAAAGACCTGAAATCTCAATCATGAGAGTCTATGAATCTCAGACAGAACTTTGATATAATGCATTTCAAAGATAAAGAAAGTAGGAAATGGAGGTTGGGTAACTTGCTCAAAGACAAAGTGCTAAGAGAAAGTCCTGGGATTCGAATAAAGTTATTTGAGTGCAACTCTAGTTTTTCTTTCCTCCCTTCACCATTACAATGTTGCATTTGTATACATTTACAGATAACTGATCTCTATATTATACTCTGCTGGTTCTTATTAAACACTTATTTTCTAGACCTAGGAGCTCATTTAATTCAATCTAAAGTGTTTGAGCATCCAATTTCAACTAGAATATCTCTGGTGAAAGGCATAAGATTACTTTATAAGGCAATGTATCTTACAGGTGAATGTTTCTATTTAAAAAATTCCTTTCAAAATAATAAGCTAATAATGAGCTAAAGTTTGGCTCCTTGATCCTGATTCTGTACTCTAGAGTAAAATAAAACATGCCAATTCACTCTTTCATGTGATAGACCTTAAAATATTTGAATACAATAGTTAAACATGTGCTACACAATTACAATCAGTTCCTTTAATGATTTTTCACATCACCTTGTTTTGTGTATCCTTTCCCTGATCAATAGTTTTCCTTTATTTTATTGTAGTCACATTATAAATTCATCTCCTTGTCTGCTTTGTTCTTTTTCCTTTTTTACTCACTCCTTTAATTTTTTTGGCTTGTATTGAGTAGGATGTTTAATGAAACTCTGGAGGTTGTTTTGTTTTGTTTAGTTTTATGTGCCACCAAATAAGGTTTCTACTAGTTCTATATTTAAAGCATCTCTAGTAAAAGCTCTTTTCTCTCCTCTGAAACTGCCAGTCCCCTGGTGCAGGTTCTCATCACTACTCTAATAGTCTTCTAGTTGGCTTTCTTGCCTCAAGCCTCAACCTACTCCAGTCTATCTTTCACTCATCTGTTAAGGTGAAATTCCTAAAGGGCAGGTCTGACAACTATTAAGTAATGTCAGACTTCTATGAAAATCATATTAGGTACTCTGCTATTTTCAGGATCAAAGATATAGTTATTTGGTTGGCTTTTTAAGCTCTTTAAAATCTGCCCTACTTCTTCTTTTCAAGATTTCTTACTTCTTATTCTGCTCAATATTCTCTGAGATCCAGTAACATAGTCCTCTCTCTTATTCTTCACACTCTTCCACTCTAATTATTAGTATTTTTTATTGTCACATATGCCATGTAATTCCCTCCCTCCCCACCTCTGCTCCTACTTTCCTAATCTACCTTTTTAAGTCTCAGCAAAATTTCTATCTTCTACAAATAACCTTTCCCTACTTCCTTAATGCTAGTGCCTTCCCTTTATTGCTGATTTCTAATTCCTGTACTGAAATTAATGCTAATTTGATTATATAATCTTTGGCAGTTTATCTGTACTTTCCTTCTTCTTTCTTGTTTCTTGTCAACCCCTCTCTTCAGTTTTGCCTGGTGGTTGGCTTAATATCTTTTTGCATTTCTGTGTGCATACTTGACTCTCTAATAATTATACGTTAGGAAAGAATCTCTGGATCCAAAACAGAATTTTCTTTTTAGGTAGCTATTTGTATCATTTCCAATTAGAATAAAAGATTCCTCTCCCAATTGTGAGGTCCTTGAAGGCAGGGTTTTTTTCTGCTTTTTGTTTCATTTCTAGTGCTTAACACACTAATACATAATAGATATTTGGCAAGTGTTTGTCAATTTGACTTTCAGCACTTACAGTCTACAGTTTTCAAAAACTATCAATGATGACTCTGAGGTAATTTTAGTAAAATGTCCCTTTTAACCCACAGTCCCAGCATTCTTAAAAATAATCCTTCTAGTCCTAAGGACATATATTTATTTGTATGTCTTTACAGATAAATATATTTGAAATTAATAAAAATGCCTAGATTTTTTAACATTCTAAACAAAGTCCATATGAAGAAAAAGAAAAGTAAATGTGTATATATGTATATAAAATATATATGTATGTATATGTGTGTATCTATATGCAAGTATGTATATATATATATGAAGTAGAACACCAAAAGTATTTTTAGCCTCAGCAAAAATAAAAGAAACCTCACATTAACTTCCATAAAGAGTAGAAAAAGAGAAAGAAAAGAAGAGGAGATGAAAGATGAAAGAATCTAAGTGGAAAGAAGGAAGGAAGGATTAATAAAGATTGCCTAAAATCTTAATGTTTTTATGATGTAGAAAACTAAAAATCCTACTACAAAGAGTATTATTGCAATAACTATTATTACTATTACTATGATAATTATCATAATCATCCTATTCTGGTATTTAAATGAAAGATAGAATATCAAAATAATATATTAATTTCCAAAAATACATGATACAAAAATTACAAGAACATAAAAAGTACATAAAACAACATGTTAATTCATATAATGGTAAACAAAAAAGTACAGTCTCAAAATTTCAACCAAATTATACTTTATTTACAATATACTTAAAATTAACTATGTAGAATGCAATTGTTTATTAGTTTTTTACTAGAATATTTGAAAAATAATTTAGCTTTTTATTTGAAAACTAAGAAATAATAAAAACATTTAGAATAATTTTGGTAAAATAATAGTTCATAGTTGACTATTTTTTAAAAATATATTATATTTAATTGCCACATGTATTTTATACTAAAATATAATTACATTTGACCATTAATTTGTTGTTCTTACACTGATTAGCATATGTCCTAATTTGACATAATTTAAATATGATTGCTATTTTCTCAAAAATTATAATTTATTAAGAAATAACAATACATCTTATGAAAGATAAAGCCATAAAATTAAAACAACTCTGAGACATCATCTCACATCTATCTGATTGACCAACATGACATTAATGGAAAGTAATAAATATTGAGGGAATGTGACAAAATTGGGGCACTAACGATTTATTGATCAAGTTGTGAACTAATCCAATTGTTCTGGAAAGCAATTTGGAACTATTTCCAAAGAACTATAAAACAATTCATACCTTTGATACTACGACTAGGTCTGTATCCAAAAGAGATAAAAAGGGGAGTTCTATTTGTACAAAAATATTTATAGCAGCCCTTTTTGTGGTGGCAAAGAATTGGAAAGTAAGGGGTTATCCATCAGTTGGTTAATGACTAAACAAACTGTGGTATATGATAGTAATGAAATATTATTGTACATTAAGAAATGATGAAAAAGATGATTTCAGAAAGAGCTGAAAAGCCCTACATGAACTGATGCAAAGTGAAATAAGCAGAACTAGGAGAACATTGTACACAGTATCAGCAATATTGTGGAATAATCAACTGTTAAAGACTTAGCTATTCACAACAATACAATGATCCCAGACAATTCTGAAGGATTTATGACAAAAAATGCTATCCACATCTAGAAAAAGAACCACTGGTGTCAGAATGCAGATCAAAGAAGACTACTTTTTACTTTACTTTGTTTGGAGGTTTTTTTATATAATTATTCTTATAAAAATGAATAATATGGAAATATGTTTTTCATGATCATACTTGTATAACCCAGATCAAATTGCTTATCATTTTAAGGGTTAAAAATTAAAGGTGGGACTAAATTTATGAGAAATGTGGTAGTCAAAATTATTACTCAAGTCAGAATGACTTTTTATGGTAGTTTATTTACAAAAAGAGAACGAGTGAAAGTGACAGAGAGAAAATTACTCTGGCCAGGTCCAAAACAGGCAGGGATTCAGAGGCCCCAGCAAAGCGGGGCCAGAGCTAAATTAAACAAGGGTTCTACCACGAGGCCTCCTTCAAGATGAGGGTCCTCTCCAGAGGCTAGTCAAATTCAAAAACTACCAGACCAAGGAAAAGATATTACAACCTGCTAAGAAGAAGTCATTCAGATACCAGGGAACCACAGTTATGATAACACAAGGTCTGGCTAAAATCTAAATGGGGAGAGAAAAATTAATACCATCTTCACAATCCCCCCTTGATCATTTGGGAGACTAGTCTCCCCAATTGATCATTTAACATAATCATCTTATACCTGAAAAGAAAAATCTAACTACAGGTGCATACAAATTTGTACCTTCTAAGGGGAAACTACAATTGTAAGAGATAAGTGGGAAATAGAAGAGAGAGAAACCAAAACTAATGTTTGCTAGGAACATTGCCAAAAAGCCAATTAGGGGGCAGTCCCCTTTGGCATAAAAGTTTCCATTCAAAATAAATGTGCTGAATCCCCTTCAGTTCAATCAATTGAACCCAAAATTCATTCCGGATCTTCTGGATGCAGTGTAGGATTCTGTAGACATCTTTATCCAAACAGTTCATTTTTTGGATTAAAGGAATTAGCAAACTTCTTTTCTAATTCTGGGAAGATGGTGGCTTAGACAGAGTAAATCTTCAGACCTTCATACCCTTCCATACTGAAATAAAAGACAAAGCACTTCGAGGGGAAAGAAAACCAACCTAACAACAAGATGGAGCTGGGGGATACTCCTGCTGGACTCAACTCATGAGGTATGCCAAAAAAAATCCTGAATTATTGAACTGTTGGGTTTGAGGGAAAAGAAGAAGGAAGATTCCAGGACCCATCCCCCCACATGCTGTGCTGAGTTTCCAGAGGCTCCTGGAATCTCTTGGCACACAATCACACTAGACCAGAGAGAGGGTCTTGCTGGAACAGCTGTGCTGGGCCCAGGGCATTGAACACAGACTGCAGGGAGGTGGTTGGAGGAGAAATGCAGAGAGGGAAGCCTAGACACAGTGAAAATGCTCCATCTTGCCCCCCTTTTCCCTTGAGGTTTTTGTCTCAGGGTACATCAAGCTCTACAGATCAACTCTACCCTGCCTTAATCCCATGAATAGGGCAAATAAGAAGTCTTCAGAGGGCAGGTAAGCTCCAAAACCCCTCTCCCATAGACTGCAGAGAAAGTAGTTACAAACTTCTGTTGCTAGCTGGGGAAGTTTTTACATCATAGCTCATTAAAACCATTAGCTTAACCTAATCAATCAGCAGAGCGGAGAAAGAGCCCATTAAGGTCAAACTATCCCAAACCCCCAAACCCAGCAAATAAATCAGAGGAGCAAGAGTACACCCAATTACCAGAGGGAAAGGAGAAAAAATAAGAGTAAATAATAGAAAAAGAAAAAAATTAAAATGAACCGCTTCTTTCCAGGAAGTGAACAAACAGCAAATGAAAAAGAAGAAGATCAAGGAACTCAAAGCAAAAACACAGAAACTCCAGTGAAATGGACACAGACTTTGGAAGAACTCAAAATACAATTCAAAAATCAATCAACAGAGGCTGAAGACAATCAGAAGAACTAAAACAAGAAAATAGCATCTTGAAAGCCAAAATTGACCAGCTTGAAAATGAAGCAAAGAAGGTAAAGATGACCTACAAAGAAAATCAGACCAGAAGGAGAAGGATGATCAAAAAGCTAGGGATGAAATTCAGTCTTGAAAAATTAGAATTCAACAACAAATAGAAGCAAATGACTTCAAAGGGCAGCAAGAATTTATAAAACAAAATCAAAAGAAAGAAAAAATTGAGGAAAATATGAAACACCTTATTGGCAGAATTGCAAATTCTGCCAAGCAATTGGTAGAGATCATGGAAAGAAAATTTAAGAATTATTGGTCTACTAGAACATCATGATAAAAGAAAAAGCCTGGACAACATCCTACAGGAAATTATCCAAAAAAACTGCCCCAACATTCTCAAACAAGAGAGAAAAGTGGAGATTGAAAGAATCCACAGATCATATCCTACATTTAGTCCACAACTGAAAACTCCCAGGAATATTATAGTCAAATTCAAAAACTACCAGACCAAGGAAAAGATATTACAACCTGCTAAGAAGAAGTCATTCAGATACCAGGGAACCACAGTTAGGATAACACAAGATCTGGCTGCATCTACACTGAAGGACCAGACTGCATGGAATATAATATTCTAGAAAGCAAAGGAACTGCGTCCACAACCAAGAATCAAATATCCAGCAAAACTGACTGTATTTTTGCAGGGGAAAGTATGATCATTTAATAAAATAGATGACTTCCAAGCATTAATGAAGAAAAAAACTGGACTTAAACAGAAAATTTGATGTCCAAACACAAAACTTAAGAGAATCAACAAAAGGAAATTAAGAGAGGGAAAAAAACAAAATACTTCTTTTAAGTGACCCAATAAGTTCAAATGATTTGTATCCCTATCAGAAAAGATTATATTGGTAACACTCAAAAATTATTATCATCAGTGTAACTAGAAGAAGTATACTTAAAGGTGAACAATGACAAACTCTATAGGATGAATTATCAAGATATCTATCTATATGTACAGATATAGATATAGGTATATATATGTGTATGTATGTATAAATATACATAAAACTAGAAGTCAAAAAAGTGATTAATATTAAGAGAAATGGTAAAAGAGATAAAATGAAGTAAATTTATATTTCATGAAGAAGCATATGGGGGAAGCAGAGGAGAAGAAAAATACACTGGAACGGTACAGAGGTTGGAGACATGAAATACTTAATTCTTAAGTGCATTGAAATTAACTCAAAGAGGGAAGAACCATCAGATCCATTGAGGCAGAGAATTGATTTGTGCCATATAGAGAAGTAGAAGAGTAACAAATGGACTGGTGGGGAGGGAAGCAATACTAGGGAGAGAGATTGTGGGGGGGTACCTTAAAATGAACCTAAAGAAAAATAAGGGGGGAATATGGAGGGAGGGTGGAGAAAGGGAAGTAAATTAAGGGAGGGGATTAGTGTGGCTGATTAACAACAAAACACCGGTGTAGAAGGAAAGAGTGGAAGATGAAAGGGCAAGACAAGGAGAGGGAATCAAAATGTCAGGGAATACACATTTGATGATTATAACTGTGAATGTGAATGGAAAGAACTCACCCCAAAAATGGAAGGAAATAGCAGAGTGGATTAGAAAACAAAATCCTACCATATCTTGTCTACAAGAAATACACATGAGGCAGGTAGACATTCATAGGTTAAAAATAAAAGGCTGGAGCAAAATCTGTTGGGCTTTAATTCAGAAAAAGAAGGCAGGAGTTGCAATCATGATATCTGACAAAGCTAAATTAAAAGTAAATCTGGTTAAAAGAGATAGGGAAGGTAATTACATTCTGATAAAAGGAGTATAGACAATGAAGAAATATCAGTACTCATGTATATACCAAGTGGTTTAGCATCCAAATTTCTAAAGGAGAAACTGGCAGATCTCAAGAAGGATATAGATAATAAAACTATACTAGTGGGTGACCTGAACTTTCCCTTATCAGATCTAGAGAAATCAAACCAAAAACTAAATAAGAAAGTTGTAAGAGAGGTGAATGAAATTCTAGAAAAATTGCAGTTAATAGATATGTGGAGAAAAATAAATAGCGTCAAAAAGGAATATACCTTCTTTTCAGCAAAACATGGTACATTCACAAAGACTGACCATATACTATGGCATAGAAACATGGCAAACAAATGCAAAAGAGCAGAAATAATAAATGCAACTTTTTCGGATCATAATGCAATAAAAATAATAATCAGTAAGGGTACATGGATAGGCAAATCAAAAATTAATTGGAAATTAAATAATATGATTCTTCAAAATCAATTAGTTAAAAACCAAAATATAGAAATAATTAGTAATTTCATAGAGGAGAATGACAATGATGAGACATCCTACCAAAATCTGTGGGATGCAGACAAAGAAGTAGTCAGGGAGAAATTTATATCCTTGTGTGCATATATCAACAAATTAGAGAGGGCAAAGATCAATGAAATGGGCATACAAATAAAAAAACTAGAAAAAATTAAAAATTCCCAGATGAAAACTGTAATGAACAGGGCTATAATAATAGGAGGCTATAAAGAGGAATGTATTGGCCAGCCCCAGGGGTTATAGGCTTGAAATACTGAATGTGAATGTATCAAGGATCCTGTACCCAGACTAGCAGAGAGATAGAAGAAACTCTCTCTTGCTAGAAACCAAACTCCTTTAAGTTGAATATCCTATAGCCCCTGACCTGATAAGTGACTCCTATTGATGTATGTAGGAATCAGATAGGAAGGAAAATATGGCCATTCCTGTTTAACAGTAATGGAGTTATTCCTGTTGTAGCACTTCAGAATGTTTAGGTTGCTATCCCTGCTTGGCCTTAGATGAAGGTAGGCAATTACAAGAAGTTCTAAGATTAGAAGCTAAGGGGGTTTATTGATAATGAGATATAGGTAAAAGGGATTGGAAGGAGGGTTAGGTAAAGCTAGGAACTAAGGACAATTAACTTCTCAGACAGGTTTAAAATGTTGAAAGGTCGTTCTTGTATGCTCCTCTGCTGATCCAGGGCAGACAGCCCTGGGCCAGAATGATGTGGTCTCTGGTGACAAATAAAATTATTCTCTTGCTACAAGGATAGTTTAGTTTGCTAGATGTAATGTTAATATTTGGCCTGCAGAGCTAGTTTGCTCCTATCTAGCCTATGGAACTACCCACATTCTCACTTCTTCCACCATGGCTCCCCAAGCCCAAAGAGGTAGAAAGGAAAAGTGAAAGACAAGTCAGGGTCTGCAAGCTCTTTTATATGCTGGCTTCCAACTGCCAGAAGTCACAAGCCCCTTGGCTTATGCCAGGTTCTATATTCTAACTAGGGCAAACTGCCAAATTGCCCCATGAAAATATGGCATTATGATTTTCCATGTTATAATACTAAATTATTGATCACAAAAATTAAAGGAGAAATTAATAAAAGTGAAAGTAAAAGAACTATTGAATTAATAGATAAGACCAGATGAATCAAAAGAATCAAGCCATTCCCCAATAGATAAATTGGGAGTAATTATACCTTTGTCAAAGTTTTTTTTGTTATAAAGATTTTTTCCCGATTTGTTGATTCCCTTCTAATTTTGGTTGCATTGGTTTTGTTTGTACAAGAATTTTTAATTTAATGTAATCAAAATTATTTATTCTATATTTTGTAATTTTTTCTAATTCTTTCTTGGTTTTAAAATCTTTCCTTTCCCAAAGGTGTGACAAGTATACTATTCTATGTTCACCAATTTACTTATAGTTTCCTTCTTTATATTCATGTCATTCACCCATTCTGAATTTATCTTATTGTAGGGTGTGAGATATTGATCTAAACCTAATCTCTCCCATATTGTTTTTCAGTTTTCCCAGCAGTTTTTGTCAAATAGTGAACTTTTGTCCCCAAAGCCTGGCTCTTTGGATTTATCATAGACTGTCTTGCTGATGCCACTTACTCCAAGTCTATTCCATTGTTCCTGTCTTAGGTGTTTTTGCCAGTACCATATTTTTTTTGATGATCACAGTTTTATAGTGCAGTTTAAAATCTGGTACTGCTAGGCTACCTTCCTTCATATTTTTTTTTCATTATTTTCCTTGATATTCTCAACCTTTTGTTCTTCCAAATGAACTATGTTATAGTTTTATCTAATTCATTAAAAATGTTTCTTGTTAGTTTGATAGGTATGGCACTAAATAGGTAAATTAATTTGGGTATAATGGTCATTTTTATTATGTTAGCTCATCCCATGAGAAATCAATATTTTTATAGTTATTTAGATCTAGTTTTAATTGTTTGGAAAGTTTTTTGTAGTTTTCATATAATTCCTGTGTTTGTTTTGATAAATATATTCCTAAGTATTTGATATTGTCTAATGTGATTTTAAATGGTATTTCGCTTTCTAACTCTTGCTAATGAGATGTGTTGGAAATATATAGAAATGCTGATGATTTGTGTGCATTTATTTTATATCCTGCAACTTTGCTGAAGTTGTTGATTATATCCACAACCTTTTTAGTTGATTCTCTAGGATTTTTTAAGTAGACCATCATATCATCTGCAAAGAGTGATAAGCTTGTTCTCCTCATTTCCTATTTTAATACTTTCAATTTCTTTTTATCTTATTGCCCTGCTAGTGTTTCTAGTACAATGTTAAATAATAGAGGTGATAATAGGCATCCTTGTTTCACTCCTGATCTTATTGGGAATGCTTCTAATTTATTCCCATTCCATATGATGCTTGTTGATAGTTTAAGATATATACTCTTCATTATTTTTAGGAAAGGCCCTTCTATTCCTGTACTTTCTAATGTTTTGAATAGGAATGGATGTTGTATTTTGTCAAAGGCTTTTTCAGCATCTATTGAGATAATCATGTGATTTTTTTGTTAGCTTATTATTATACAGTCAATTATGTGGATGGTTTTTCTAATATTGAACTATCCTTGCATTCCTGGTATAAATCCCACCTCATCACAATGAATAACCCTCATGATCACTTGCTGGAATCTTTTTGCTAGTATTCTATTTAAGATTTTTGCATCTATGTTCATTAAGGAGATAAGTTTGTAGTTTTCTTTCTCTGTTTTTCATCTACCTGGCTTTGGAATTGATACTATATTTATGTCGTAAAAGGATTATATTTTTTAAACCTTTACATTCCTTCTTGGAGTCAATACTGTGTATTGGCTCCAAGACAGAAGAGTGGTAAGGGTAGGCAATGGGGGTCAAGTGACTTACTCAGGGTCACATAGCTGGAAAGTGTCTGAGGTTAGATTTGAACCTAAGACCTCCAGTCTCTAGGCCTGACTCAATTCACTGAGCTACTCAGCTGCCCCCCATAAAAGGAATTTGGTAGAATTCCTTCTTTTCTTGTTATGTCAAATAATTTGTATTGTATTGGGATTAGTTGTTCTTTGAATGTTTGATAGAATTCACTTCTGAATGTGTCTGTTAATTAATTTTTATTAAAAAATTTTAATTTTTTAATAAATGGGGATTTTTTTCTTAGGGAGTTCTTTGATGGTAGTTCAATTTATTTTTCTGATATGGGGTTATTTAAGTATTCTATTTCTTCTGCTGTTAATCTAGGCAATTTATATCTTTGTAAATATTCATCCCTATCACCTAGATTGCTCTATTTATTGCCATCAGAATAGTTTTCTTGATTTCCTTAATTTCCTCTTCATTAGAGGTGAGGTCTCCCTTTTCATCTTTGTTACTGTTAATTTGGTTTCCTTTTTTCCTTTTTTTTATTATTTTGACAAGTTCACTGTCAATTTTATTTCTTTTTTTCAAAATACCAGCCTCTGGTCTTATTATTAATTCAATAGTTCTTTTTACTTTTGATTTTATTAATTTCTCCTTTAATTTTTGTGATCTGTAATTTAGTTTTCATCTGGGGATTTTTAATTTGATGGCTTTCTAGTTTTTTGATCTGCATGCACAATTCATTGATATTTGCCCTCCTTAATTTGTTAATACATGCACTCAAAGATATAAATAGCCCCTGACTACTGCTTTGGCTGCATCTCACAGATTTTTTATAGGGTATCTCATCATTGTCATTCTCTTATATGAAATTATTAATTGTTTCTATATTTTGATTTTTAACAAACTGATTTTAGAGAGTCATATCATTTAGTTTCCAATTAATTTTTTATTTGCATTTCTATGCATATCTACCCTTGATGATTATTATTTTCATTGCATTATGATCTGAAAAGGTTGTATTTATTTTTTCTGCTCTTTTGTATTTATTTGCCATGTTTCTATGCTGAGGTACATGGTCAGTCTTTGTGAATGTACCATGTTCTGCTGAAAAAAAGATATATTCCTGTTTGTCCCTATTACTTTTTCTCCACATATCTATTAACTCTAATTTTTCTAGTATTTCAACCTCTCTTAACTCTTTCTTATTTAGTTTTTGGTTTGATTTATCTAGATCTGATAGGGGAAAGTTTAGGTTTCCCACTAGTGTAGTGCTACTATCTATATCCTCCCTTAACTTCTGCCATTTTCTCCTTTAGAAATCTGGATGCTTTACCATTTGGTGCATACATGTTGAGTACTGATATTTCCTCATTGTCTGTACTGTATTTTATCAGAATGTAATTACCTTCCTTATCTCTTTTAACCTGATCTATTTTTACTTTGGCTTTTTTAGTGTTATGGAATAAAAGGAGAATATGATATGAAGGCTACTAATCAATGAGGTTTGCACTTGAGGGCTCTAGGGCAATGTCAGCTGGGTTTCTAGGCAGGGAAGGCTATCTCTTAATACAGAGCAAATTAGTTCAGCCAGAAATTGTGAGAGCCTGGCTGAAGGTTTTATTCAGCCCCCTGCTATTATTCTAAGCTCCCTTGAGGGGAGGAGTAAAGAGTCCCTCCCTTCTGTAGAACAAATCCCAGCATACAGGAAGAGGAAACTAATCCACTTCCTGCCCAAGATGGATGCCTGGTTTAGCCCTCAAGTAATAAATGGAAGTTATTTCTTTCCCTCTTCAGCCTTTGCCCTAGTAGTGGGTACAATGATTCAACAGAATCTCTTTGTATAAAAGCCAAAGGGGTTTATTTTTGCCAGGGGTAAGCTCAGGGGTAAAGGGGTTGCAGTCTGGTAACTGCAGCTAAGGGAGAAGCTGGTGTTGGGGAGGGTCACAGAAGAGGGGGTCAGGCTGAGGGAGGCCGTCTCCCTCAGTCAGGGATAATTTCACTTCCCTGAGGTAATAAGGTTTAGCAGATTACTAGATAAGATGATAGCTTGGTTCAGGTTGTCCTTGCCTGCCTATAGAAGCTAGTTCCCATGATTTCCACCCACCAAAATTACCCTCCTCCCAAGACCCAATGGGGAAATCCAGTGAATACCAGGATGTCAAGGGAGAGGTCAAGGGAAATCAGGCAAAGCCCCAAAAGCCCCAAAATCATAATCCTCCTCAGTTGGTTCTGCAGGAATATTTATATTCCCAAGCTCCAACGGTTTTTGCCTTGAGACCAAGGTCAACATTCCATCTCTTCCAACTGTCAGGGATGCTACAGTTGGTTTGCAAAAGCAAGAGCTTTTGCTGCAACCCTGCATTACATCAGATATAATGATTTCAAGTCCTGCCTTCTTTTTCTGAGTTGAAGCCCAATAGATTTTGCTCCAGCCCTTTATTTTTACCCTATGTATGTCTATTTGCTTCATGTGTGTTTCTTGTAGATAACATATGGTAGGATTTTGGTTTCTATGTCAAGAAAATTGAAGGAGATTGAAGGTAGTCATCACAACTTTTTGTGGTAAGCCAGATTTTAAGAGTTAAAAATTAAAGGTTAGATTTTATTTATGAGAAATGTGGTAGCCAAACTTATTACTCAAGTCAAAATGACTTTTTATGGTAGTTTATTTAAAAAAAGAGAAAGAGTGAAAGTGACAAAATCAGAGAGAGAGAGATAGTTACTCTGGCAAGGTGCAAACCAGGCAGTGTTTCAGAGGCTCCAGGAAAGGAGGGCCAGAGGTAATTTAAACCAAGGTTATAGCCATGAGGCCTTCTCCAAGATGAGGGGTGTCTCCAGAGACTAGTACCTCCAGAAAAACAAGGAAAGTGTGTCAGCCTTTTTCACTCACCCATATGGTAGTCCTAAAAGAAAATCCAAGAGCAGACTGAAGTCCCAAGCCAGAGATCCTCCAAGGCCAAGTTTAAAGGAGCAAAAGCTGGTCACTGGAAGTTACCACCATTTTAAAAGACATATCTTTACATCACTTCCTGTACCTTCCTTCCACTTTTAGGTGGACCAATTGTAGCTTAATTTTCCTTTGGACTGCCCTGGTGGCTGTCAGTCATTTTTGATTTGTCACTCACTAGCACAAGTGGGTCATAGGGTAACCCCACACACACTTAAGTATTATGTAGGATTGTATACATTCCTGATGGCTAAAATCTAAATTGGCAGTTGAGAGTTAATCCCATCTTCACATCATCTTTGGGAAGGGGGAAGGAAGGGAATTTGTTTCATATACCACCAGACATCTTAAATGGAAAATGATAACATGTAATTGGTAAAATAAAATATCTTAATATAAAGAAAGATAAAATCATATTTTATATAATCAAGCCTTAGACTTACATCTAATATTTTGGCCACATAATTTATACCTGCTTCTTCATCCTTGTTAAAGTCCAAATTTCAAAGTTGGGAAGACCTTGTAACAGTTACAGTCTCAGATATTTCCCAGTTATGCAACTATGGGACCTTCCAGTCACTTAAATACTTTAATATTCATTTCACTTTTTTTGTTAAAATGGTGTAGGGGAATAATAATAATACTTCTCTTTCCTACTTAACTATCTTGGGGTTCATATTAGATATCATGATTTCAAATTTCAGGGAAAGAACAGTGATACAGAGAATGAGAGACAGAGACAGATAATGACAAAAAGAAAAACTGAGAGACAAAGAGAGAAATCCAGACAGATATAGAGAGAGACAGATAGAGAAAGGAAAATGAACAACAACAGAGCAAACCAGATAGGCTGAAAAGATATAGAAAAGATCAAGGCAAAAAATGACTGAGAAGAAAAGGCTGACCACATGCAAGAAGATCTAGAACCAAGTCCCACTTCTGACACTTCTGGCTGTGTAAGTTGGATAGCAGGTGGTGATCTGCATTGATAGAGGGATTTTTCCTCACCATCAGGAGTTTGATATGCCAAAGAAATCATAGATCTGGTCTAAATAATGTATCCTGGAGGTGTTTGTTTGTATATCCCAATCTACTGTCACCTCAAAGTGGAAAATGTATTTCATTTATTAATTAGAAATAATTTCTAATTGAATAATTACATTAAACACATAAAAGCACATATTATACTAGTAGATAAAATGATTATGAGTCATTCTGTATTTCAGACTTTGTCAGGAACAATCATATGCAAAAATTTGCACATAAATTTAAAAAATGAACTTTTGGACTTTGAAATGTTAGGACTGACAGTGTCAGCACACCCTTTAAACTCACTTTGGCCACCTAATAATTTGGAAAGGACAGAAAAAACAATGAAAAAAAGGAAGTATTTTTGTGGTGTTAGAGTGCAATGGCAGGGAGGGAAGGATTCTAAGACTTAAACTTTTTTAAAATTTTCAATTACTTATCATTTATTTTCTCTCCTTACTTTCTCTCCTCACTGGGGAAAAGCAAAGAAATAAACAAAAAAGATAGCATCCTGATAATAAATAGAACAAATTCTCACATTGACTTTGTCCAAAAATAAATTTCTCATTCTCATTCTCATTCTTATTGTCATCTATCTGGAGTCTATCACTTCTTTTTCAAGAGGTGGGTTACATGCCTTATTCCTGTAATTTTTTAATATTGGTTACTTGTTGCATTGATCAGTTATCTGTCTTTCAAATTTGTTTGTGCTATTTAGGATGGCTTGATCCATTTTACAGATAGCAAAACCTAATGAAATTCACTTCACTTTTCTGGGTTAGTTTCCTCATTTGTAAAATGAAGGAACTAGCTTCTATTTTCTCCGTTGTTTTTTTCTGGTTCTAGAATCGTATAGTTCAATAAATAGTTCATCAAATCTTGGAAAATAGAACCAATGGAAATCACAGCAGCACTAGTAAGAATAGATATGGAGTATATATACACATATATATGTATTCACATGTTCGTATTTATATATATGGACAAGACATTGATGGATGTTAGAAATATGACTGGGGGGAGGGGTGCAGCTGCATAGCTCAGTGGAGTGAGGGCCAAGCCTAGAGATTGGAGGTCCTAGTTTCAAATCTGACCTCAGACACTTCCCAGTTGTGTGACCCTGTGCAAGTCACTTGACCCCTATTGCCTACCCTTACCACTCTTCTGCTTTGGAGTCAATACATAGTATTGACTCCAAGATGGAAGGTAAGGGTTTTAAAAAAAAGAAATATGACTGGGCCCAATTTTTTTCTGTCATTTTAGATGGGAACTATAGAATTATCTAATTATACTAATATTATATTAGAGTAATTTAATTATTAATTATCTAAAATAATTGTTTATCTTGGCTTACATTTTTATGTAAAATATATAAATCCATGTACATACATTCATGCATATATATACATATGTGTGCTTTATATATGTATATATAGTTGGAGTAAGAAGTTGACTTTTGATCATTTGATTTCTATCCCTTCATAGCTATGAAGTTAGATTAAATAAGGAGATAATGAAGAAAGAGATACTAAGCTACTTATAAGATGTATTTATGCCCAGTAGCACCTTATGAAATGAAAAAAATATTTTTATTATATTAGAAGGGGTTAAGGTCATTAATAGAGAAATATCATACAGATAAGACAGTCTAAACTGGAAGGGGCCATACGAAATATGACTCCTGTACCTATAAGAAAGAAGATGGGAAAGTGGGGAGAGAAGGGGATTTCTCTTTACTTCGTTTTCCTTTTTCCTCCTTCTGACATCATTCTTGGAGTTTATGAGCAGAGCAACTTAGTGGGAGAAAACTTATCTAATCAATTTGGAAGACAGAGAGGAACAGATGATGGAACAGAGGCACACACTGTCCAGACAGATAGAGACAATGAAAAACATCCAGTCAATGATAGAAGCAATTTAAAGGGCTTTAGGTGCAGAGAAGAGGATAGAATGTGAATTCAAAGTCGTGGCAATTGAGAGCTTTGGGATGACTTCACAAGAAGAGAAAGGAATTAAAAGTCTTTCAGTTCTGGAGAACTGAGTTGCCTTAGCCACATGTGCTCAATACAGATGTGCTTCACTCTTAAAGTAATATGAGGTTTTCCTACTCTTCCCATAGACTATATATTTCTGGGAGAGTGTGCTTCAGGTTTATAAGAGAAATGGATTTTAGTCTCTATTTTTTATATTATCTTAGTAAATGTCTTTTTTTGGAGATGATTATAACTATTGAATGATTATTGATAGGAAGGCAGTGGGTGAGTATTTGTCACCTGTACAGCACACATCTGGACCCATCAAACATCCTAAAACCCATTAACAGTAGCCTCCTTATGGAAATCTAAGACATAAGTAAAGGGAACAATCAAGAAAAGATGCTTTGAGGAATGTTACAAATATATATTATGATGAAATTGGTACAGTAGAAAAACAACTGGCTCTATATTCAAAGGATCTGGGTTCAAATCCTATCTCTTATAATAATTACATATGTGACCTGAAGGAAATTATTTAACCTCTCTCGGCCCAATTTAGTACATCTTTAAGATAAGGGAGTTAGACTTCTGAACTCTCCTATAGTTTTATAACTAGGTTTTGATTACCCATGATCTATGAATGCAAATTAAAAATAAAATACAAGTTCTTTAATAGCAAAGATGTTTTGTTTTCTACTTTGTAGCTTCAGTGTCTATCACAGTGCCTAGCATTTTAGTCCTTTATTAATTTTTTGCTGAATTTTTAACAGTTTTTGAACAAAATGTGTACATTCTATTATACTCTGGTATATTGTTATTGGAAAAATCCCAGTGAATAACATGTAGGCCAAACCACTTTATTTTCTCATTTTCCTAATGAGAAATAACATGGAAAAATATTTAACTGATAATTTCATTCAATAGATTTATTCATTGACAAAAATTGGTTATTCAATGTCTAGTGATTAAAGTTAGCAAGTAGAGATAAGGATAATGAGGACCTCTTCTTTAAGAAGGTAATACTTAAAATAAATGAACCATAGATTTTACAAATGATTGGATAGCCCATTCTTTTTTTTTTTAAGATGTTATTTAAGAACATATACCTGGGCTATAACTTTACTCAGCATTGAATGATTTTGTTACTTTAAGCTTTATCCTTGTTGTTATACACATCCATAAATTACTACTCAATATTTTATGGCATTTAGACAATAGCCAATTTTAATATGGATTCTACTTAGTTGCTGGAAGGAGAGCTAAAAGAATAAATTTTGTCAGAGAGACAGAAATGACAAGCTTTATGAATCCAGAGAGTTTATAGGGCCATATGATTTTTGAGTATCTCCAGAATCCTTACTATGTTAGAATAGCAAGAAGGCTTGAACATGGTAGAACATGTCTTGGATAAGAGGAGTGCAGGAATATGGGTGACTAATTAGTGTTGAGTTGATATTTATGAAAAACACTACAATTTTTATTTAACCTTTAGAAAAGAATCTTATCCCTTTTCTTATATCTTCACTTATGAACTGATGATTTCTTCATTGAGTTGTGAGGAACGTGTTTTATAAATCTTAAATCACTGGATATGATTTGCTATTTTTATCATTAATTTTTTAAATCTCAAACAAGAGATGTTTGAATTGGTACAGCTTAAAACTCAAAATCTAAATATAATGAATTTCCTTGCTATCAGGGGAGTTGACAAAGAAATTTTGCAGACATATAACATTTTGAGATTTACTTTGTTCAATTCTTACTATGTATAGTTGTTATGTTTCCAGGAATATTATTCAACAGAAAGCATATTTGATCTGTGTAATAAACTATGTTGAAACAGGGTTCCATTTTGCTACAAGAGTTCTATACTTGTCTCCTCTCCAAAGACATTTTCTTTTATATGAAAATGTCAAGGTAGGAATTAGAATTAACAGTGGGAATATGCTCAAAGGGCTACTCTAATTATGGAGCTTATGAGCATTACTAAAATGTTCTCTACTAGACAGAAGAGTCAGCTATGATCAATCACCAGTTATTACATCACTTATCTTTCCCCTTGTTAACTTTTCAGAAAAACTCAGTATCTTTGGAAAGCTAAACCACCACACTTTTTGTTCCATCTTGCCTTTATTTATTTTTTTAGGCTCATAAAATGTAGCAAGTTGTGTCTTGTCCATGAGGTTTTGTATGAAATGATTGGTTCATTATACTTTTTAAAATGGCATCTTTATGATCATCAAATAGCTAAAGGGATGACAAGAAAGCAAAATGGAAGAATATATATGCATATTTATATATAGATAAAATAAATTTATTTTATTTTCTGTTTTTTTCTTAGTTTCAGGGGTAGATTTATGGATGGAGGTCATGATTTCAACTCAGCTTTTTAATTATTATGTCAAAGAAACTAAAGCATCAGAATGAAACCTGATTTAATTGGAATATTTAAGGAAGGCTGTATTCTGGATTTTTCTTGTCATCTGAGGGTTAAATGGAATATTTTTTTTAGTTTCTTTCAGTCCATATTCACAGATTCATTAGTGTGTTATCTATAAAGATATGTAAATATATAATATGAATATATAAAATGAATAGATGCTAGATAGACGGATAGATAGACAGATAGATAGATAAACAGACATATACATGTCAAGAAAATCATGTCATATAAACTCCCATGCTCCAATGAATTTATAACTTCAATAATGTGGTTATTTTAATTAATGATGCATATCACAAATCATCCACACTGGCTCTATGTAAGTGACTTTTTTCCACTTCCTGCCATAAAGTTGTGAGGAACTTCAAAAGCTGGGGCCATTTTCTAATTTTATTGCTTTATCAATACCAATATTGTATAGTAGATAGTACCAATAGAGAGATTATATATATATATATATATATATATATATATATATATATGTGCCTTGGGCTATATTTTTTCTGGTGATATATTTATTGGAGGTCATTTTTAGACCCTGCATTAATCCCTCTTTTCCAATTGGTCCAGCCTGATCATGTCCACCCATACCCACCCATACCCATTCATATTTTTTCTCTACCTCACCTGTGCTAGGCTATTCATATTTTCTTCTTCTATTATAACATTAACCAAACATATAGTAAAGTTCAATAAATTTGTGTTGAATTATTGAATGTATAAGGAGCTTATAGTGTCTTAGAACCATCATACTCACATCAATTTTCATTTTTCAAAGCCAGAGACAGAAAATGTATAAGATATTGGAATAAAAATCTACTTATATCAGAAGGTTTTTAAAAATTAATCTCTATTATGTATTTCCTCCCTAATCCCTGTGTCCTTGACTAGTGCTATAATTCATATGTATCACTAAAACAGAATATGGAAAAGGAAAATACTTTGAAAAAGTTTTGGTTAGTTGTGTTCCAATTAACTGAGTGCTTGTGTTTCACAAATGAGGGGTCTTCATGTAAAATATACACTTGTTACTTTGCCACTTCCTAGTGAATAGCATCTGGGAACCATTAACATTAATGTTTTGCAAAATATAAGTTGTGATCTCTAAGACAATTAAGGGGCATCTGGTTGAGAGTTTCAAGCACCAGAATACAATTTGGCATGTTCAAACAGGGAACTAGTTGAGTAAAACACAGCTGGGATGTAGTTAACTTGGAATCTTCATCTATGCCTTATAAAAGTTCTATTTGATGGCTTATAAAAATGAATTTAATATTCATGCAGTTAAAGTCTCCAAAATAATGGAAAAACAAAGTACATCCACCTTTTGACTTGTCCATACACTATGTCTTTTCTAAAATTTAATCCTGTTAGGCAAGTAAACTTACCATACTCTACTTGGTTAAAATAATTTGTAATTGAGTTTATAGTTATATCGCTTAATCTTTCCATTAGACAATCTCATGAACTGGCCATATTTCAGAAAGACTTGCATTTATCTTGCTGTCAGTACAGTTCTTGGAGTAGAGGCAGTACTTTGTCTTCTTGATGTTTCTGTTGCTTTAGAAAGCTCAAAGCCAACTAAGAA
The DNA here is from genome assembly GCF_016433145.1 of Gracilinanus agilis. Classification (NCBI taxonomy): domain Eukaryota; kingdom Metazoa; phylum Chordata; class Mammalia; order Didelphimorphia; family Didelphidae; genus Gracilinanus; species Gracilinanus agilis. The sequence continues at coordinate 235,691,104 of NC_058130.1, forward strand.
AGGACACAGGTAAATTATACTGTGTTCACATCAACATTGATTATTTTCATTGGATGTTTACCACTAATTTTAATAAATGTACATTAACATTTCCTCCATTGTTACATTAATTGAGAGAAAAATTCTAATAAAGTACAAAAATATCAGAAGTTATGTATTTAATCCACTATCAAGTCTGAATATTTGATACAGATTCATTACATCCTCTCTCATAGAGAAAAAAGGCCCTGTAAATTACATGGGGTTCATTAAAATCTCTTTCAGTTAGAAATTTTAGGATTTATTTTTCAGGCAATAAATGCCTTAAAGTTTCTAAATGAATGACCTTAATGACATACGTTAAGGATGTCAAACCTGACCAAAAAAAAAAAAAGCAGTTAAACAGAAATGTTTTTAAATGATCTTTTACTTACTACAAGGTAGTAAAAATATATTCAATAAAAGCTTATTGAAAAAATAATTGAAGTTATTTGGAGAATAAATAACTTAAGCCAAAAAAACAGTCAGCATTGACAGGTTAAAGAACAAGTCAAAGAAACAATAGATAATATCAAAGAAAATGACAGTAATGAAACAAAATACCAAAATTTGTGAAATGCAGCTGAAACTATATTTAGGGGAATCTTGTTTTTAACTCTAGGAACTTTTTTTAATACCTTTTTTCCCCTTTTGTTTAAGACCAATACAAGAGAATATATTTTTAGAGTGGCTTGGTCTTTTAGAGGCACCTGGTGCCAGTAGATCCATATTGTCATGCAAATAAGCAAGACAAATTGTTTATTATCTGAAAGGGTTAAGGAGTGACTTCTAGTAAACCCCACATCCCAGTACGGAGAGCTTAGCAGTTTTTGGTGCAGCACAACATAGTGGACAGAGAGCTAGATACAAACATGAGAAGTTATGGGTTCCAGATCCATTTTTTTTTCAAATTTAAGTATTTTATTTTTTTAGAAAAATTTTCCATGGTTATTTGATTCCTGTTTTTACTTTCCCCTTCACCCCACCTTCAACCCTTCCCCCCATAGCCAACCCCCATTTCCACTGGTTTTAACCTGTGTTGTCAGTCAAGACTTATTTACATAGTATTGATAGTTGCATTGGTGTGGTCATTTAGTGTCTACATCCCCAACCATGTCCGCATCAACCCATTTGTTGGAGCAGTTGTTTTACTTCTGTATTTCCACTCCTGCAGTTCTTCCTCTGAATGTGAGTAGCGTTCCTTTCCCTAAACCCCTCAGAATTGTCCTGGGTCATTGCATTGCTGCCAGTACAGAAGTCCACTACATTTGATTTTACCACAGTGTAAATTGTGTCTCTGTGTACAATATTCTCCTGGATCTACTCCTTTCACTCTGCATCAATTCCTGGAGGTCTTTCCAGTTCACATGGAATTCCTCCAGTTTATTATTCCTTTGAACATAATAGTATTCCATCACCTGCATACACCATAAATTGTTCAGTCATTCCCCAATTGAAGGGCATACCCTCGTATTCCAGTTTTTTGCCACCACAAAAAGTGCAGCTATAAATATTTTTGTACAAGTCTGTTTATCTATGATCTCTTAGGGGTACTGAAGCCAGCAATGCTATGGCTGAATCGAAGGGAAAGCAATCTTTTAGAGCTCTTTGGGCATAGTTCCAAATTGCCATCCACAATGGTTGGATCAATTCACAACTCCACCAGCAATGCATTAATGTTCCAATTTTGCCACATCCCCTCCAACATTCATTACTCTCCCCTGCTATCATTTTAGCCAGTCTGCTAGGTGTGAGGTGGTACCTCAGAGTTTTTTAATTTGCATTTCTCTAATTATTAGAGATTTAGAACACTTTCTCATGTGCTTATTGATAGTTGTGATTTCTTTATCTGAAAATTATCTATTCATGTCCCTTACCCATTTATCAATTGGGGAATGGCTTGGTTTTTTATACAATTGAGTTAGCTCCTTGTATATATGAGCAATTAGACCTCTGTCAGAGTTTTTTGTTATGAAGATTTTTTTCCCAGTTTGTTGTTTCCCTTCTGATTTTGGTTGCTCCAGATACACTTTTAACATATACTAGATAAGGCAATTTTTGGTAATTCACTTTTCCTCTCAAAACTTTATTCAATTCTCTAATATTACAAGTTAGAGAAGATTTGGGCCTGTGGTAATAGAAATATTTTCTTATCTGTGAGTTCCTTATACCAATGAAATTTCCAATCAATGACCTATCACTATCTGAAGAGAGCAAGCCAAGGTCTCATTTTTCATTAATCTTATTTTTAAAAAATCTTATCAAGTTTTTCAACTAACTATTCCACAGTAGAGTCTTTGATTCCTTCTTCTATCCACCTGATTCTTAACCTTCTGATCTCATTGTCTAAAAAGAGTATACTAATTAACTATAATAATTGAATTTGAAGTTACAATGCTACAGACTACCTCTATGAGTTTTGTCATGGCGTTCCCTTTCATTCATGTGTAAGGAATGGGTAAGAACAAAAATCAGCATGTCATTTCCTAGTTATCATTCTGGCAAAGACATATTATTGGCACTGAAAAAGAGAAGAAGTAACTATCATATTGAATTTTCACTTTGTATTCAACATCCATTTTTAATGTCTAATATTCTCACACTGGATCAATCAATAACTGATTCTTAAATCTGAAATTTATAATCTTAGAATATGATGTTATCTTTGAAAGAGAAGTCAGCATTTGCCATGGCAAACTCCATAAATAACTGGGCATTACAGTTAATTGAATTCTTGAGTTGTAACATAGATCATATATGAATTTCCATCTCTCAAAGTAAAATATCCAGTACTATCCTTGATATGGGTTAATGATTTTCCTGATTTTGAAGCTACTTTTGGATCATGCAGTATTTACATCAAAAATATTGATTGTTTCTTTAGGTATGGATATTTCTTTAGGTATATATAAAAAATTAGACTTGAATCTTTTGTCACCCTGGAATTTGCTTTTTAAAAGATCCCTTCACTTACTTGCCATGAATGTATCTACCGCAAAAATCAAATATAAAAAAAAATTGGCTCATGTTACATTTTGCTAGATTCATAAGAGGTACAAATAGAGGAGTTTGGAAGAAGTTATTGTACTTAAGTTTTGCTGGCATTTGAAAAATCACAGATTAAGTCTAAATTTCCAAGAGTATGGAGTAGTGAACACTTCTATAGGAAATGGCTGTAAATCTAGTTGTGAATGGTTTCATTTCGCAAAGAAAGGAGCTGGAAATGATGAAGAAATTAAGATTAGATTCCTGGTTGTTGCCACTTTCCTATATGTGTTTAATATAGAAGGGGACTAGAGAAGATAACAAGTTTTAAAAAAAGAAAGAACCTTTCTAAAGGAAGTAAATGTCATATAAAAATTGTAAATCCCCAAAAGTATAAACCAAATTTTAAGCATTTAAAAATAATAAATATTTCATGTTATTCCCTTGTTAGAAAGTTAACTGTCTTCTCCCAGGAGCCATCTATTAAAAGCAGGAATAGCCTTTCCTATGGTTCATGATATATTGTATTTTTTAACCTTACATTTTTTATGTATTATTTGTAGTCCTTGATTGTGAACTCAGAGTACTTTTGAATAGACAAATAAATCTTTGGATGAAATAATGACATTAATTGTGATATGTCAAATAGACTGACAAAGTTTTTGACAAGAAGTCTTTGGTCAGAAACTGCAAATTAAAAATATTGCTAATATTTTATCCCAATAAATGAAAGCTGCTTTAAGAGTTTACAAAAACTGTACTATTAAAGCCTGTAAAGAAACAGCATTGCCCAGGTTCATTCTAGTTTTTTGATTTATACTGCCACCAGCTTCCACTTGAAATCATGCAGGAAGTCAACACTTCCAAACATTCCGATTATTAAACCTAAATAGAAATTCATTGCAAAACAGCATTCATAGATATGTAATGCCTCCCTAACCATTCGATTCTAGGAGTAAAATATCTTATTCTTCTCTCCGTTCAAATTATCTGTAACTCCTGTTTGAACATCAACTATACCACATCTGTGTTTTTTTCTCCCATATCCTCCAGTTTTACAGTTATCTGACTTCTTTAAAACAAAACAAAAACGACTTGGTTTCATAGGTGCTCACACATGTATCTAGGATGTTTCAGATTTAGCTGATGTATATAGACAATCACTGCAGTATTATGTAGCCTTTATTCAGGATCTTTGAATACACAGATATGCTGGATGCTACCTTCTTCTAATATCAATTATCAGGACATTTCAATCAATGTCTTACGCAGTTTTCCCCAGTCTTAATCCAGACGTTTATTCCGCAGCCACAATTCACGCCAGGGAGAGCTGCTTAACTCGGCTGAAGCATTTCTCTGAATGCTCTTGATTCCAAAGTGTAGCAACAGTAAAGAGCGCTCTTGTGGACAGTTCCTTTTCATCTTCTCGGAACAGCTTTCAACGGTTGTTTCCTCAATTTCATTAAACCAAGATCTATTCCCTTTTCCACACAACGCCCTCCCCGCTCCATTACAGTGTCTTTAATTTATTTTTTGACCACCCACTCTTCAGTCAATTCTTTTCATGTTTAGCTTACACTTTCCATCTCTTCTGGTCCAGTTAGCTTCACCTTTTACCTATTCAAAAGACAAATTGGGCTCTGATTAAAAGATACTCAGTTCAGACAGAAAATTAGTCCGGAAGACAAGGCAACAAATCTCACAGTTCCAAATTCAAGTGACCACCCTACCGCATACACACAACAAAGGCGGAGAAAAATTCCCTTTGCTTTGATCCAGTTGTGGGCGAAAAGCTCCTAAGTCTACCCACGGCGTGATTCTAGAGAATGTACTCCAGGAATACTTTTGAAAGAAGTGATGCATACTGCAGGTGTATCACTGACAGATCAGGAGGTTGTAGTTATTGTTGCTTTTGTTTTAAAGGTAAGGGGGGGAGGGAAGGGGAAGGCGAGAGGGTTTACATTCTCCCCAAATGCTCGGATTAAAAAAAAATAAAAACAAAAACCACGAAGCAAACTTTGGAGAGGAGAAGAGCTGTAGAAATGAAGGATGAAGTTTCCCACGGAGTCCAGGCAGAAGTGCAGGAAAGTGCGAGTAGTTTCCTATTTTTCTCCGAAGTCTTTCTCCCAGAACTCCACTCCAAAAGAGAGATAGAGAGAGATAGAGATAATAGAGAGAGAGAGAGAGAGAGAGAGAGAGAGAGAGAGAGAGAGAGAGAGAGAGAGAGAGAGAGAGAGAGAGAGAGTTGGCGCAAGCTGGAGTTCCGAACTGCTCCTCTCCCTACAAAGCCTCGGAAATGGCTGCAAAAGGGGTTGGGTCTCTACAGCTCTTAACCCCTCCCCTTTTCCCAGCGGAGTTTTTCACCTGCTACCGTCCAACCTGCAATATAAGCGTATACTACCTAAAATAAGCTAAATCAAAGCAGGGAACTCTGAATCCCTTGCCCTTATCTCTTGAGGACATTAGAGTGACCATAAGGGCTCCTAATAGAATCATTAAAACAAGAAAAGAGGAGAGGAGGAGGGTAAGAGGGAATGACTGTTGGGAGATGACTTGGTACCTCTATACTAAAGGCTGTGGGAAGACCCTTGGCTCCAGAGCAACTGCTGCAGAGACTCAGTTCCCGAGGAGAGAAAAAGGTGGTGGGTATAGAAGGCGGCTAGGAAAAGGTTATATTACAGAATCACAAATTACCCTCCTCTCCCCCGGTTTACTAGAACTATAATTGGAAGCTAGAGATCGCCTGGAAAAAGGGGAGAGAGAAAGCTTGGAGGGCGTGGAATGGTTGGAAATATTCTGCTGTTTGCCTTGTAATCTGTTAACTAGAGAAGAGCAATTCACTATTTATTTTTCTTCAGCTCTCCTTTCTCTTCTCCCTCTTCTTCCCTCTCCATCCCTCTCGCCTGAGGTTGCTGTGGAACTGGCATTGTTTTGTGTGTGCGCGCGTGTGTATGCGTGTCTGTGTGTGTGTGTGTGTGTGTGTGTGTGTGTGTGTGTGTATGTATGTATGTATGTGCGCGCCCGAGCGCTGCCTGCGCGGAGTGGGTGACAGCAAGTGAAGGAGCAGCTAGTTCCTTCTCTCTCTCCTCTACCCACTCCTGTCCTCTTCTTTGCTTTCCTCCTTTTCTTCCTTCTCACCTAGAACCGAGGCTACCTCCACTAGATCTTCCCTGCCACCCGCCGCTTCCTCACTTCAAAGTTTCCTCGGGGCCAGCAGCTTTTCAACTGGGCTGCTCAGAAAGAGACATTTTCTCAAGCTTTGCCTTGGATCTGTTCACCCCCATCTCCTCCCGCCCCCAACCACCCCACACAACCATTCAGGAATCTGGAGCAGCGAGTTGAGGGTTTTGCCAATTAAACAAGAAAAAAATACAGCGAGAGAGAGAGTGGCAGCAGCTGGGAGTCTGCTTTTTGTCCTGTCTAATTCTGAAATGATTAGAGTGTCTTTTTTTTTAAGAGAAGAAGAAAATTAAATAGGAAATCAAGTTGGAAGAGGAGGGGCTGGGGAGACTCAAGGGGGCCAGTGAGGTTGCCACCATCCTTTTCATATTGTATAAGGTTAGAAATCTGTCTACACTCTTCCGGGTATCTAATCTTCATCTGCTCCAAATAATATTAAAAGGGAAGGCAAAAGGAGCCGAGGTTGTGGAACTCAAGAAAGACAGCAGAGTTGTGTGCATTGCATCCACCTCCTTGGTTTTAAGGACACCGCCTCAAGGTAAGAGACAGCAATTCCTCTGCCCGAATAAGCTCTGGGAGAAGGATAACTTGAAATAGATGTGTATTTTGTAGATGTGTATCTTTTATTTTAAATCCAAGTTTATTTGTGTATTTTTTTTAATCCTCAGATTTTTTTTTCTGCGAGATTGAAGAATTGGGGGGGGGGGGGGGAGAAGAGCTGTATTACGGTGGGAATTCAAACGAGGTTGCCCATGATGGAGATGGTGCTGATGCAAGGCTAAGTGCTTGCAAGGCAGGAAGCGGAAAATCGTGTCCTGTCATTGTACTTTTTAGAAGCTATTGAAAATTGTAAATCTCAACGTAGTCTAGGTTCACTGTCGTGTACGTGTGTGCAAATATAGATTTTTTTTTCCTCTATAAGATATATAAGGTATCTCCCCTAGTCCCGCCTAAGCATTTGCAAGCATTTTAAGCATAGCAGACCCATCCCCTTGTTGCTATAGGGAACTGTGAGCGCAGAGCATCCCCTTCTAGGGAAGAGGTAGCAGGTAAGTAGAGTACAAGGGGCAACGGATGGCACCTTCGCTAGTGGCAGCAGGCGCCAAGCTGCAACCCTTGGGCGCTCTCCTCTCTTGCTTCTCCTTGTCTGATTTGGAGCTAGTGTTGTTCCCTAGTCTTCCGCTAGAGGTTCCTACTGGGTGCAGCGGCTAAAGGTGGGTGGGGGAGCAGCTGGGAAATGCGAAAGCGGGCGAAAGAAGCTAGCGCACCCGAGGGGTGGTGTGCTTGGCACCAGGGGTTGGGAAACACTGTATTGGCCAGGAAGAGAAGAATTCGGAGTTCCTCATTCCTTCTCCTGGCATAGCGAATTAAGGTAGTGAGATTCCAAATCGGGACTCAGTTCTTGCGCCACTGAATGGACCAGCTCCTGGCTCGCGATCTAAGGGCAGCCCCTGGAGGTAATGCCTTCTCTTGCTCTACCTTTCCAGAGTCCTCAACTACGAGCGCGCGGGGCGGTGGGGATTTGTGTTTCTATGAGGAAACGTGTCATGTCACCTCCGTGTTGTATGTATTAGGAATAATCTGTGATTTCACTCTTCTGTCTCTTAACGTTTAAGTGCTTTCTTTAAGGAAGTTTTCCATAGGCAAGATTTGGTGGTTGATCTTCAGCCTGGACTTCCCTGAGGTACACAGGCAAACCTAGCAATGCACCTCTGATCTGCAGTGGACAGGAATGAAACACCCCTTGAGTGAGATGGGGTGGGGTGGGGTGAAGAAAGAAGAGCACCGCACCCATTACTTCTCATCCCCCTTTACTTGAAGATAAAGCATCCTTGCTTTGAATATGCCCTGCTCTGGTATTTTAGTGATGCCCTTTTCCTAGAGACTGGGGTGGGGGTGAGGGGTGTGAAAGAAGAGCTACTGGGACAGTTTTGTGAGAGGAAGAAAGGGAGGGAGGAAAAATGAGGCTTAATCACCTAGGGGTAGCATGAAATGAAATTAAGGATGGGAAAATAGAGGCTTGGGACTCAGATTATCTGGTAAAGTCTAGTCCATTTAACACTGTCTGACATAATGCAGTTGACTAAATCCAGTAAAACAAAAATAAGCTTTTCTCAGCATCTAGTACACTACTGAGGACACATCGACTGAATGAATATATAAGTATAAATATGTGTGTGTATATACATATGTACATATATGTATATAGATGTACGTATATATTCTAATGAAAAAGAAGTAGGCATTCTGTGGATGATGTCTATCTTGTGACTGTCAGACAGCAAGTTACATATTTTTCAATATACTATATTGTGTGCATATGCACTCCATATGTGGTTATTTTACAGAGTGACACAGTTCTAGTGTCCCCTTGAGAAGGCTCTTGACAAACATGAGTTTTGAACAGATATTAAATCTTCTAAAGAATAACATTTTAGAAGATTAGAGAAATAATAATAATGCATAATAATCTGGGTATATTAAATAAACAGTGAAGTTCTAATATTTGTGAAACGTTGATCCATATAATTAAGAGAAGACATATTTACCAAAGACAGGAAGTGATGCTTAACATTATAAGGGGGATCATACTTCAGTGTATTATCATCACCATCCAGTAGAGTGTATGATTTCCAATGCTATTGGAGTATGTAGTAGATAAAAGGAACACTTCTTGCTTCAAACCATTTAAAAGGTTTTTGAAACACTGTCAGACATTTCAATCTAAGAATTTGAAACTAATTGTCAACTTGGGGATGAAGTGCATATGTTACACTTAAAGTGTTATGGCATGAATGTGTTTTGATTGAAACTATTTTGTTAAGGTATACATATGAGTCATTTAACATTATGTAATGAGTTTCACTTAAGGAAAATGGAATTAAGCCAATACATTGTTGCTTATGCTTCCAAAATATGTTAAGAAACTGTATATGAGATTAGAGGGGAAATCAATATTAAGTTTGTCATTCATCTAATACACTGTATTTGCCTGTATGCAGAAATCAAGAAAAAATGATGGTGATCTCAAAGGGCTGTATTTTTAAAATGTATTATTTTTTTTATCAACCTTACCATTTGGCAGAATGATCATTTATTTAATTAAAATAAAGATATCACCTCTCAGGTTTAGGGACAACTCCCCTTCTGGAAAGATACCCTGGGAAATAAGAAGTCTGGACAATGTGTGTATATGTGTTCATAACTGGGTATTGTTTCTTGACATTGATTGCCAAAACAAAACAAAACACTCTTGAAGCTGGAAATGTAACATCAAGTCCATTTTTAGATCTATTTTTCTTTTTGTAAAAAGAAATTTTGGAAGAATTGAAACCATGTTAATACATTAGAGATGACATGAAACCAACAATTTCTCAGAAAATCCAGGTTTAAAATCACAGATAATTAAAAGGTATAACTAATTAGCTTAATTTTCTTAAGCTCTAATTATGCTTTGACTATTTTATATATTAACATACATTTTATTTGCTCTTTGTATTTCATCAAAGAGCTCTGGGAAGAAATTTTTCTCTTTTTAGCACAGGGAAAGGAGGTCAATATGTGAAATGATGATGATCAATTTTATATATTCTCTATTACCTTTTAATCACAGGACAGAATCAAGAGAAAATAGTAATTTGCAGTGTTTACTCAAATAATTGCCCTTGTCAAACATTTCTCTTTTTTTTCCACCTCAATTTTGAGTATTGTTTCTGGATCTTCCTCTTTTAGCTTTATCTCCTTGGGGGGAGGGGCTGCTTTGGTTGTCATCAGTAATGAGGATTTAATAAAGAGGTAAAAGGTCATAGTTGCTGAAATTCCAAGAAAAGAGTTTGAATGTATATTAATAGAGACTAAGTTATCTAAAAAATGGAGGGGGAGGTGGGGACAGAGGTTGAGCTGGAAGGAAGAGAGGACTAGGGAAGAAGGGCTGAACATCAAACTGCAAGTCAGGGATATAACCACACAGAGGCATTATTAGCAATTCCATTATTTAGGGGCCAATAATCTCCTATCCAAATTACTTTCATTTTCCTAGGGCTTCCTAAGTTTAGTTAGTGCATAGAATCTTGTGTACTGACAGATGAGTTAAGAAATTTTCCCCATAAATTCCTGTAAATGCTCCACCTTTATTTTAATTGGTGAAATATATGTTTAAAAATAAATTATAAACAAAATTAACTTATTTTTGGTTGCTTTGACAGTTTCCCAATCTTCTTTATTTGAAAAGCAAAAGATTGTAGGGGTTTTTCAAGTGGCATGGAGGAATTATAGTTATTTTTAAAATCTCAGGAATAGCAAAATCTCTTCATTTGTATTTCATCTTAAAAACCCCAAAAGGTCAGGGATATAAATATGAAATATTTATTCTTTAAAAAGGTCTGAGAATGGAAATCATCACATGGTATTATCTCTTAAACCATGGGTAGTCAATTGTTTAGCTAGAGACATTGCTTTGCTCTGGGATCTATAAAATGAGAGGTTTGGACAATGTGATTTCTAAGGTGCCTTTTTTGCAGTTTTAGTCTGTATATAGGAATGTGAACAGTAAAATCCTAGTGACAGAATCTAAAAAGTAAATATGGTTGCCTACTCTAAAATATATCCATTTTTATATTTGAGTTCTGTGTGTTAGCATTCAAATTCTCATTATTCATATTGTCCAACACATCATTTTGTCTTAGTGATATAGTAACTGAATCTGAAATTTTGACATTAAAGTCTGCAACAAGATATTGGAGCCAAATTTTCAAGTTTCTGACTTAATTTTGAAGTCAGACTCCTTTGGGAACCTTATTAATGCTTCACTTAATGGTTCCAAAAGACCTGACATGTATGCCCTGCTGTGCTAAAGGGGGCTGCTCCATTTCCCTCTCCACTACACCTGTGGGCATTTTTGCATGCCCCACCCCTCTGCCCAGCAGACCAATGTGGACACTTTCTCCCTCTGCTCTCTTGGGTAATACAGGGGAGGCAGTACTCACAGGCAGCTTGAAGGTGTAGTTTGGGCACCAGATCTCTAAAAGTTTCACCAACACTGATATAAGGTATTGAATCGATTTTACCTGGGCAGCTAGGTGGTGGTGCAGTGGATAGAGCACAAGGCCTGGAGTCAGAAAGACATATTTCTGACTTCAAATCTAGTCTCAGACACTTTGTAGCTATGGGGCCCTAGGCAAATCATTTAATGTTGTGTGCCTCAATTTCCTCATCTGGAAAATGAGATGGAGAAGGAAATTGCAAACCACTTCAGTATCTTTACCAAGAAAACACCACATAGTCAATAAGAGTCAAACAAGACCAAACAGCAAAACCTGAATGAAGCTTACTCCTTCACTACCAATCAAGCCTTGAAAGAATTCAACTTTTAAGTGTCTTTTTTAAAAGTAACTCACACACCACCAATAGGAGGCAATCTGATCAAAAAGGATCAACAAAGACAAATAAAGGCTGTTTGGGATACTGCTACAGTGTAACCTTACTAGTTTTGTCACTTTGATCAGCTTTCTCCAACTCTATGAGCTTCAGCAACCTTATTTATAAAATATGAGTAATATTTGACTTGATGATTTCAAAAGGTTATGGTGAGGATAGGAATTAGATTAAATATGTTCACTTGCTTTGAAACATTGAATTGAGATAGAAATGCAAGGCATTGTTATAATTCATATTATAAGAACAGAGAAAAAGAAATGTTTAAAGGACTTTTAAAAGTTTTGCATTTTACTGTTTACTTTTTGATGTGCTTTTAATACTTGGAAACACTATTAAAATTAATTTTAGAGTTAAAAAACATGCACAATATTACACATCAGGAAATCTTAGTTCTTTATCCTAGATCTTTCTCTAAATTACTGTGCGATGTTGGTCAATTCATGTAATCTCTTAGAACTTCATCTATAAAATTATAGGGTTAGACGAGAGAGTCTACAAAGTAAAATTCTGCAATTCTGAGAAATCAGACTGGTATAGAGTTAAAAGTCCTTAAAAAAAAAGAAAAAAAAAACTTGCTCTAAAGTTATATGCAATATGCAAATTATATAATGCTTTTCATGTCAAGATCATCTGGACAATTAAGTCATTTATAAAGAACTTAGTAGTTTTGATTTGATATATTTTAAGAAAAGAGAGGCATTTTAATAAGATTTTTTTGTTTTTTTTTTTTTTTTACTAATTTAGGTTGATCCAAACTTTATGTCCTTCGGTTTCCTTGAAGGCTCTAATTTCTTCACTTAACTTTAATTTAGCACTTAAGGTTCAACCATAATCAAGACAATTTGCTAGGCAGTAAAGATACAGTGTATATAAAGGATGTGGGAGTAGAATATTCCTTGTCCTTAAGGAGCTTATATATACTTGGGGATTCTATCATGTGCAGAACTACACAAAGCTATATAGTGTAAGTTTAATTATCAGAGCATAGGAAGGCTACAAAATAACTTAACTTTTGTCATAGGAAGTCAATACACACACATTAATTAATTAATTGATTAATTAATTAATTAATTTGCTGAAAAGACAATATTTACTTCCTGATGATAAACGAAGAGTACTTTAGCATCAAATTCCTTTAGAACTTGAAGATCAAACATTCTATTAATACTTTTTACTTGTTGATATGCCATTTAACTGATTCTTTTTTATTCATGTGATACTAATTTTATTGAGCCTGAATATTTCATTAACATTATTAAGAAGGTAAATGTGAGAAACGGATATTAAAAACATTTAAATAAAGATGTGACAGTTGGGGAAGGGGAAAGTTCTTTGTGAGGTCTTGATTTGTTTAGAAGATATTTTGTTCTACTATTAGTTATCAGAAAAAAAGAGAAAAGGACAGAAATATAGACACAGTAAGAGAGAAACCTTTCATTACAATTTGCCAGGGTAAATCAATTGATATTTCATTTTTTTTAATTTCTTAGAGTTTCAGTGTCATTGTCAATGTAAACTGAAAGTATATTTTTTAAGGCAAATGAATAAGATTGAATGAGATGTGCATCTAGGATCCTGGGAAAGATAGAAAATTATACTCATTTGTAACAAATATAATAGAACATAATATCAAATTGTGTTATAAAGTAAACATTATTGACTTTCTAATATCCAAACCAAATTTATCACATAACAGAAATATATGTAAAAATATAAGCTCTCCAACACAATTTAGCTTCCAAGTATATCACTATGGAATTTTTGAAACAGATTCTAAACTGGGCTGCAAAAAAGGATTTTGTGTCTTCACAAAATTTCATTCTATTATAATGTTACTATGGTTAACTGCAAGATGTCTATCTTAAAGCCAGCATGAAGAGAAATAATTAGCATACAAACTATTGCTACCAGTGTACCAAGGGAGCAGACCATAGTGTCTTATGATAAATGCTGTTTTTTAGACTCTGCTTCATTTCTGGAAAGAAAAGTGTCTTTATCTTATAACAATTTTGTGCTGGGTTTTTCTTTACTTAACATATTTTATGCTGCCGAAGGTTGTCTTCATGAGGGCAAACTCAATAGGTAATCCTCATGTGTACTTTTACTCAATAGACAAGCAAAGAAACTATACCTTGGTCATTTTTAACATCATAAGAATTTGGAAGTATTCTTTATTTATTATTAAGTTTCCAGCTTCATTGGTAAAGTCAACTTAGGAACAGCAAAAACTAAAATTATGGCCATGATTTTTTATGCAATCATTCTACATATATACATATATGTATATACATATATTTTACCAGATGATTCTAATTTTTAAAAAATACTATACTAGGTACAAGGGATAGGGGTATTGAAATAAATACAATTCCTGCTCACAAGTTTATAGTTTAGTTAAATAGAGAAGGATAAACTAATTATTTGTTATTGTTTAGTTATTTCATTTTGTCTTTGATTCTTCAGAACTTCATTTGGGGATTTTTTGGCAAAGATACCGGAGTGGTTTGCCAATTTTCCTTCTCAAGCTCATTAAAAAGATGAGGAAACTGAGGCAAACAGGCTTAAGTTTTTTGCTCAGTGTCCCACAGCCACTAAGGCAGGCCAGATTTGAATTTAAGAAGATGGGTCTTCCTAACTCTGGGCCCAGCATTCTATCCATTGTGCCACCTAGCTAAATATACAAATAAGCAAATTAAAAAAAATCCTTAGTGTAGACACTGGTGAAGGGAAACTTTAGTGTAGAAACTTCCACCCAATCACATGTGCGTATCACCACATAGTAGATAGAAACATTGATTGATTAATTAGTAACTCCTCTGTAACTTAATCTTATAAAGTTACTGTGTTGTCCCTGGTCTAAAAGAAAATAGTTAAATCCATTTATTCAACAAATGTCCCATTGCATTTAAGGCAATACAATGAAAGAAAAGTCTCAAATTTTTAGACATATACCATAAAAATTACTGTAACCATGGAATTAATGTCTAATCAGTATTAGGAAGATGGGAGTGGAGATATATCTGTTATTGTTAAATAAGTGGTATAGGAAAGAAATGTTATCATCTCAGAATAGGGAGAGGACACTATGTCTTAGAGTGTGTGTGAAGGGTTAAATTTTGCGGGGTAGGAGTTTGAATGAAAGCCAGTGAGCAGTTTATTAAAGGCAAAACACTTAGTTTATTATTAGGACATAGGGATAGAAAATAGGGAGAAGGAAAGGGAAAGTAATCTTACAATAGGTTGTAACTATACCCAGATCTCAATTCTAACTAAATGTCTCTAAAAAAACCTAAATCTATCTGCCTCAGGGGGCAGTATCTTCTGCTAGGCTGAAGCCCTTGCCTACTTTCCTACTCTCACTATCTATCAATTATTATTAATAATTTGTTATTAACTTATTAATATTAATAATACAATCATATATAATTAATATTATACACAACATATAATATAATAATATATTTGATGATAATATAATACATTATGTAATATAATATATATCATTATATGTAACTAATAGTAATAATGATATTAGCTCATTGGTTAATAATTATTGAATATTAGTTATTAGATATATTAATAATTCATTATTAATAATCAATAAGGCTATTATTAAGGACTTAATTCCATTCTTTGTCTCCAGCCAGAGAGAGTGCTAACAGCACAACCTCTCCCCAGGAGACCCAGAGACAAAAAGACCTTTGCAACTCTCTGCAACTAACCAACTCTCCTCTGCCACACCCTTCTAACTGTCACTGACTGACAAGCTGCCAGCAGGGGGGTCTCTTACTAAAAAATATTATTGTTCCTTTTCCTCTTAAATATAAAAAGGAAGAAATTAATAAAAACTCTCAACAGTAGGAACGTTTTATAAAGAAAGAATATCTTGAGTTGGACTATGAAAATTGAATACTCATAGAAGTAGTAAGAATTTTCATTAGAATAGAAGTTCTTTGTGTGAAATGGCCTTATTTTAGTCATTTGTGCCTTCTGAGG
>NC_058130.1:235708677-235718996 GCF_016433145.1 Gracilinanus agilis
GTCTCAAATTTTTAGACATATACCATAAAAATTACTGTAACCATGGAATTAATGTCTAATCAGTATTAGGAAGATGGGAGTGGAGATATATCTGTTATTGTTAAATAAGTGGTATAGGAAAGAAATGTTATCATCTCAGAATAGGGAGAGGACACTATGTCTTAGAGTGTGTGTGAAGGGTTAAATTTTGCGGGGTAGGAGTTTGAATGAAAGCCAGTGAGCAGTTTATTAAAGGCAAAACACTTAGTTTATTATTAGGACATAGGGATAGAAAATAGGGAGAAGGAAAGGGAAAGTAATCTTACAATAGGTTGTAACTATACCCAGATCTCAATTCTAACTAAATGTCTCTAAAAAAACCTAAATCTATCTGCCTCAGGGGGCAGTATCTTCTGCTAGGCTGAAGCCCTTGCCTACTTTCCTACTCTCACTATCTATCAATTATTATTAATAATTCGTTATTAACTTATTAATATTAATAATACAATCATATATAATTAATATTATACACAACATATAATATAATAATATATTTGATGATAATATAATACATTATGTAATATAATATATATCATTATATGTAACTAATAGTAATAATGATATTAGCTCATTGGTTAATAATTATTGAATATTAGTTATTAGATATAGTAATAATTCATTATTAATAATCAATAAGGCTATTATTAAGGACTTAATTCCATTCTCTGTCTTCAGCCAGAGAGAGTGCTAACAGCATAACCTCTCCCCAGGAGACCCAGAGACAAAAAGACCTTTGCAACTCTCTGCAACTAACCAACTCTCCTCTGCCACACCCTTCTAACTGTCACTGACTGACAAGCTGCCAGCAGGGGGGTCTCTTACTAAAAAATATTATTGTTCCTTTTCCTCTTAAATATAAAAAGGAAGAAATTAATAAAAACTCTCAACAGTAGGAACGTTTTATAAAGAAAGAATATCTTGAGTTGGACTATGAAAATTGAATACTCATAGAAGTAGTAAGAATTTTCATTAGAATAGAAGTTCTTTGTGTGAAATGGCCTTATTTTAGTCATTTGTGCCTTCTGAGGATCTTGTAAGATGCCTTGAACACACTCTGCAACTAATAGTTATTTAGCGATTATGGTCATAACTACAGGTAGGGGAAATAACTGGAATAATCAAAGAGTTGTAAAAGGTAAAAAAAGTTCCAGTAAACTAAGGCTGAATACAATGTTGGATAAAACAGAATAGTTGGGCATCAGACTAGATAAGTGTATCAGGGTAGTTTATAAAGCTCTTGAGTTATGGCTAAATATTTTAACTCATAATTAATAAGAGCTTGGAAGCTATTAAAAGTTTGGCATTGAGAAAGTGTCAGGGTATACTGTTTAGGAAGATTAAGTGTATAAAATGGATAAGAGTGGAAACAAATTAGAGCTAGGGAAACTAAGGACAAGATTCTCACAATAGTCTGATGCTAAGATTGAGTTACAACTTACAAATATTCAGGTAGCTACAAATGTTTATCAAATATGGATACAGAACTAAAAAAAGATACTTCATAGGCAGCTAAGTGGCTCAGTGGATTAATATCCACTTAACCCCATTGCCTAGCCCTTAACTCTCTTCTGCTTTGGTGCCAATACACAGCATTAATTCTAATATTAAAGCTAAGGGTTTTAAAAATGAATTTAAAAAGGAAATAGTTCACTTTTGGATCACTAACAATACACAGGATTTTTACAATGTGATGTATGTGGAATATTTGAAGATTTATCATGTAGTGAATTTAGCTTACAAGCTATTAGGCCCCAGAAAGAAAAACTGGAGTAATAGATAGAAGTTGCAAAAGAGTATATTCAGATTAGAGCTCAAAGGAAAACTTCACAAATTTGAGCTCTCCAAAATGTGTAGTGAACTGCTTAGAGAGATGGATTTTCCCCATTGGAGGTGTTCAAGTAGTTGAGATAACCACTTGTTGGCAATGAGTTAGGAATTCCTTTCATGTATGATTTGGACTAGATGTATCATAAGGTCATTTTTTTATTCATAAATTCTGAGAGGTATGTATTGATATGTACTGATCATAGTCCTATTATTTGGAATGTGAAAAAAATTGCTTTAGATTACATTTATGAATCTTAAAAATGTAATAGAGATGTTTTCATTTACTAGGGGTTAAACATTATGTAAGATAGTAACAGAATTAAGACTTTCTTTTTACTTCTCTACTATTCAGATAAGTGGTACAATGGATAGTGCCCCAGAGTTAGGAAGACTTTTTTTCCAGAGTTCAAATCCAGCCTCTGACACGTACTAGTTGTGTTTTCCTTGGCAAAGTGCCTATCTCCATTTATCCCAGTTTCCTTACCTGTAAAATAAGTTGAAGAAGGAAATAGCAAACCACTCTAGTATCTTTCCCAAGAAAACCCCAGAAGATGTCACAAAGAGTTGGGAAAGTTTTAAAAATGACTAAACAGTATTCCTCACAGAAAATCAGTCAGCAAGCATTTATTAAGGGCTTAGTAGGTGCCAGGCACTGTGTTCTCTGTGGAAATATAAAGTGGCATGAAAGATAGTCTCTGCTTTCAAGGAGTTTACAGTCTAATGAGGGAGACAATATGCAAAAGATTATGCATATATAACATGCATACAGGGTAAATTAAAGATACAGGGTAAATTAAAGATAACCAACAGAGGCAAGATGCTAACATTAAGAGGGACCAGGAACTTCAGTAGCTTTCTTTTAAAAGCCATAACTTTAGCAGAGATTTGAAGGAAACCAGGAAAGCCAGGAGTTAGGGATAAGAAGAGAAAGATTTCCTGACACTAAAAACTGTCAATGAAAATGCTCAGTGCTGGGAGATGGAATGCCTGGTGCAGAAACAAACAAACAAGCAAACAAACAAAAAAAAAACGGGAAGTCCAGTGCCACTAGACAAAATAATATATTGGGTGGGAGAGGTACATGATATTAGAGAACTAGTAGGAAGGTGCCAGGTTTTGAGGGATTTAAAATTAAACTATATGATAATATATTTCATCCTGAAAGCAATAGGGAGACATTGGAGTAGATTGAAGTCGGGTGATTGAAGTAGATGTGGTCAGACTTGCCTTTTAGGAAGATTATTTTGTCATGTAAGTGGATAAGATAGTGGTAGGGCTAGATTTGAGGCAAGGAGACAAACTATTGTAATAGTCCTCAGGCTCAGATGAGTAGGGCAGGATAATGGTGTCAGGGAAGAGAAGGGGGCATATAGGAGAGATGTTTGCAAAGGTAGAAAGAACAGGATTTGGCAACTTATTGGATATGAGGGATGATGGAGAATAAAAAGTTTAGGATGACACTGAAGTTTTTATACCAGGGTTCATGGGAGGATAATGCTTCCCTTAAGTATAATAGCAAATTTAGGGAAATGAGAAGTTTGGGAGTGAAGAACAACATTAAGTTTAGATTTTTGAGTTAATGATACCTACAAGACATCAGTTGGATATATAAGATATGAGAATAAGGAATAGAGGAAAGAGTTCAGGGCTAGATGAATAAATATGAGCATCATAAGCTTAGAAATAATGATTGAATACATAGGTACTTTTGAGATTGATCACCAAGATTGTGTGTGACTGATGAATATCCAAAAACTAGAGTGAATAGGAATGGTCAGACATGGAGGAGAAGCAGGGAGAGCCATGTAATGAAAAGTTAGGGAGAAGAGATTATCAAGGAGAAGAGGGTGTTTGATATTGTCAAAGGTGCAGAGATGACAAGAAAGATGAGGATTTAGAAAGACCATTAGTTTAAGGTCTTGAGATTAATAGTAATTTTTAGAGAGCAATTTCAGTAGAATTATTAAATCAGAAACCAGAATTCAAAAAGTTAAGAAAAAAATGAGAGTGTAGAAAGAGGAGACATAGACTGTAGGGAAAAGTGTAAGATTATAATTTGCAGATATCACATGAGAGGTTTTCTGCTTGTCAGAGAAATAGGCATGTCTGTAAACAGTAGGAAAGCAGTGAGAGTACAAGAGTGAAGATAAACCAGAGTAAGGATGATAGAAGGCAACAAGTATTTGAGAAGATCAGATGAAAGGGGATCACTTGTGCATTAGAGAAATTTTCCAAGATAAGGAGAAGGATCATCTCTTTGTGTGAGACAATAAAGGAGGAGAAGATGGTAGAAGATATCTTGATTATGTTAGAGGAGGTAGAGGCAAAAGGGACCTCTTGGACAGTGACCTAATTATTTTTAGAGAAATATGAAACAAGGTTCGGAGATGAGCACATAGAGGGGTGTAGTCATAGAAATATTGAGGAGGAATAAAAAGACAGTTTTGAAAAACCTGTCATGATCAGTGGGGAAATGAATGAATTAGACACATGTAAAAAATGCAGTATAGCCCAGTTGAGATTATATAACATAGAGTTATATTGGATCTAGTCAGTAGGGTTTAATTAATTTCTCCAGCTTTGTTCAGTAGCATATATGTATGAGTGAAGAAAGTCAGTGGTGCGAATAATATGGGTGTGAATCTGGATAGAGCAAGATATTCTATAGGATAAAGAGGGAAAAGAACTCAAGAGAAGTGTTAATTAGAAATGGTTCCTCAAAGGATTAAGCTGGGGAAGGGAAGAGTGAATTCAGTGTAGGAGGTGATGGCTTAGGAAAGAACTGTGGTATGGAGAATCAAGAAAGGTCAGATGAAAGGAGAAAACAAATATAAGTATATGTATACATATGTATAAATATAATTTTATCTATGTATCCATGTATGTATATATGTATCTATATGTCTATCTTTCTCTTTTACCTCCAGATTTTCTTTAATATTTTGCTAGTCTTGCTCTACATATTATTCATAAAATTTAAACTGACTTGATATACTCTATGAAACAAACAAATTTTTTCCTCACTTTATGACTAAGTGAAAGTCACAGGGAAACTCAAGTATAGAAATACAGTTATAACACTACCAGTAGTTTTTTTTTGGTCTATTTATTTGAAATATTCTTATATTACAGTTGCAGCTTTCATGAAGCCTATTGGTTTCAAATGATATCCCAGGTTTTTCCTCTCTTTTCAAACTTTTAGTAAATTTGTAAAAAAGAATAAGCATTATATTTGTCTTCATTTTGGCCTGAATCTCCTTAAGTACTAGATCTTCTGTTTTCTCCTTTGTCTTCCCTTCAATAGTTCCAAGTTCTTAAAAATTAATGATCAAACACTTAATGATTTAATAATGGTTTCTTTCCAGGGAGACATTATATATCTGTATATATCTACTGTATATATAAAGTGTTAATCCTCTAAAACCAAGACTAGTTTGTTGGAAGCAAATTATGTTGTTTTGTTTTCATCTTGGTTAGATATTCGTATTTGACCAATATTAAACAATTTTATCTAATTTTTTACCATTTAGTTTGTCAGAATGAAAAAAACAGATTATTTTTGACTTGCAAAAGCACTAAATTCTGATTCACCTTTCTATCTTGATTTCGAGTGTGTCGGGTTAAAATTGTAATGGAGACTATGTTGAATAATCTTTGACTTTGTTTTTCCTTTTATAAAAGCTTTGTTTATATGTTCCTGAAATTTTAAATGGTCTATTCTCTAAAATAATCCTTAAAAATGTATACTTATCTATGATTATCTTAAGACTTCTTTCTTAACAGGTTTTGTTTTGATTTGTCCTCATGGTTTATATGTAAGAAATAAAGTGGAATGTTGGGGAAACAGTTTAAGATTCTAGTTCAATGATGTCAAACTCAAATAGTAACAGAGGCCACTAAATGATACATGAGTGTCCCTGTAGGCACATATAAGGTTAGAAATCCACATATTAACATTATCCATATTTTATTTTATTTCTATTTATTTTGTCAAATATTTCCCAATTACATTATAATCTGGTCCTGGCCAAATTAAAAAAGTTTTTTTTTGAGGAAGAAGCATTTCCCCTGCAGGTCAAGTGATTGACACTTCTTTAGGTCATAAAGTATCTTAAAGGGTTTTAGCTATGGAAGAAATCTCATTGATCTAGTCTAATCCTCTCCATCATATAAGAAACTATCTTCAAAGTATAATATTCTGAATCTTAAAGTGTTTGTAAGAAAACCAACTTATATTATCAATATTATTTTACAGATAAGGAAACTATAACCCCAGATAGGTTACATTAATTGCCCCAGGTCCACAGGGAATATGTCATAGAGGTAGGAACCCAGGTCATTTGATTTTCAATCCAGTGTTCATCAGTTGCAAAAAGGCACAATCAATAAGCCTTAAAATTATGTTAGGTTAAAAACTCAAGTGTTTTATTTTTTCTCTAACCTTAAATAGCTCTTGTAACTCACTATTAATCTACCCAATTAGTATACATAATATAAGTAAACAGACTTGGGTTATTTTACTATTCATATTAGTCTCTTTTATTAGGGCATTGAAATGGTATAGTGGATAGAGCACTGAACGGGAAATCAGCAAGACTCATCTTCTTGAGTCCGAATCTGTTCTCAGAAACTTGCTAGCCCAATAACCCTGGATAAACCACTAAACCTTTTTTTACCTCAGTTCCTCATCTCTAAAATAAACTGGAGAAGAAAATGGCAAACCACTCCAGTATCTTTGTCAAGAAAAATGTATATGGGGTCACAAAGAGTCAGATATAACTAATTGACAAAACATTTTTTACTGAAGGCATTTTGAAATTTTTTAACATTAATTTCATTGGAGGGTGTATTCTCTCAAATAGTTAAGATCCTAATCAATTCACATCTTCTGATTCTGTGCAACTTTAGCTTCATCAATATGCTTTGAACCTTCTTCTACATCTCCGGGCATTTTATAGGTAACAATGAAATTTCTAGGTAATATTGGATTGTCTGTGGCTATCCTTCACTCTTATTGCAGAACCCGTACCTTTTTTTTTAAGTTTTATATTCTACTGGTAATGTAGTTTAGAACATTTCTCCTTTTCAGTTATATTTATAATGCACATAATCATATTCTGTGTCTTACTATTGTCTTTTGTTTAACCCACAGTTTAATATTTTAGAAAATCTAGAATTATGTGACTTGTGGATATATCATCTCCAAAATTGATATCAGAGAGGGCTTTTAGTTCCAAGAGGAAGTTTGACATTATAAAATCACTGCATTTTTCTAAAAGCAATCTAGACCCAAAGGGTCATAAAATGGTACATACCTGCTAAACCAGGAATATTACTACTAGGTCTATATCCTAAAGAGATCAAAGATAGAAGAAAAGGATCAACTTGCAAAAATATATAGTAGCTCTTTTTGTGGTGGCAAAGAACTAGAAAAAAGAATTGTCCATCTATTGGCAAATGACTAAACAAGTTGTGGTATGTGATTCTAATGGCATACTATTGAGCCATAAGAAGTAACAAATAAGATGATGATAAAAATAAAGAAACAAAAAACCTGGAAAGACTTGTATGAAGAAGTACAAAGTGACGTGAGTGGAACCAGGAGAATGCTGTATACAACAACAGCAATAATGTAGGATGATCAACTTTGAAAGAATGAATTATTATTATCAGTATCTATAATATTTATTATTATCAGGATATCTATAACTGTAAAAGAAACTGATAGAGTCTGATTGCAGATTGAAGCATACCCTTTGATATGGTATCATGGATATCAAAATGTCAGAAAATGACTATTAAAATTGTATCATGATGAAAAAATATAATTTATAAAAAGGAATCCAGTTCACTTTTTTCTTGTTCACACCTGGGCTAATATTTCTTCAAGGTGTGTAGGATATAAAACAAGCTTCATGGGATATTCATCAAATTGGGATATATATCATAAAATGGCTATGAATCTTTCTTTTTTACATTTTTCTCATATATGAATAGTATAGGTTAAGTTTTTTTTTATGATTATGGAGCTCATTGAGGGGGTCTTGCAATTTTCTGGGGCTTCATTCAAATACCACACTATTATCCACAAGCAGGAACATCTAGTGGACCACATTATTTATAAGGAATCTTTTACGTTCTACTTGTATTATATACTTGATATTCTCCATAATGTCGGCAAATATATTTGTTCCCTATTTTACAATTTCCTTGATTTTTTGTAATTGAAAAGTTGACCAAACAGTTATTTATGTTGCTGTGTATTTAAAGGTATTCTGTATAGTGAGTAAAAATGGAATAAAGGTTAATCTGAGGCATATTTTTAGACAAAATAGCAGTTTATTAATAGTGATGAGAAAAACTGTTATAAAGTGGGCCAGTGTCTTCTATCAGGGACTGGTGATCCAAATGGGACTGAAAACATATTTATTGATATCGCAAAGAATGAGAGGGTCAGATATTAGAAAAGCCTTGTGATTAATTGTAGCTTGGAAAGGAGGCTGGTTTTCAGATGTGGCTGATTAGCCTGTGCTGATAATCAAGAAATGCTAATTGCTTTATGAGACTCAGTTGCCTGAGAAATTTTGGCTCGAAGAAAAGAATCACCCCATTCAGAATCTCCCTCCATTCTCTTTGCCTTCCATTTGGAGATGAAGTCATCCCTAACTTTGAGGAGGAAAAGCAAGATAGGAGAGTTGTGTCTTGGGGAGGATCCCACACCAAGCTAGTTTTTCTTTTTGTAAGTAAACAAAATTGAGGTTGCCACTTTAAAATGGTCCAGAGGCTTGGAGTGATCACACTCCACAACCCAAATAATATTGGTTATTATATGACAGTAAAATATAAATTTTTCTTATCTACATGATTTAAACATGTGTGTATGACTGTATCTAGTATTAGAATAGTAAAAGGCAAAATTTGCTCTACTTAATCAAAAGCTTTTTATGGTTGACAAACAATTAGCACAGTTGGATTTCATATTATCTGCACCTTTCCTTCAATTATGTAATGAAAGATGTAGCTGGCTATAGCGTATTTTTTTACCTTGATTCCCTAACCAGTGCATGATGAATCAAGGTTCCCAATGGTAACTGTGCATATTATTCTCATTAAAAATTTGGTAATATAAACTGGCTCACCCATGTTCTAAATTATTAATTTTGGTGATTGTTATATCCATTATTTTTAAAATGCATATGGTATTAACTACTTTTCAGATACCGTGAGAATCAATCTCATTGTTATTAACTATATTTAATATAGTTATTTATTTAATATTCATATTAAATTATTAATTTTAAATAAAAATTAAATTAAAATATAATATTTAATAACTATTATTATTAACCATAAAGGAATTTTTTGGTATGCCCATGGTCTGGTCAAACCTAGTTCTATTTTCCATTTTTATTGCCATAATTATTTCCTCATGACACTGTGATGGCAGTCTAAATGTGGTAAAACACTCCATTTGATAGTTAATATTTTTCTATAATAATCTTAAAAACTATTTCCAATTGTCATCTGTTTTTTATTTTAGTTCCATCCTTAAGAGCTTTTTCAGATAATCTATCTTAATTGATTTTCTTGGCAAGCTTTCCATAAACTTTCTTTGGTCTCCACTGCTTTCATGCTGTTTTATGATCATAGATTTCTTGAGTCAAGTCTGGAAAAGGCTTAGGCGGCCATACAGTCTTCATTTCACAGATGAAATAGCAAGTCCAGAGAGGAAAAGTTATTTATACAGTCACACTAGTATTAGTTAACACTAGATAAAATAGGATAGTATTGTAGCTAACATTTTAATATCCTTCTCTAAGATTTTAAAAAATGAATTTCAATTTGAAATTGCTCTTGCATTTGCCTGCCATTTCTCTCTGTTTGGCAAGAAGACATAATGTTTTTTGGCTGAGGTCATTTGTACTCTAATTTCTTCATTTGGTTTATTTTTCACTGGTTAATAATTTCATAGGTCATGGTGATTATCTGAGTCAATGCCTGGTCCTTTTCCATTTAGCATTTTTAATGCCAATGGTTTACTTAAGGAGGTCATGGTGGAGTTTAACTTGTTTGTCATATCTTATTTCTATTCTAATTTGCCACTGAATTTGATATTTGTTTTCATATGTCAGGGTTATTACAGCACACAAATAGCAAATACATAAATGGATCACATATTGTTAAAATATTGTTTCCTGTTTGTCAAGACATAATAATTTTCATTTTGTTATTTTCTACTTGCCATGTTGTATACTTCCAAGCTCTATTATTTCTTAAATATTTCCTATTTATTTTATTTCTAGGGCCAAATTTTTCTTTTTCTTCTCTTATGATCCCCTTTATTTACATTGATGTCACCCACCACTAAAATGAATGTTAATATACAGTTTTATTAGGTTCATAGTCTCTCTCTCTCTCTCTCTCTCTCTCTCTCTATATATATATATATATAT
>NC_058130.1:236022066-236033473 GCF_016433145.1 Gracilinanus agilis
TGCTCTCCTGCTCTTGAGTTTAGTAATTTTCAGGCTGTTCAGTAACTCAATTGGTTGAGACAAGGTTTACTTGCTTAGGATTGGTTTCTTTAGGATTTTATATTTATCATATATGATACATATATCTTCTTCTGACATGAACTTGAATCTTTCATGAATCTTGTAGCTTCCCTTATCTCTCTCACACACACATAGCTCTGTAGCATAGGTTCTTAATCTGAAATAAAAGCCTTATTGCTTCTGATATGATTTTGGAATAATGTCTACATTAGTCACACAATAATGAAGAGTAAAGCTAGGGTGGTGACATAGGCTGTCAGAAATATTATAGTGTTATGTATACATCTGGAGTAAAAGAAATCCTACTCAAATATTCTGAGAGATTCCAGACTAGATCTGGGGCATGTACTCCACTGGATAAATTCGTGGGCTTTTTCATGATGACTGCATGCAGCTACTTTTAGGATAGTGAATTTAGCAATGGATTAGAGTTGTAGACAATGAGCTTGTTAAGATCTCTGAAAACAATAGGGTTTGCCTTCTTCACTGATGGTAGTTTAAAATTTGTAGTTCGAAACAGTGTAAAAATTAATTCAGGCAAAAACCATTAAATTGATCACTTAAAATTATCTTTTTTGGTACACATCATTAAAAATGTAAAATCACCAAAGTGATCTGACTATATTTAGGAAAATATAAACCATGTATTGCTTTTACTTTTTATAGATGACAAAAAGTTGTTATAAATTTACTTTTAAATATTTTAAAGTTGAATTAAAATCTACTTGCCTAGATTCTCTCATTCCAATTTTATGAAGCAATTGAAATCACAGAATAAGAATTTAAGCCAATATGAAGAACAAATTTAGTTCTCAGGTGATTAAAAAGTTGCAAAACAGTTTTTTTGAAATAAATGAGAGATTCTAATTTGAGAAAACACAGGAAAATGTCTTTTGCAAAGCTTTCAAGGAAATATATCTGAAAATGGAGAGAGTTCTAAAAGGCATTTAATATAGGAAAAAATTATGATGATATGAGTAAGACACTACCCCTTTTATATATAAATATTGTGGTTACTAAAAGGGTCAGAAAAATAACATTTGTGAATGGAATTTAATAATATCAACCTGTGAAAAAATGGTTTCTCAGGTAATATGGTGAGATATATGGACAGGTCTGAGAAGCAGATTCATTTTGGCACTCAAATGAAGTACTAAGAATACATATTTGAGGGCAAAACTGTAATAATAATAGATGGGTACAGTGTATTATGGTCAATTACCTTATTTGCATGTAACTATTTTTAGAGTTTCAATATTTGTGACTGACAAAAATTATAAATCAAATACTTCTTTGGGGAAGTATTTAAAACTATGAGTTTCAGATGTTGAATAAATGAGCATAGTAATTATTTAAGTTTACAAAAGAAATAATAAATTCCTTTTCCCTTAAACTTATCAGTGTGAATGCTGCCAGACAAGTACCATTATAGGAGATTCCTTTATAACTTACTTCAAATATCTACTCCCATTCGAGTTATAACTGAACCTCCAGCCCTAAAATTAAATAGCATTTGCTTCTTATATATCATGTATTGGTTTGCCATATACATGTTTGTTTCTTTAAGTATAATGTCAGTTCCTTTAAAGGGCCATTTTGTTTTTATCCTTGTCTCTTGTATCAATCTCAGTGCCTTTCATGTAGTAAGCTTTTGATAAATATTTAATAACCAAGGAACAACTTTATATAGGTTACCCCAGGTTCCCTAAAGCTATGCCAGTGGAGCATAAACTCTGACGGGCACTATGAAATTAAAAAGTATTTGGTCATATGTTCTGTGAAAAGATGGCACAAAAAGTCCATTATAGGTAAATATAGAAATACTCAGTACCAGAAGGTTGACTAAGAAGTAAAAATTTTCTTGGCCTTGGAAGTTAGCTCATATAATAACTCCTAAAAGAATATAATAACCTCTTTGAGGACATGAATCTGTACTCTCCTTATGTTTTATATATATATATATATATATATATATATATATATATATGTAGATAGATAGATAGAGATATAGAGATATCTGTATCTTTCTTAGAATAGATATTAGATCCCTAATAGTAATAAATAACATTACAAATATATAAAATATAATATTCCATGGCAGCACAACTTCCCTTTGTGTATTCTACTTTCTGCTATACTAGCCTGATTTCTAGCCTATAGTGAGAAAAGTGACACCTTTTAATTGAGTCTTCTGTCTCCCACTGCCATGTTCTGGAAGGGAAGACTGCTAAAACTTCTTAGTTTGAATATTCATCTGTGCTAGCCAGGTAACTTCTGCTTCCTGCTATTGGACTGATCAGTTTCATAAAATGTAGAGAACTTCTAATGTGAAGAGGAATGACCTTTCTTTTGACCTCATGTCTTCCATCTCCGTCTACTCATCTTCCTAGAGAAAAGAAGGAAAAAAATCATTGAGGTTTAAGAATTCCATCTCCTATTGTGCCTTCTGCCTAATCTCCATAATCCTCCAGCAAGAGGACTGGTTCCTTTAACTCAGTGATGAACATCTTTGTAACTGATTGCACCTTATATATCTCAGTGATTCTGAACCCCGTAGATCAAAATCCCAACCTTACTCACTGTCTCCCACCACTTCATTGCTTATTCCTATCTCATTCAAATTCCCAACCCCAAAATCACAATCAACCCTATCTACCCCTTCCACTGAAAATTAGGATGATAATGTGTTGTGCTTAAGCTTGTTGTTTCTTTTTATGTAGCTTAAGGTAACTTTAATGTTAAAGAGGAATCTGTCAGGTCACATTTGGTTTTATTGTTTTCACATGTACTTCAAGAAATGAAATATTAGGTTCAGTTTTCACACTCTATCAAAATCCTCTATGGACAGGGTACCTGGTCATGTGGTACAAATCCTTTCAATTCTCCTTTGACATTTTTCCTCCATAAATTGCTACTAATCTTTCAACTAAGTTTCTTCAACCTCTCCCCCATCAATTAGAACAGGAATACAATATCAGTATTCAGAAACTCAGAATAATTCATTAAAGAGCAGAAATCTGAAGAAGGCAAATTGTTATTGGCCAAGTCCCTGGAGGTTAAGCACCTTCAAAGAGAAAACAAACCTTTTAATAACATGGACTAAAGGAGAGATTCCAGTAGCTTGTAAGTATATATATATACTTGTAAGTATATATGTTATTTGATAAAGTATTTTAAGGCACATAGTTTTATTTTTATTTACGTATTTTTTAATTCTTTTTTATTTTGACTAGCTTCAAGCAATACATTTCATGAGATTCTATTTTTCATTTGTTTCCCCTAATTTCCTGATCATTTATATCAAAGCTTTGCATTATTATATAACCCTCTATTCTGTTCTTTGAGAGTACTTCCAAGTTTCTCAAATTCAAAAATAAAGCTTTTTTTATTTTTATAAGACTCACTTTTCCTCTTTAGTGCTTTTATTTGACCTCTCTTGACACCTGAGGTAAAGTCATTCCAAACTAGCTGGACAAAAAGTAGCCTTTCAATCTCAGTTTTTATGTCAAGAAGACTAAAGAGCTTTTGGCCAATGAACTTCACTTTGGAGGAATATAGTAAAAAGTAATCTCTAGAGATTACCTCAGTCAATAGCACTGTGGACTCAAACTTCTTAAGGAGAGATAAATGCCTTAAGTTAGGGGTCATCCTACCTGGCTTTCATGATCTTCAAGTTTCTCTTTACCTTTGCTGCCAAGACTAATTAATATAGGCCTACAAATCTATTTTTGTTGTTTAATCATTTCAGTCATGTCCAAAACTTTATGACCTCATTTGAGGTTTTCTTGGCAAAGATATTGGAGTGGTTTGCTATTTCTATCTCCAACTCTTTTTACAAATAAGTAAACTGAAGTAAATTGGATTAAATGCCTTGCCCAAGGTTTCAGAGCTAATAAGTATCTGAGCCCAAGTTTGAACTCAGGAAGATGTCTTCCTAACTCCAAGCCAGGGAATCTATTATTTGTGCCACCTAGCTGCTCAACAAACTTATTGGTTGCTCCTTAAATATATTCCATATTAACTTTCAGTGGTAGGAACTGAGACATTTATTCTGGAACTTTCTCTAACAGTCCAACTTTGGTGAGATAAATAGGTACCTATATGAAAATGTTATGGAATAATTGACTAAATTTTCCTTGGGGAGTGTATGTTGGGGAAAGGAACAAGGAGAAAGATGGTATTGGCCAAGTAAATTGTAAGGAAATACTTGTTAGAAAACCTCAATAAGAGACCTATAATATGAATGTACTCAGTAAACATTTCAGAAAGTATATGTAGGTAGAATAGAATAACCAGTTAACAATACATTTTCTGTTAATTCCAATTAAAAAGTCTCAAAATAAATTCCATATCATTATCATTAGTGTTATAGTAATTTTTATTAAGGTTAACAAGCAATTCTAATTTTTCTACTATGCTCCAGAAACTGTTAGGCACTAGGAATAAAAAGACAAAATGAATCAATCCCAGTCTTCAAGATACTTATATTCTATTAGTGCTCTAGTGCAGCACAGAGTGAATATCCAGATTTGAACATCTTACAATGATAAATCACATTGTGGGGCTTTCATTAATAATATATAATGACTGGTTATCCCTTAAATCAAGAATTGTACAAATCAAGAAGAGCATGAAAATGGTTCAGATTTCACTAGAGGAGAGAAGCCAATGGCAACATTATAAGATTCCTTTCAATCCTTCTTATAGCTGCAAAGATGTTTCCTCTCTTGTTTCATTAATAAATAATTGAATTATTTCTGGGTTATTCAGGATATTAGTGTGTTGGAAATCGTGCTGCATATTAATTAGCATTATGCAATGATATGGGTATGTAGAAAATTATGTATTGACCTAAGGACATATACTGGAAGTTATACTTTAAAATAAAATTTACAAATTTATTTTCTTTTGTTTTGCCTGTATTCTAAAAGTTAAATATGTGTGTGTAAGTGTGCATTCTAGCTCTCTTCTGTGTGTGCAAATCGTAGGGTGGAGAAAATGTCCATTAATTGAGGATTCCAAGTAATCATATTTTCATATCTGTATATTAAGTATATTCAATAGCTTAGATTGTGTGTGACAATGTTGCATTGGAGAGTGTAGTGTCTCTGATGTCCTCTTGCCACACTTTCTAGCCTGAAGAAGTTTTAATTGATAGAAGTCCTCTCACTATACACAACTGTAACTTCTATTGTAGCCTTGAAAATGCTTGCTATGACAAAATAGAACCTCAGGTAAGGCAAAGTGGGGTCCCTGAGGTAAATCACAAGAAAAAATTCAGGTAGGAGGAAATAAAAGAGAATAGGCATGAAACTAAGGATAATTCAAGGCATTGCCCTGCCTTGATATAATATCATACAAACTTTATTATATATGTCTAAGTATGTGTGTGTTTGAAGAATTATTATAATTCAATTTCTTAGTTTACTTGACCATTTATTCCTACCATTTTAAGAGGAAAGTTAATGGGGCTTTGGTGGGTGACAATACTTGAAATACCTAGTGATTATAATATTGATAATATTTCTTTGTGAGACTCATTGCAGTTTCCATTGAGCCTCCTCATTCTGTCCTGAGTACCTGAAGAATCAACTCATGTATTTCTTGGGAGAGGAGGAATTTTAAATCACTAAAATTTGTCATTGTGTTAGAGAATTGAGGAGTAAACCTAGTCACTCATATTGGAAGATACTGTTGATGAAGATGTTTACAACTTAAGTCTAGGTTCCTTTTTTTTCTTAACTCTTACCTTCCAACTCTTAAGACAAAAATCTGGGGTTAACATATATTTTATCTGAGTTCAGAAGGGTGAGTAGGAGACAGGAATGAACAATAGATCTGGACCAAACAAGTTAGGGAAATTGGGTTTGGCAGTTTGGGGAATGGCAATTGACAGGAGTGACTGTTGTGCCTTTACTGTCACACTGATCCACCTAACCAGGGAGTCTGTGAAACCAACAAGTGACAGGGTAATACAAGGACAAAAGACTTATAAACACAGGGTTTTAATAATAATTGAGGGTCAGGGATAATAGAAAAGGGTCACACTGAATCTAATTACTAGGGAACACACAGGGGCTGGGAGAATGGATTAAAGCCTACACTGCACTAATCAGACTATTACAGACTAGAAGGGAAAGTGGATCTCTCACAAAGCCATGGCCACTTCAGCTCCTCTAGATGGTATAGGAAACGTGTCCACAAGAAGATAAATGCAGGAAATGCTAATCAAGGAGCTTGTGTCAGACTGGGATGTCCACCACCCCAACTAGATCTTGCTCACTTGATCTTCCTTGGCAAGTCTTCCTTCTCAGTGGTAACTCCACACTTCTTGGGCTCCTCACTGGGAAGGTAAAGGCATCCACACCCTCTCCCTTTCCCAGCATGACCATAGTCCTTCCAGGGCAAACAGTTTCCTTCCCTTCATTCTATTTAGAATGTCCATGGCTGACAGTCAAGGTTTTTCCTCTAGCCTGCTTGCAAAAATCTGCTTTTCTATATTTAAAGCCTATACATATTACATATCTTAGAATCAATACTGTGTATTGGTTCTAAGGCAGAAGAATAGTAAGGGCTAGGCAGTGGAAATTAAGTGACTTGCCCAGAGTTATACAGTGTAAGAACAGTAGACTACATGCACTCTCTTAGCCTTGTGTGAGGGATGGGTGCATAAGCAGTTGGAATTCCTTTTCTAGTCAGTGCAGGGCCTGCTAAATTTTCTTGAAGAAGTAGGCCAGTGCCTTCTCTGTGAGGAATGAATAAAACTTTCCTAACTCACTCGATTAGTTGAAGGAAAGTGTATCCCCACAGGAAGAGATGTTTCTTGGTAGTATGTAAAGTTCCCAGCCAAGGATAATTTGATGTAATCTGAAAAAGCCTCACACAGCAAACTCCCTCTGGCTCAACTGCCGCAACATGGAAGTGGTGGACCTTTCTGGTAAGACTGTTGGTTATGGCTTTCTTTGAATATTTAGCTAGAATGACTCAATCACTAACTAACTTATTGTTATATTTTTTTTAATAACTAACTGAATCAAAGGAGAAGGAAAGAAAATGAAGGCGAGAGGGATTAGAACATCTCTGTTGATAATTAGTAGAAAATAGTGGAAGGCTTAACCCTGGCAGGGCTATAAACCCCCTTTACCCCCTCTCCACTGAATCTTCTTCCTCCTTCCTTCACTAAAGCTCTTAATCCTAACTAAGTAAGTAAATAAACAATCTCTCCAGGGATTATTGATGGTATTGATTGAAGGTCTTCAAAGATTGAGGATCAGGCTATAAAAACTGCCTACAAGGTCTTTCAGTAACAGTGGTAATCAAGGTCTGACAGGGCTGGATATCAAATTTGGCTAGCGAGTTTGAAAGCACAAGGATCAACAGATTGGGGTTTGCTAGACCTAGGAGTATGTACCACTGGCATCCCTCTAGTTCCCGAAAACCCAAAGTGAGTCCTCTGCTTGGGGTTCCCCCTTTTATACCCTGGCTCCAACAGTCTTCAACTGCCCTTGCCTTCTTGGGGTTCCTATACATGTTCCCCAATAAGATTCTTAGCCTACAACAACTAGAAGTGTCTCAGGCTAGATTTGAACCTCCTGTCTCTAGGCCTGAGCTGCCCCTTTATGTTAATTTTTTTGTCTATGATAGCAGTTCTGAGGCATGTTCTAGCATTTTTATCTGTATGAAACTCAGGAAAGGTAACCTCATTCAAGTGTCGGACTTAAACTTTTTCTATAAATAAGTATTGTTTTTAAAATAAGGCATTAGTGATGAATACATGTGATAGTAATTAAGACATCATAAAGCAATACACTAGGTTTGGATCAAGGATTTGTGTCCTAGACATTTTGGGCAGTCTGGAAACATCTTCTCAGTATAATGTTTTTAAATGTGTAAAATAAAATACAGGAGATTATAAAGGAAACGAATTATGTCAAAATTTGGTTAAAAAAACAAAACTTACAAACTTCTGTTTAAGAATAATTAAACAGATCAATTATGTAATAGTCAAGAGTATAGAATTATGGAAAGAAAGTAGTTAAGGAGTTAAAGGGCATGAATTTTAATGCACCCATTGCTGTATACTATTTGTGTGATCTTTTGTCATTCAATTAGCATTTTTCAGACTCAGTTTCCTTACCTGTAAAAATCAGAGCATGGATTAGATGTCTTCTGAGGTCTATTCTTTCTCAAAAGGAAGAAAAGTATTTTTGAATGTGTACCAAATGCCTAAGTATCCATAATTATACTAAAATTTGAAAATATACTTTCCATTTTTAAAAAATCAAAGATGGTTACTTGATTTTAAATTCTATCCTAGCATTAGTAGTATTATATCAAAGCACTAATTCAGTTAGAGTAAATATTGAGTAAATAATACTAATATATTAGTAATCCTAATAATTTGGAAATGGCTATTCTCTTTAATAATTCCTATTAGCTTTTCCTCTTTTTAAATTTTATGTTATTTTTCCTTTTTTTAAATATCAGTATAATTTTTATTAATCTTTTTCTGGGATTTTGTGATTTATACTCTCTTGCTTCTACTTTTCTTCTCTCCCAAAAATGTCAAGTAATATGATGTAGTTTATACATGTGCTGTCATGCAATACATAGTTCCATATTCATCATGTTGTGAAAGATGTGGCAGAATATACACTGACTCAGCAATACAACTACTAGGTTTGTATGCCAAAGAAATTAAAGATAGGGTAAAAGAACCTACATGAAAAAGAAATTATAGCAGTTCTTTTTGTGGTAGCAAAGAACTGGAGACTGAAGGGATTTCCATCAATTGGGGAATGACTGAACAAGTTGTGTTGTATGCTTGTAATGGAATACTATTGTGCCATGAGAAATAAACAAGATGATCATAAAAAGACATGGAAAGTCATATGAAGTGATACAAAGTGAAATCAGTAGATCAAGAACATTATACACAGTAACAATAATAATATATGATAATGAACTGCAAATGACTTAACTATTAGCAACAAGGCAAGGGTCCAGGACAACTCCAATAGACATTACAAAAAAGGAAAAAAATAATCTCTACCTTAGAAGGAACAGATGGAAACCATATGCAAATTGAAACATATAATTCTTTATTTCTCTTCATGATTCTTTTCTCTAGTGAGAGCAGTATATCTTCTTTCACAATATTACAAACATGGAAATATGTATTATGTGATAATATGTGTGCAGCCTATATTAATATTATTTGCCTTCCTGGTCAGAGTCATGGGAGAGAAAGGGAAAACATGGACTGCAAAATATCAGAAAATGAATATTAAAAACTGTATTGACATATAGTTTGGAAAAAATAAAAATTTATTATAATAAAAATGCTGCAAAATAAGACATATCTCTTATACATGAAAAAAACTCATGGAGATAAGGTGAAAAATAGTATGTTTTGATTTCTATTCCAACTGCATCTGTTTTTTCCCACTATGGTAGTGAGTAGCTTTTTTCATTATGAGTCTCTTAGAGCAGTGATGGGCAGACTACGGCCTGTGGGCCAGATGCGGCCCCATGAAATGTTCTATCCTGCCCTGCCCAGCAGTGCACATTATTCCTAATCTGATGAATACAATGAATAGGATACAATACAATGAAACTTCGAAAGAGTTGCCTTATAAACAGACTGACAGATGAACATTTCCTTTCCTTTGACCCCCTCTTTAAAAAGTTTGCCATGTCATAGAGTTATCATAGATCCTTACATTGCTGGTTAAGTTAATTCACAGTTAAATAATTCACAGTTGATCACCATTCATTACTACTATTACTGTGTGTAACATTCCCCTGGTCTCACTCATTTCATTTTGCATTGCTTCATGTAAATCTCTTCAATATTTTTTTATGATTGTCTCATTTGTCATTTCTTATGGCATGATAGAATTCTATTACAATCATATACAAGTTGTTTAGCCATTTCCTAATTGATGGACGTCTCTTTGGTTTTACCAATTTTTTGCCTTCACAAAAAGAGCTATTATAAATAATTTTGTACAAGTTGGCCTTTTCCTCCTATCTTTGGCCAAAAAGGTCTTTTAATGTCCCTTAAATCTGGAATAGGAGAAACCATGAGGAATATAAGTAGTATCATTTTCCTCAGCTAAAACTTCAATGTGAGATTGTAATTTGTACTTGACAAATAACAGATGATATCATAATCATAGGTATTAGTTGTAGTGGCAAGAATCCCAAATATTCCATTGTAATAGATTATATGAAATTTTAAATAGAAATACTTCATTCTCAAGATTTATAAAGTAGCTTCAGAAAGCTTAATATTTCCAGAAAAGTGAAGATACACTATTATATACATTTTTATTATGTTCAAAAATATATTAGAATCACAATGCAAAAAGTAAACATAATACAAATTGCCATTATTTAGCAATGTAGATAACAATAATGTGTCTAAGGAAAAATAGACAAATTTCAACATGGATTATTTAACTCAAGCACCAGAATAAGAAATTGAGCACAAACTAGTATTTCTTTATATAAAGTCTTCCCTACTAGAAAACAATGTGTCAAATGCTAAATGAGTGAAGTGTTTCTGGATTCTTTGTTTTAGGTAGCAATAGATTAATAGCCATTAAACTTTTCATAAAATTATTATAGCAAGTTTAAATACCGTTTATACTGGATATTTTCCATTTCCTATTGCTGATGGCTTTTTTCAGTACATGGAAAGTTAATGTGTAGTACTTTTTGAGGGTAAGGCACTAACAAGTGAGAGGAAAGGTTTCTTGAAGGAGGTGACACTTCAGCAAAACCTTGCAGAGCTATTTTTTTTTTCAAAAATTTATTAATATTCATTTTTAACATGGTCACATGATTCATGCTCCTCCTTTCCCCTTTACCCCCCGCACTCCCCCAACCCATGGCTGATGCACATTTCCACTAGTTTTGTCATGTGTCCTTGATCAAGACCAATTTCCAAATTGTTGGTAGTTGCATTGGTGTGGTAGTTTCCAGTCCACACCCTCAATCATGTCCACCCCAACCCATGTGTTCAAGCAGTTGTTTTTCTTATATGTTTCCTCTCCTGCAGTCCTTCCTCTGAATGTGGGTAGCATTCTTTACCAAAAATCCCTCAGAATTGTCCTGAGTCATTGTATTTGCTGCTGATACAGAGGTCCATTACATTCAATTTTACCACAGTATATCAGTCGCTGTGTACAATGTTCTTCTGGCCCTGCTCCTTTTGCTCTGCATCTGTTCCCGGAGGTCTCTCCAGTTCGCCTGTAACTCTTCCAGTTTATTATTCCTTTTAGCACAATAGTATTCCATCACCCGCATATACCACAGTTTGTTCAGCCATTCCCCAATTGAA
>NC_058130.1:236036402-236105406 GCF_016433145.1 Gracilinanus agilis
CATAATAGCCACTCCTGCCTTCTTTTTCTCATTTGACGCCCAAAAGATTTTGCTCAAACCCTGAACCTTAAACTTGTGTATGTCCACCCGCCTCATATGGGTTTCTTGTAGACAACATATGGTAGGATTTGGTTTCTAATCCACTCTGCTATTTGCTTCCATTTTATGAGCCAGTTCATCCCATTCACATTCAGAATTATAATAATCAGTTGTGCATTTGCTGACATTTTCGAATACTCCCCTCTTCCTACTGGCTTTTTCCTTATACTTTTTCCTTTTATATTAGTGGTTTGCTATTGAGCCTCTATCCCTTATCCCCTCCCTTGATTAACTTCCCTTTCTACCCCCTCCCTTATTTTCCCCCCTCTTTTTGTTTTTAAAGGCCTTATGAATTCCCTCCCTCCTCTCCCCTCCCTTTTTTTGACCTCCCCACTCCCGTGCTCCCCTTGGTTTATCCCTTCTAACTTTCTCAGAAGGGTTAGATAAGAGTTTTATGTCCCAATGAATAGTATAGCTACTCTTCCCTCTCCGGGTTGATTACACTAAGAGTAAGGTTTGATTATTACCTCTTAATGCTCTCTTCCTCTCCTTCTTATAGTAGTATTTGTCCCCTCTCCCTCCCATGCCCTCTTTGTGTGTAATAGAATATCCTATTTTTCTTATTCACTCAAGTTTCTCTTAGTGTCCCCTGCTATTCATTCCCTCTTTCCCATCCCCCATGTCATCTTAGATTATTTAGTGTTCCACCCTCACCCTGTGAATTATTCTTCTGATTACTATAATAGTGAATATTATAATAGTGAATAGAGTTCACTACAGAGAATTATACATAACATTTCTCTACATAGGAATACAGATAATTAGATCTCACTGAGGCCCTTAAAAAGGCAAATTTAAAAATTATAAATTTTCTTTCTTTCCCCTCTGTATCTTATTTACCTTTTCATGTTTCTCTCGATTTTTGTGGTTGGATATCAAACTTTCCATTTAGCCCTGGTCTCTTCTGTGTAAATACCTGAAATTCTTCAATTTTGTTGAATGCCCATACTTTCCCCTGGAAATATATAGTCAATTTTGATGGGTAGTTGATCCGTGGTTGCAGGCCCAGCTCTCTTGCCTTTCTGAATATCATATTCCAAGCCTTGCGATCTTTTAGCGTGGAGGCTGCCAGATCCTGTGTGATCCTGATTGGTGCTCCTTGATATTTGAATTGTTTCTTTCTGGCTTCTTGTAAGATTTTTTCTTTTGCTTGGAAACTCTTGAATTTTGCAGTTATATTTCTGGGTATTTTCTTTTCTGGACCGAATGTCGCAGGTGTTCTATGAATCCTTTCAATGTCTATATTGCCCTCTTGTTGTAGGACTTCAGGGAAATTTTGCTGAATTCTTTCTGTTAGTATGGAGTCTAGGTTTCTATTAATTTCTGTTTTTTCTGGAAGACCAATTATTCTCAATTTGTCTCTTCTAGACTGGTTTTCTTGGTCTGCCACTCTCTCATTGAGATATTTCATGTTTCCTTCTATTTTTTTAGTCTTTTGACTTTGTTTTATTTGTTCTTGTTGTCTTGAGAGATCATTAGCTTCTAGTTGCTCAATTCTAGCCTTTAGGGATTGATTTTCGGCTATAATCTTTCGGTTTTCGGCTATGATCTTTTGATTTTCAGCTGTAATCTTCTGGTTTTCGGCTGTAATCTTCTGGTTTTCGGCTATAATCTTCTGGTTTTCGGCCATAATCTTCTGGTTTTCAGTCATAATCTTCTGGTATTCCTTTTCAATCTGGTCATTTCTGGTGTTCAATTTCCTTATCAGTTCATTTGGTTTCTGAGCCTCACTTTCCAATTGCAAGATTCTACCTTTTAAACAGTTATTTTCTTGCCAGATCTCTTCCATTTTCCTCAAAATCTCAGTTTTGAACTCTTCCATAGCTTGTGAGGAGTTTTCCTTATTTGAAGAGGGTCCAGATGCTTGTTTGTTCTCCTCCTCTGTTTGCTCGGTTGTCTGGATTTTCTCT
Source organism: Gracilinanus agilis (assembly GCF_016433145.1). Taxonomy (NCBI): domain Eukaryota; kingdom Metazoa; phylum Chordata; class Mammalia; order Didelphimorphia; family Didelphidae; genus Gracilinanus; species Gracilinanus agilis. Next base: position 236,038,412 of record NC_058130.1, read on the forward strand.
GTGTAAAAGTTGTCGAGTGTTAAAGACTTCTTTTTCTTGTTGTTAATCTTTCTCTTCTGAACTTCCTGAGACTGGGTAGCCCAGCAGCTTCTCAGGTTTATCCTCACGCTCAGGGTCTGTCCGCAGTCAAGCCCCCTGGTGGACCCCCTTGCTTGGTCGTCTGCCGGAGGTTTCTTTACAAGTCTCAGGGCGCTGCTTCCACAGTCGTATACCCGTCTGCACTGGTTCCCCACTCAGGGTTTTAGAGCTTTAGCTTGTGGCTGTGTCTGCCTCCACCCATGCCTCTGCCTGTGCCTGGGCTCTGAGCCCGCGCTCTGCACCCTGCATCTGCTCTTGGCACCCTGCTCCCGTGCTCAGATTTTGTGTGCGTTCGTTAGCTTTTTGGGATCCTAAATCTTGCTGCTCTCAGGAACAGGCCCCGGAGCTGCCAATGACTCGATGGGTGCCCCAAACTTGCTCTATTTCTTTTTAGCTGGCTTCGGCGCTATAGGTGTTGTGTGTGGAGGGGGTGGGGGTGGGGTGGTTGCTCAGCCTGCGATTTAGTGAGAGCTGTTTCACCCCTTTATAGCATGGAAATGCCTCGGTTCCATGTACCTTCCATGCTGTGCCCTGTTGTGGGGTTCCTCTGTTCGTCTGGACTTGTTTTTATGTCCCCTTGAGGAGTTTTGTGTGTTTTGGTCAGGAGAGGTTAAGAGCTGCTTCTTACTCTGCTGCCATCTTAACCCTCTAGTTGCAGAGCTATTTTTTTTCAAGAAGTAAAGGTGATATGGAGAGTATTACAGACATAGCAGACAGCCTTTACAAAGTCACGGAGAAAGCAGATGGAATGCTGTATAAGGAAAAAGACAAGTAGGCTGCCTTGGCTAAAACATGGAATTTTCTAATTAGTCATATAAGGACTTTTAATGTGCAGTCAGTCTACAAAGATAGTTTGGAGCCAGATTGTGAGGGAATTTAGATGTCTTCCAAAGAAGTTAGTTTTTTTTTTTTTTTTGTCCTGAAGGCAATGGTGATCCATTGAAACTTCTCCAATTGCAGAATGACATATTGAGGCCTGACTTTAGGAATATCAATATAGTCCCTCTAGAGGCTGTAGTAGAGAAAAGATAGTATAGGTTTAGGGAAACTAATTAGGAAGATATAACAGTAATCCAAGTGACAGGCAACGGGGGATTGGGGTAAAGGATTATTATTATTGAACAAAAAAATGGGGGCATGGATATTGAGGATAAAAATTGATAGAACAGGGATATTGGTTGGATATGGGATATGCAGGGGAAGGAAATATCAGAGAATAAAGAGAAAAAATAACATTTAAATTGTGAATCTGGGATTCCAGAAGAATGGTAGTACCCTCATCAGAAATGAAGTAAAGAGGAGAGTATTTAGAGGAAATATAATAAAATCAGTCTTAGACATGTTGAGTTTGAAATGATTATCAGATATTCAGATAGGCATGTCCAGCAAGTAGTTGGAGCTGTGATACTAGAACTCAAGGGATATATGAATAGAATTCAGATTCAACTGTCACACTTCCTTGATAATTGATAGTGTCATTTTACCGGAGAGAACAAGTATAGAATTGAGAAAAAAGAGCTCAGGACAGAGCTCTGTGGGACACCCACACAAAGGGTTGGCATATGGTTGGTGATTCTGTAGACAAAATGAAAAGGATTAGTCAGCCATTTGGGAAGAGAATTTTTCTTAATAAAGCAGGGTCAAGGAAACTTTAGAAGACAGAAATGTTCTCCAATATTAAGAGGTGGTTGACAATCAAATTCTATTGAGAAGTCAAGAAAAATAGGCACTACAAGAAAAGCACAACATTTAGTCATAAAATCTTTGCTGTCCTTGGAGGAAGAAATTTGAGTGAAGTGTAACAATTTGACATTAGAAGTCAACTGTAAGAGATTAAGAATAAATGAAGGCAACTACTTGGCACAATGGAAAGAGTGCTGAACCTGAAGATTCATCTTCCTGAGCTAAAATCTAGCCTCAAACACTTAATAGCTGTGTGACCCTGGGTAAGTCCCATAATCTTGTTTGCCTCAGTTTCCTTATCTATGAAATGAACTGAAGAAGGAAACAGCAAACCAACCCAGAATCTTTTGTCAAGAAAATTCCAAATGGGATCATAAAAGGTCAGACATGACTATAACAACAAAAACAAAAAGAATAAGTAGGAGAGGGCAGCTAGTTGACTAAGTGGATCAAGACCCATATCTAGAGATAGGAGGTCCTGGGTTCAAATGTGACCTCAGATGTTTCATAGCTGTTTATCCCTGGTCAAGTCACTTAATCTCCATGTATGGCTCTTAACACTCTTCTGCCTTAGAACCAATATATAGTCTTGATTCTAAGATGGAAGATAAGGGTTTAAAAAATAATAAATGGGAGATTAGAAAGTAGAAGTATTAGAATGAGTCTTTCTTATGACTCTTTATATCTAGCCCAGTTCCAGCCATGCTATACTTTATTCTCTTTTCACCTTCTCAAAAAACACCTTGATGTCCAGCCAGAGAACATGTCATGGAAGACATAAATCTTTAAATTCTTCCCCAACTATCTTAGTGTAAAGTGTGAACTTTGTCTCCTACCAAGAAAAAAAAAACCAGCTTTTATTTCTGGGTATTGTTTATCTCTATTAGAATATAAGCTCATTGAGGGCAAGGGATGTCTCATAGTTTTGTTGTTGTTGTTGTTTGTCTTTTTGTATTTGTGTATCTCAACCTTATTTCAGTTCTTGGCTCAGAGTAAGAATTTAATAAATGCCTTCTGATTCGTTAATTAATCTGTTCATTCAGTTACATTCAGTTGTTGGCATTGGTTGTTTTTTTTTCCCTTGGCTGTGAGAAACAGCATGGTAATTTCAGCAGATTGTAAGATCAAGTTTTTTTTCTTTAAAAATAGGGATGATTCAGTGATGTTTTAAGCAATTGGAAAAGAGGTTAAAAATTAGAAAAAAAGAATGGATAATTGAAAGTGAGGCTATATGAGGGTATGTTGTGTTATGAGTAAGATTAGATTAGCTAGTTATTAGGTATTGATTATATATTGATTAGGAAGTACCTAGCAGGAAGGAGCTGGAGCTGGGAATTCCATGTTGGAATGAAGGAGGAGGAAGTCTATGTGTGTTCTGTGTGTGGACTCCATGAGTGGTAGGCAAAAACTGTTGCCAGCCTGGGAGACCTCAGAGCAAAGGACACCTTGCATCCTGTTTTCCCCTGGATCCTGTGTAGTGTGTCATCTAAAAAGAACAAGATCTACAAAACCAAGAGAAGAGGACAGTGCTTCAAGCAAACCCCTTACTGCTTAGTTCCTGAGACAACTGTAGCTCCTGGCATCCAGAGATCATCAGTGGATTGCAGTGAAAAATCCCAAAGCCACAAAAGCCCAGCTGTACTCAAGCCTGGCAGGTTCCAGGTTTGAGGCAGAAACCCAGAGACTCTAGTATAGCTCCTTGGGCCCTGTTAGTTAGATAGCTTAGATTAGTGTAGTGAATAAGTCCTTCCCTGTCCCTTTGGGTTTTGTTATTAGGTGTTAAGATTTTAGAGTAGTCATTCCTATCCCTCCTTTTAGTTGTTTCTAATTAAAACCCAATTTCACCTTGTTACTTTGTCAGTTAATTCAAGGCCTCTGGCCAGAGTGACAGTTGGCTGTTATTTTTCAGTTGAGAGTGGTGTAGCTGTACAAGACTTCAGTGTTCAGTTATAGTCTCTCTTACATCCCAGAGAGTGTTCCCACAAACTCCATAGTTGATTTTAATATCCCTGGTGACCCCATTACTTATATTTTCCTACAGTTGTCAATAGTACAAGTTAAGTGGGTGATATTGTCAAAGAAATTTAATTCCTCCTTTGAGGTAGGTAATATAGTTATTATTACCCCATTTTGTAGTTGAGCCAACCAAGGCAAAGTATCAAAAGTAGGATTTGGACCCAGTTCTTCTAGATTACAAATCAACCCTTCTAACTTCTTTTTCACATTGCCTCTTAAAACATTTATGGGAGAAAAAAAGGTCACCAAATAAGGAGTGAGTGAATGTGAACAAGAAATGCCCTCTTTCCTAAATCATAGGTAAAGTGGATCAAAGATCCAAATAGAATATAATCAAGATTTCTAAATTCTTTCTCTTACTACTTCTAAGTAAAAAGAATGTCATTTATGGGGAGAAAAAAGAATCCAGTATAGGGAGCAAATGAGTGTGAAAGAGAAATGCCTTCTTTCCCAGATCCTAGGTAAAATAGGTAAAAGCTCCAGGTAAGCTACAATGATGGGTAGTCAGTGATACATGTAATGAGAACATAAAATGGATTTATTATTATATCCTGCCTATTCCAAACCACTATTTTTGTTAAAGATGCCACTATCCTTTACCAGTCTCCCAAGTTTATAATCTCAGCAATATTATAAATCCCTTACATTCCCTTACCCCTACATATACACACAGTTGTCAAATCTAGTACTTTTTTCTTTACAGCATATAATCATATCTCTCTACTTTTACTAATACTATGTTATCTCAGACTTTTACCACCTGTTGCTATTAGATTACAAGCTTCCTGAGGGTAGGAATTCTCGTTTGCTTCTTTATTTTCATTGCTCAGCTTAGTGTCTTGCATAGTGTTATTGAATTGTTTGATTTTTCATGACTCTGTGCACTGTACTGTCCATGGGGTTTTCTTGTCAAAGATGCTGGAGTGGTTTGTCATTTCTTTTTTTCCAGGGAATTAAAGCAAAGAGTGATTATGTTACTTTCCCAGGGTATCATAGCTGCAAATTGTTTTAGGCCATATTTAAACAAGTTTGAACTCAAGCATTGACTCCAGGCTCAATTCTCTATCCACTGAACCACCTAATTGCCTGTTTGGCATACAGTATGCATTTAATTCATGTTTATTGATTGATAGATTGTCTCAACAGCCTCCTAATTGGTCTCTTTGCCTCAGATTTATCACCCTTTCATTCTACCAACTTCTGCCGAAGTAAGGTTCTTCAAATCTGACATGTCATTCCCCTATTTATTCAACTAAAAAGCTAGTTACAGTCTTTAGGATTGTTAAGAAAGTTTTTATTAATTTCTCCTTTTTTATATTTAAGAGGAAAAGGAGCAATACTATTTTTCAGTAAGAGACCCCCTGCTGTGCTGCTTGACATTTAGTGACAGAAGGATGTAGTCAAGAGGGAGTTAGTTGCAAAGAGTTGCAAAAGGCTTTGGTCTCTGGTTCTTCTGGGAAGCGGGTATGTAGCTCACTCTCTCTGGTTGGATACAGAGAAACAGATTTAAGACCTTAATAGCCTTATTGGTTATTGATTAATTTAGGTAGATAGGTAGATAGATAGTGGGTATATTATTAGATAGACAGAGTAGGAGAGTAGGCAGGGGCTTTGGCCTAGCAGAAGTTACTGTCCTCTGAGGCAGATAGATTTAGGGTTTTTTAGAAAAAACTTACTCAGATTTGGGGTCTTAGGTATAGTTATAAGCTATTATAAGATTATTCTCACTTTCCTCCTTCTATTTCCTATTCATATTTTACTAAAAATAAACTGTTTTGTGTTTAAGAAGCTACTCTCCTGACTAGTGTTCAAACTCCTACCCCCAAAATTTAACCCTTCACAGGATGAAATATCAACTTCTTTAATTAGTTTATTGCCCTGTCAGAAACCAACTTCTACTCATCCTTTTCAGCCTTATTCAACATTACTCCACTTCCTATCCCATATATTCTAACTAAAATAACCCATATTTTCCCTCAAACATCTCACTGCTACTTTCACCTGTCTTGTGCCTCTATACCAACTTTTCCCCATGCTTCCAATAACCTCTCTCCTCACCTCATCTTCATAGAATCTTTCATTACATTCAAGGAATGATTCACAGACCATCTTCTACAGGAAGGCCTTCCAGATTTTCCAGACTCCCAATTCCCTCCCTCCCAAACCACCTCATATTTCTTTTTTAAAATTTAATTTATTTTTAAATTTTTAAAATTTTTTAGAATATTTTTCCATGGTTACATGATTCATGTTCTTTCCCTCTCCCCCAAAATCCCCCCTTTCCTCCCTACAGCTTATGCACAATTCCACTGGGTTTTACATGTATCATTGATCAAGACTTATTTCCATATTATTGATACTTTCACTGGTGTGGTCCTTTAGAGTCTACATCCCAAATCATGTCTGCATCGACCCATGTGTTCAAGCAGTTGTTTTTCTTCTGTGTTTCTACTCCCACAGTTCTTCCTCTGAATGTGAATAGCATTCTTTCTCATAAGTCCCTCAGAATTGTTTTAGGTCATTGCTTTGCTGCAAGTAGAGAAGTGCATTACATTTGATTATACCACAGTGTATCAGTCTTTATGTACAAAGTTCTCCTGGTTCTGCTCCTTTCACTCTGTATCAATTCCTGGAGGTCATTCCAGTTCACATGGAATTCCTCCAGTTCTTTATTCCTTTGAGCTCAATAGTATTCCATCACCAACATATACCACAATTTGTTCAGCCATTCCCCAATTGAAAGACATTCCATTATTTTCCAATTTTTTGCCACCACAAAGAGCATGAATATAAATATTTTTGTACAAGTATTTTTCCCTATGATCTCTTTGGGGGTATAAACCCAGCAGTGGTATGGCGGGATCAAAGGGCATAGTTCCAAATTGCCATCCAGAATGGTTGGATCAATTCACAACTCCACCAACGATGCATTAATGTACCAATTTTGCCACATTTCCTCCACCATTTATTACTTTCCTTTGCTGTCATGTTAGCTAATCTGCTAGATGTGAGATGGTACCTCAGAGTTGTTTTGATTTGTATTTCTCTAATTATAAGAGATTTAGAACACTTTTTCATGTGTTGATTGATAGTTTTGATTGCTATATCTGAAAATTATCTATTCATGTCCCTTGCCCATTTATCAATTGGGGAATGGCTTGATTTTTTGTACAATTGATTTAGCTCCTTATATATTTGAGTAATTAGATCTTTGTCAAAGTTTTGTTATAAATATTTTTTTCCAATTTGATGTTTTCCTTCTAATTTTGGTTGCATTGGTTTTGTTTATACAAAACCTTTTTAATTTAATGTAATCAAAATTATTTATTTTATATTTTGTACTTTTTCCTAACTCTTGCTTGGTTTTAAAATCTTTCCTTTCCCAAAGATATGACAAGTATATTATTCTGTGCTCACCTAATTTAATTATAGTTTCTTTCTTTATATTCAAGTCATTTACCCATTCTGAATTAATCTTCATGTAGGGTGTGAGATGTTGATCTAAACCTAATCTGTCCCATACTATTTTACATTCTTCCCAGAAGTTTTTTTTTTCTCCCAAATAGTGGGGTTTTGTCTGAAAAGGTGGATTCTTTGGGTTTATCATAGACTGTCTTGCTGAGGTCACTTACCTCAGGCTTATTCCCCTGATCCTCCCTTCTGTCTCTTAGCCAATACCATATTGTTTTGATGACCACTGATTTATAGTACAGTTTAAGATGTGGTACTACTAGGCCCCCTTCCTTCACATTTGTTTTCATTATTTTCCTTGATATTCTTGATCTTTTGTTCTTCCAAATGAACTTTGTTATAGCTTTTTTTCTAATTCAATAAAAAAATGTTTCTTGGTAGTTTGATAGATATGGCACTTGTTGTGAGGATTACTTAGTTATTAGTTTATATATAGTTTATGTGGACCTAGCAGGAAGGGCTGGAGAATTTCAAGATGGAATGAGGAAGCAGGAAGTGTGCTTCTTGCTCATTGAGACTTCATGGTGGTTGGGGCAAGCTGCAACTGACCCTAGGAGACACCAGTTTACCAGTAATCCTGTGGAAAGACCATCACCTACTTGTGGGACATTTTGGTAGAGTCTGCTAATCCCAACCTGAGTTGCAGGTCAACTTGGGCTGGATCAACTCCCAGAATCTACTCACCTGGAAGAGTACAGCAAAGTGGTCCTGGAGGAGCAGAAACACCACTGGAGTGAGGCTGGACACTACTGTGAGGATATCCACTTCAGTCTTTGCTAGTCTAGAGCCCTGTCTTGCTTAGGTCTCAGTTAGTGTAGATAAGTCCCTTCCCTGACGCTGGGTTTGCCCTTAGTCTGAAGAGTGTAGTTAACTCTATTCCCATCCTTTATCTTAGTTGTCCCTGATTAAAAATGTTATAAAACTCTTGCCTTTACTTGCTGGTTTCCATAGGCCTAGTCTTGATACTGCAGAGTGGCAGTTGAGCCTAACTGCCACTTCAATAACAGACACTTCCTTAGCTGTGAAAACCTAGACTCCCTATTTTGTTTGGTCCCTCCTTCTGTCACTCGTGTAACCCTCACAACCTTCTGGACCCATATTTCAATATTTAAGCCTACTTCCCTGGTTGTTCCCCATTACACACTAAATAAGTAAATTAATTTGTGTAGGATGGTCATTTTTATTATGTTAGTTCATCCTACCCATGAGTAATCAATGTTTTTCCAATTGTTTATATCTAGTTTTGTTTGGAAAGTATTTTATAGTTGTGTTCGTGTAATTCCTGTGTTTGTTTTGGTAGATAGATTCCTAAGTATTTTATATAGTCTAGGGTGATTTTAAATGGCATTTCTCTTTCTAACTCTTGCTGCTGAGATGTGTTGGAAATATACCGAAATGCTGATGACTTATGTGCATTTATTTTGTGTCCTGCAACTTTGCTAAAGTTGTTGATTATTTTTACTAGTTTTTTAGTTGATTCTCTAGGATTTTTTTAAGTAGACCATCATATCATCTGCAAAGAGTGATAGCTTGGTCTCCTCATTGCCTATTTTAATATTTTCAATTTCTTTTTCTTCCTAATTGCTACTGCTAGTGTTTCTGGTACAGTGTTAAATAATAGAGGTGATAATGGGCATCCTTGTTTCGCACCTGATCTTATTGGGAAGGCTTCTAATTTATCCCCATTGCAGATGATGCTTGTTGATGGTTTTAGATAGATACTGTTTATTATCTTGTTTTTCTTTCTATTGACTCTTTCCATATGGTATTTTTAGATAGTCGGGAGTCAGTGGTTTTTCAGTTGTATCTGACTCTTGCTGACCCCATTTGGAGTTTTCTTGACCATGATACTGGAGTGGTTTGCTATTTCCTTCTTTAAATAATTTTGCAGATGAAGAAAACGAGGCAATTAGTTTTAAATGACTTACCCAGAGTCACACAACTAGCAAGTGTCTGAGGCTAGATTTGTAATTAGTTCTTCCTGACCCCAGGTTCAGCACTCTATCTATTGGGCTACCTGTAGTCTTCATATACTTACCTATGTACTTATTTTCTGTAATTATTTCATTGTTAATATTTTGTTTTCCAACATCTTGAAAATGCTTGGCACAAAATAGAAGTTTAATAAATGCTTATTGGTTTATTGAAAGTTGGGTATTAAAGTGAATTATTGAAGAAAGAAGTCTTCCCGATTATCTCATCCAATTAATCTACATTTTATAGATGAGGAAACCAATGCCCAGAAAAGGTAGAATGAGTAATCTAAAGGCACTAAATACCCCCATTGACTCCCAATCCAGTGTTTTTTTATTTTATCTTGCAGTAACTAAAATTCAATATTTAGCCTTGTTGCTAGCTTACCATAACTCCTGAAACTGCCACTTTTCGATACTTTTTTGGTTAAGATAAGGAGCAGAAGAATTGATTCATATTTATTTGAAAGCATTCAAATAAATATGTAGGATGAATATTCAGAATGGGAAGCACTGTGTTAATGGAACTTAACACTACTCTCACCAGATGCACAATGCTAATTCATCGCTCAATAGACACTTGAACTCATTCTTTTCCTGTCATCAGTGCAGATTACAATCCACTTAGATCATGCCATCCTATGCAATTCTTATTTTTGTTTGCCCATTGATCCTTCCCTGAATAGGAATATATTTCATAAAAAAGGCTTTTTTGATATACTTTGTGAAATGCTTGTTCACAGTCAGTATTATGTTAAGTGTCAGAATACCAAGGATTAATTAATGACTTTTATACTTACCAGCTTTGTGACAATGGTTGACTCCCTTAATTTATCAGTCTCAACTCTGTCATCTCTAAAATGGCTGTTTTAACAACTGCACTACCTCCTTCCTAGGATTGTTGTTAAGAAAGTGTTTTGTAACATGAAAACACTATCTGTATCTTTATCAACATACACATATAATACACACATACACATATATATGTATGTAATATTAATCTAGTAGTTGAATGGACTCATAAAGAATCAGTCTATAAGTATTTATTGTGGGGTAACTATGCTCCATGATAGTTGCTGAGTATCAAAAGATAAAATTGAATTCTCCTCTCAAGTAATTTATATTTTCACAAAAGAAAGATATTTCAAATCAATATTGAATAGGTAAATGCAAATTAAAACAACTCAGGTACATTCTCAAACCTAGCACATTGGCTAATATGACAGAAAAGGAAAATGATAAATTTTGGAGGGGATGCGGGAAAATTGGGGCATTAATGCATTGTTAGTGGAGTTGTGAACTGAGGGAACCATTCTGGAGAGCATTTTGGAACTTGTAAGAAGGAGGGTAGCAGATATTTGGGGTGTGCTCTGGTAACCCCTTTGCCTGAGTGGTAGTGAGCCAAATTACACCACCCCTCCTTACAGGGAGACACTAGATACTCAGGGTTTTTTCATGAGTTGGGGTTCCCCAGTATGGGTAAATTAGGGATGAGGTGTTAGGGGGAGATATTCTCTATTGACTGAACTCCAAACCCACCCCAGCCCAGCCCAGCCCACCCCACCCCAGCAATTGCTCAGAGCCAGGTTAAATCAAGTCAATCTCCCCACTGCACTTGCTGAAAAGTAGTTTAAAATGGTGAGTAATTCACCTTCCTCTCACAACCTATGAAGAGGTTGGCTCCCTCCCAAATCTGCTGCAGTCCAGATCTCACTCAAATCTCTCAAACTGGTTTTTTTCATGCATAAAAAAAATCAAAAGTAAAAGAAAAGGGTTCAGGAAAAAGGGTAAAGGTGATTTCTAAATTCTAGTATCTAGTAATTCTCTCCCAGGGTTGGGCAGTAAGAGATTTCTTCTGTAGTCTTCAATCTCAGTCAGCTGACCCAGTAAAACCCCTCTCCTAAATAACTTTAACTGCCTAAAGAGTGAATGTAATAATCCAGGTTCAAGCCCTCAGGGGCCAGCTCCCTCCCACTGGAGTTTGGACCCCTTGCCAAAACTGAGGAACTGCAATATGTCATCAGTGGTATTCAATAAAGACGAAAGGTCAATTTGACTGTATTCAGTAGTTGAAAGTCTCAGGGAAATCTCAGATTTTGGGATGTGAAGTGCTCCAGGACCCACAAGATTTCTCCTCCCACCTCCCTGTCCCTCCAAAGTTGAGTGAACAGAAAGTGTGACCATTGGATTCTTCTCACAATCCTTAGCTCTTCTACTATCACTTTTCCTGGGTTCTCAATATTCCATCAGAGAATTTTCAAAAAGCAGGCTTGTTTGACCTTTTTCCAAATCTCACCTACTCCCTTACAAACTATACCCAAAGGACTTAAAGTTCTGCTACCTTTAATTCAGCAATATCACTACTGTTTGCATAGATAAAAAAGGAGAAAAGGATCTATTTGAACAAAAAAAAACCCCATATATTTTTGTGGTGGTAAAGAATTGGAAACTGAGGGGATGCTCATCAATTGGGAAAAGACTGACCAATTTTTAGTATATGACTGTAAGAGAAATAGTAGTGTGCTTAGAAATGATAAATAGAAGCATTTCAGAGAAATCTGGAAAGATTCATGAACTAATGCAGAGTGAAGTGAGCAGAATCAGGAGAATATTGTCGAGAGTAGCAGCAATATTGTATGATACAGAACTATGAAAGACTTAGCTACCCTCAGAAAGACAATGATCCAAGAAAAACCCAAAGGATCTATAATGGAATATTTTATCTAACCCCACAGAAAGAATTGATGAAGCCTGAATACAAGTTAAAGAAGACCATTCTTCAATTTATTTTCTTCATTTTTAAGTCTTCTTCCATAACTTGATGAATCTGGAAACATTTTCTTTAATGGTGCATGTCTAACCAATAACAAATTGCTTACTTACCATGTTAGGATGGGTGAGGGAAGGGAAAGAATGGGGAGCTAATTTTTGTAGAAAATCAAATGCCCCAAATTACTTTTACATGTGAATGGGAAAAATAACACATTTATGAAGAAAAGAAAGAGGGAGGTATTGTTTATATTCACAATGCAATTAACCTCAAATCTATTATGAGGAAAGTGCTTTGAGCATGAAAACTGTACATAGATGTAAGTATTATTCTGGAATTTGAGTGAATTCATAAAGCAATAAATCCATAAGCATTTATTAAATGTCTTTCATGTGCCAGGCACTGTTAGGTGCTGAGTAAACAAAGAAAACAAAGAGTATTTGTCCTCAAGTTGCTTGCACTCTACAGATGGAGACATAGATTGTTGTTAAATTCACAATGTAATTAGTATAATACTTTACTAGTAGATTTGTGTTTTTTAAAAAAAAAGTTTTTGGTCTTAATGAACACTGCAAAATCAAGTATTATATATAGACTTATTTTTTAATTTTTAATAATTTTTATTTTTTAGAAAAGTTATCATGGTTACGTGATTCATGTTCTTACTTTCCCCTTCAACCCCTCCCCCCGACACCCTCCCACCATAGTTTTAACATGTGTCATCAATCAAGACTTATTTCCAAATTGATAGTTGCATAGGTGTGGTAGTTTCAAGTCTACATCCCCAAACATGTCCGCCTCAACCCATGTGTTCAAGCAGTTGCTTTTCTTCTGTGTTTCCTCTCCTGTAGTTCTTCCTCTGAATGTGTGCAGATTTTCCATAAATCCCTCAGAATTGTCCTGGGTCATTGCATTGCTGCTAGTACAGAAGTCTATTACATTCTATTTTACCACAGTGTATTGGTCTCTGTGTACAATGTTCTTTTGGCTCAGCTCCTTTCACTCTGCATCAATTCCTGGAGGTCTTTCCAATTCACATGGAATTCCTCCAGTTTATTATTCCTTTCAGCACAATAATATTCCATCACCAGCATATGCCACAGTTTGTTCAGCCATTCCCCAATAGAAGGGCATACCCTTGTTTTCCAGTTTTTTGCCACCACAAAAATCATGGTTATAAATATTTTCCTACAAGTCTGTTTATCTATGATCTCTTTGGGGGTACAAACCCAACAATGGTATGGCTGGATCAAAGGGCAGGCAATCTTTTATAGCCCTTTGAGCATAGTTCCAAATTGCCATCCAAAATGGTTGGATCAGTTCACAACTCCACCAGCAATGCATTAAAGTCCCAATTTGGCCACATCCCCTCCAACATTCATTACTCTTCCCTACTATCATTTTAGCCTGCTAGGTGTGAGGTGATACCTCAGAGTTGTTTTGATTGGCATTTATCTAATTACTAGAGATTTAGCACTTTCTCATGTGCTTATTAATAGTTTTGATTTCTTTATCTGAAAATTGCCTATTCATGTCCCTTGCCCATTTATCAATTCGGGAATCGCTTGATTTTTTATACAACTGATTTAACTCCTTGTATATTTGAGTAATTAGACCCCTGTCAGAGTTTTTTGTTATAATGATTTTTTTCCCAATTTTTTTTACCTTCTGATTTTGGTTGCATTGCTTTTGTTTGTACAAAAGCTTTTTTTTTATAACTTTTTTTTAAAACCCTTAACTTCTGTATATTGGCGCCTAGGTGGAAGAGTGGTAAGGGTGGGCAATGGGGGTCAAGTGACTTGCCCAGGGTCACACAGCTGGGAAGTGTCTGAGTCTGGATTTGAACCTAGGACCTCCCATCTCTTGGCCTGGCTCTCAATCCAAAGAGCTACCTAGCTGCCCTGTACAAAAGCTTTTTAATTTAGTATAATCAGTCATCCCATTCACATTCAGAGTTATAATTATCAGTTGTGTATTCCTCAACATTTTGGTATCCTCTCTTAGTTCTACCCCTTCTTCTTATGCTGTTTCCTTTTAAAGTAGTGATTTGTTTTAAACCAGTAACCCTTGTCCCCTCCCTTGATTTACTACCCTTTCTATCCCCTCCCTTGTTATTCACCTCTTTTTATTTTTAAGGCCTAATGAATTCCCTCTCCCTTCTCCTCCCCATCCTTTTTTGACCTCCCCACTCCTCTGCTCCCCTTGGTTTATCCCTTTGACTTTCTCAGTAGGGTTAGATAGAGTTCTATATCTCAATGGATATAGCTACTCTTCCCTTTCAGGGTTAATTCTACTGAGAGTAAAGTTGAAATATTACCTCTTAATGCTCTCTTCCTCTCCTTCTTATAATAGTATTTATCCCCTCTCCTTCCCATGCCCTCTTTGTGTGTAATAGAATATGCTATTTTTCTTATTTATTCAAGTTTCTCTTGGTGTCCTCTACTGTTCATCCCCCTCTTTCCCACCCACCCCCTTATCATCTTAGACCATTTAGTACTCCAACCTCTCCCTGTGAATAATTCTTCTAATTAATATAAGAGTGGAAACTATAATAGTGAATAGAGTTCACTACAGAAAATTACACATAACTTTTCTATATATAGGAATACAAAAAAATAGATCTTATTGAAGCCCTTAAAGAGGCACATTTAAAAAATAAGAGTTTTCTTTCTTTCCCCTCTGTTTCTTTTTTTAATTTTTTAAACATTTATTTTTTGAAAAATTAACATGGTTACATAATCCATGTTCTTACTTTCCCCTCCCCCTCCAAATTCCCCAGCCACCTATGGCATATTGTGTATTTCCACTGGTTTTAACATGTGTCATTGATCAAGACCTATTTCCAAATTGTTCATAGTTGCATTGGTGTGGTAGTTTCGAGTCTACATCCCCAATCATGTCCACCTCAACCCATGTATTCAAGCAGTTGTTTTTCTTCTGTTTCCACTCCTGTAGTACTTCCTCTGAATGTGGGTAGCGTTCTTTACCATAAATCTCTCAGAATTGTCCTGGGTCATTGCATTGCTGCTAGTACAGAAGTCCATTACTTTCGATTTTACCGCAGTGTAGTAGTCTCTGTTGTACAAAGTTCTTCTGGCTCTGCTCCTTTCACTCTGCATCAATTCCTAGAGGTCTTTCTAGTTCACATGGAATTCCTCCAGTTTATTATTCCTTTGAGCACAATAGTATTCCATCACCAGCATATACCCCAATTTGTTCAGCCATTCCCCAATTGAAGGGCATACCCTCATTTTCCAGTTTTTTGCCAC
The DNA here is from genome assembly GCF_016433145.1 of Gracilinanus agilis. NCBI lineage: Eukaryota > Metazoa > Chordata > Mammalia > Didelphimorphia > Didelphidae > Gracilinanus > Gracilinanus agilis. The sequence continues at coordinate 236,053,672 of NC_058130.1, forward strand.
CACAAAAAGCGCAGCTACAAATATTTTTGTACAAGTCTGTTTATCTATGATCTCTTTGGGGTACAAACCCAACAATGGTATGGCTGGATCAAAGGGCAGACATTCTTTTATAGCCCTTTGAGCATAGTTCCAAATTGCCAGCCAGAATGGTTGGATCAGCTCACAACTCCACCAATAATGCATTAAAGTCCCAGTTTTGCCACATCCCCTCCAGCATTCATTACTCTCCCCTTCTTTCATTTTAGCCAATCTGCTAGATGTGAGGTGATACCTCAGAGTTGTTTTGATTTGCATTTCTCTAATTGTTAGAGGTTTAGAACACTTTCTCATGTGCTCATGGATACTTTTGATTATCTGAAAATTGCCTATTCATGTCTCTTGCCCACTTATCAATTGGGGAATGGCTTGATTTTTTTATACAATTGATTTAACTCCTTGTATATTTGAATAATTAGACCCCTGTCAAAGTCTTTTGTTCCCAATTTGTTGTTTCCCTTTGATTTTGGCTGCATTGTTTTGGTTTGTTCAAAAGCTTTTTAGTTTAATATAATCAAAATAATTTATTTTACATTTCTCTAACTCATACTTGATTTTAAAATCTTTCCTTTCCCAGAGATCTGACAAGTATACTATTCTGTGTTCCCTTAACTTATTTATAGTTTCCCTCTTTATATTCAAGTCATTCACCCATTCAGAATTTATCTTGGTGTAGGGTGTGAGATGTTGATCTAAACCTAATCTCTCCCATATTGTTTTCCAAATTTCCCAGCAGTTTTTGTCAAATAGTGGATTCATGTCCCAAAAGTTGGGCTCTTTGGTTTTATCATACACTGTCTTGCTGATGTCATTTACCCCAAGTCTATTCCACTGATCCTCCTCTCTGTCTCTTAGCCAGCACCATATTGTTTTGATGACTGCTGCTTTATAGTATAGTTTAATAACTGGTACTGCTAGGCCCCCTTCCTTCACATTTTTTTTAATTATTTCCCTTGATATTCTTGATCTTTTGTTATTCCAAATGAAATTTGTTATAGTTTTTTCTAATTCAGTAAAGAAGTTTTTTGGTAGTTTAATAGGTACGGTGCTAAATAGGTAAATTAATTTGGGTAGAATGGCCATTTTTATTATGTTAGCTTGTCCTACCCATGAGCAATCAATGTTTTTCCAGTTGTTTAGATCCAGTTTTATTTGTTTGGAAAGTGTTACATTTATTATTTCTGCTCTTTTGCATTTGTTTGTGATGTTTCTATGCCCTGTTACATGGTCAGTCTTTGTGAATGTATCATGTGCAGCTGAAAAGAAGGTGTATTCGTTTTTGTCCCTGTTTATTTTTCTCCACATATCTATTAAATTTAATTTTTCTAGGACTTCATTCACCTCTCTTACCTCTTTCTTATTTATTTTTTGATTTGATTTATCTGGTTCTGAAAGAGGGATATTTAGATCTCCCACTAGTATGGTTTAACTATCTATTTCCTTTTTGAGATCTGCCATTTCTCCTTTACGAATCTGGTTGCTATGCCATTTGGTAGATTTTGGAGGCTAAATTATTATAATTTATTATAAATTATAATTGCAATTAGAATCCAGAACCTTTGTAATTGAAAAATTCAATCCTTATTTTCGTTGTTTATTCCATTCCTACTAAATTAGATAGCCAGTAACAATGCAGTTTCTTTAAACAATTGAGATGAAATGGTTTGAAGAGAGACAAAGTTTATGGGACGAGAATAATAAATTTCTCTGGTTTATTTTATAAACTGTTGTAGATGTGAAAATGTGCATTTCCATTAATTAATGAGGGAATATGAGACCATTTCATTGGTTGTCTTGGATCCAGGTAAAGAAATATTCATTACCATTCAAATAGCAGGCTGAAAGGTGGAATTCAGCAACCCATTAGACACCAAAACAACCATAACCAACTTCTCAATTTAATGTACTCAAAATTGGCCATTTTATGTTTTACAATGCTTTCCATCACTTGTTGACTCATAAATTCCTCTCCTGTCCTTAAATTTGATGGTATATTCTCTGTTTTAACTTATTTATGTCATGTACTTTTATATCTAGATCACATATCCATTTTAATCTTATCTTAGTTAATGGTGTAAAATGTGTCTATATCTAGTTTCTGCCAAACAGCAATAAATCCTTTATCACTAGAGATGCTGAACCAAAAGGTATTTCATAGATTTTAGGACACATTCTAAATAGAATTCACTGATCTTTGTAAAGGTTTTTATATAAATAAAATAAACATTTCCAATATTAGAAAGAAAGTAGAAAATTGGGTGAAATTTTATAGACATCCCCTCTGAATAAAGGCCTCATATCTAAAATATATAGAGAACTTTGTCAAATTTAAAGAATAAGAGCATCCCCCAATTGATAAATGAACAAAAGATATAAACAGAAAATTTTCATGTGAAGAAATCAAAGCTATATATATATACATATATATATGTACATACATATATATGCATATATATGAAAAAATGCTCTAAATCACAATTTATTAGAGAAGTGCAAATGAAAACAATTCAGAGATGTAATCTCACACACAGCAGATTGGCTAAAAGGGAAAAAAGGAAAAGTGACAAATTTTGAAGGGTATGTAGAAAAATAAGGACACTAATGTACAATTGGTGGAACTATGACCTGAACAATTTAAAATTACACAAAGAGAGTTATAAATCTGTGTTTACCCTAAGATCCAACCTGGATCTGTTTCCCAGGGGAAAGAGGAAAAGAACCTGTATGTTCCAAAATATTTGTGGCAACTCTATTTGTAGTGGCAAAGAATTGAAAAATGAGGTTATTCTTATCAACTTGGGAATGACTAAAAAATTGTGATATATGATTGTAATGGAATACTACCATGCCATAAGAAATGATGAACAAATAGACAAAACATGGAAAGAATTATACAAGATAATGAAAGAAAAGCATAGAACCAGTAGATTGTATATAACCACTATGCAGACACAGAACTAATACTAGAGGAATAAAGAATGTCACCTCGAGAAAAGTAACAGAAAGATAAAACATGAAAGACTTTAATTTATATGAACATGTTGGCCTCCATGGCAATATCCTATCTGATTCAGAGAAGGATTGGGACACTGGGGATTGGGATCTATTGGGAATATATGAAGAAAAGTAAGTTAAATGTATAGGAAACCTGTGATTTCATTTGTGTAATATCTTCTTTTTCCTTTATATGTGGAACTATTTATTTTGTTTGGAGTAGAATAATAATAATTTTAAAGGAATTACTCCCTATTTAAAAACCTCTTCAGTATTCACACAGTTCTTAACTATTAGTAATGTTTTCTTTATGTTTGCTTGAATTCCAGCTCCTTCTAATTTCTAGTCATTCATCTCAGTTCTGTCCTCTGAGTTAAAATGAAACAAATGTAGAATTCCTCTTCCTCAAAAGAGTCCTCAATGTAATTGAAAACAGCTATCATTCTCCCTCTTACCATCCCCCAGCCATTTTTTTTAGTTTAGCCAATATTATTTATGCTATCATTTATTGACAACTTTCTCCTGATAAGGATTTTATAGCCAGAGGGGGGAAGAGTTGAAAGAAATTCGAAAAGGCAAATATTTTATATTGGTTTTATTGCCCCTTCATGGTTCAAGGATTTATTTTTTGGGAGAGATTCCAAATCCTCAGAAAGTTTGGAACCTACTATATTTTTAAAGTATGTGAATTTTATGCTGTAGTCTATAAATATTGACATAGGGCCAGAGACATATAAGCATACCTTTTTTTGCTGCCACTTCAATTTTTTAATTCTCACCTGTAACAAGGAGAATATAAGTAAATTAGAATCATAAAGTTTAAGAGAATCAAGGGATACCCTAAACTGTAAGAAACATATCCATAAAATGAAACAGTATTTATGTCAAACATTTTTCTTTTGATTCCTATCCATGGTAAAGTAGCCTTATTCTTAAAAACTTCTCATTAGTCAGACTATTCCCCATGGTGTGATTATCCAGTAGTGAGGCAAATAGAGTTTCAGATTCCTGGAAACTGTTTCAATAAGGATAACTATGGTTCTTATTGTGGTTTCTCCCCAACACTCACATATGTACCTCCTTCCTTCATTAGTTTCATTAGTTTTGCTTAATTCTGATAAAGTATTTGGGCATTGGTTAAGGAATTTCTATTGGACTGTGTTTTACTTGGTAATTCCTCTACATTTTTGTTTCTAGATCATGGATTGCTTCTCTCTTGTATTGATAGGTAATCTGGTACAGGAACGAGAGATTCATTAGGTTATAAACTCTTTGATGGCAGGAATTGTCTTTTCTCATATTTATTATTCTCTTATCTCTAATACTTAGCACAGTATATGGTATATAGTAATGGTTTAATAAAATTTTATTGAATAATTGATGATGAAGATGTTGAGAACCCTGGGATACCATTAAAATTCTAATTCCAGTGGCTTTTGGAGTCGGTCCTGGTGTAGACCATAAGCAATTAGCAATCTGGTGGCTTTTTAATTCCACTCTGGAGAGCCACTAACATGGATTCAGTTTAAAATATGACCTTTTAAAAAAAGTTAATCATGGTCAGGATAATGCTGAGATATTAGTGATGGTTAGTTTTTTGCTAAAAATAAATCTCTTTGAGGATTGCGAAAAGATAGGCAGAGTAGGAAGTTGTTTCTGTAACTGAATCAATAAAGCCATTTTGGAAAGAGCAGTTTGGAGTTATGGAAATAATGTGACTATACTGCCTATGTCTTTTAACCAGGAGATATCATGACTACTCTTAATCCCTAAGAAGTCAATTGATAAAAATAAAAATTCGTATATATGCCAAACTATTTATAGAAGGGTTTTTTTAACAGTAACAAATTAGAAGGAAAGTAGAAGCCCAGCATTTAGGATTTGACTGAACAATTGTGGTGCATGAGGGTAACGTAATGTAATAACCACTCAGTAACATTCTTCTCTAAGGAATGAGAAATGTGAAGTATAACTGCCCTTTGCCTCCAGTGCCCCAAGTCATCATCCTGGGAAGCAATTCCTGTGAACATGCATGTTGACAATTGATCCTGCATGTCCCATTTTTGTTGAAAAGGAAGAAAAAAAAAGTTTGTTCCACTAAAATCTTTGGCCCTCTCAAATGATTCATATTCATAAACTTGCATTAGTTGTATTTGTGCAAAATTATTTTCCAATTTTATATAATCAAGTATCCATTTTAACTCAGATCTTCTCAATTCCATATTTGATTTTGAATTATTTTATCCACGATTAAGATTTTCCTTCTTTGCTTTACTAATTTGTTTATTATGTGACCTTTACACCCCAAATCGTTCATCTAATTTTAGATTATCTTGTTATATGCTGAAATGTTTCTTTAAAACTAATTTCTGTGAGAATGATTCTTAGTTTCTCTAACAGTTCTATCATATAGTAAATAGTTAAGGTTATTAGCCTAATCAAGTCATCTACTGTTATGTTCAGTTTCTTCTGTGTGTTGTATGCCTAATTTATTCCACTGATTAACATTTCAAATGTTAGAAAATGATTTTGATTATTGTTGCAGTATAGTATAGTTCAAAATCTGGAAACTGATAGGTCCTCTTCCTTCTCATTAGATTTCATTATTTCCTTTGGGATTCTTGAAATTTTCTTTCTTTAGAAGTAGAAAGGTACCAGAGCAAGAAAATGGATGTTCTATTTAGGGAGATCAGGAAAGACTTCTTGCAGAAGATTCCAGTAAGAACAAGCAAGTCAGGTAGAACATGTAAGATGGAAAAAATACAGACATGGAGCACATCTAATGAAAATGTATGCAACAGGAGGTTGGAAAAACAATGTAGTCAATATCAAGGGATGACAGAGCATTTGGAGGGAAGTGAGATATAGGAAGACTATACATATAAGAACTTGTCTGCTTATAAAAGTCTTTACAAGCTAAACAGAAGATGTATATTATCCTAGAGATGGTAGGAAGTGACTGGAATTTATTGAATAAGAATGTAGCATGGTTAAACCTGCAGATCAATTTGATAAACAAGTGGAAGATGGACTTGGAGTGGTGTTATGAGTAATAGCTCCTTGGGCCCTGTTAGTTAGATAGCTTAGATTAGTGTAGTTGAATAAGTCCTTCCCTGTACCTTTGGGTTTCTGCCTCACACCTGGAACCTGCCAGGCTTGAGTGCAGCTAGGGTTTGTGGCTTTGGGATTTTTCACTGCAATCCACTGATGATCTCTGGATGCCAGGAGCTACAGTTATCTCAGGAACCAAGTAGAAAGGGGTTTTGCTTGAAGCACTGTCTGCCAGAACACAAACTACACCTCTTCTATTGGCTCTGTAGATCTTGTCCTTTACTTGATGCCACACCACACAGGATCCAGGGGAAAACAGGATGCAAGGTGTCCTTTGCTCTGAGGTCTCCCAGGCTGGCAACAGTTTTTGCCTACCACTACTGGAGTCCACACACAGAACACAGATAGACTTCCTCCTCCTTCATTCCAACCTGGAATTCCCAGCTCCAGCTCCTTCCTGCTAGGTACTTCCTAATCAATATATAATCAATACCTAATAACTAGCTAATCTAATCTTACTCATAACAGTGGGGGGAGAGATGAGGCAGAGAAACCTACCACACTGCTAGAAAGGGCTATAAAATCCTCTCTACATTCCAGAACTACACAAAATAGCTGCCAGAAGCTTGTGAAGCTTGAGCAGAGACAATTCAAGGTAGAATGAGGCCCAGTGCATTAACCGCCAGAACTAGTATAGGAAAACGTGCTAGACTAGCAACCAGCAGGAGTAAATTGGCTTCCTACACTATGCCTCAGCAAGAAAGAGTTCCAGAGATAAACAAGCAGATAGCCAACACTTTATATTGCTCTTCATCTAAATGGGAAAACAAGGCTAGACAGAGGCCAGGAAGTACTGTACGGAACAGACTGTTCCCCAAACAGAAACTACCAGATATGAAATATGTGTAAAACAAAGCTCCTGGGAGATAGCTCCTAATGCTATCTGTAACACCTATTTTGGTCCTCTTGGCAATGAAGCGTATTTCTTTTAGTTTAGGACTGTTCAAAAAGAAAGAGACAGAAGTGAGGTTGAGGCCAAAATCTAATCAAGCCACAAGTTGGCAAAGTTGAAAACCAGAAATTCCTGCAGAGATTAGGGTCTAGCTTGACCCATAAACAAGCATGATCTGATCATTCCATTCATGAGCATGGGAGGGAGCAGAGTCTTGTTCAAGTATAGAGTTTTGATCCATAAAATCAAGGTATAAGTAAGAAGAAGAAAACACTGAGAACAAAAATGAAAGCTATTGTGAACTGAGAAAATCCCAAAGTGTGAATCCAGCTGAAGAGAATGAGTCCAAATGGGTCCAAGTAGGGCTCAGAGAAAATATTGGCTTAGTCCAAAAAGACCTTCATGTCTACCAGGGTGAAATAAAGCAAGTGATACTATTTATGTATGTATGTATCTTTATATATGCTGTGGAAGAAATAATGTGAATGAAAATTAATAGCTTAGAATAGAGTGTGATAAACCATACCCAAGACATAAACTCCATGAAAATTAGAATGGGCCATATAGGAAAAAAATGAGACAATAAATAGAACAATATTAACAGATTGAGAGGGAAGAAATTTTGTAAAGTGCTCATTGTAAAAATTAACTAACCCAAAAAACAAGCCAAAGGGGGATAATCTAAGAATCATCAGACTACCTGAAAAAAATAACAACATAGATTTCCCCATCTATATTATTCTTTGTCCCCTCTCTAAGAATCAGACAGGTTTCTGGCTCTTCTGCCCATTGCCACCATTATCCCATCCCAATATCCGTGCTCTCCTGCCTAATATTGTCATTTCCATGGACTATTCATGCTTCCCACTCAATTTTCAGACAACAGCTTTTAGGGATTTCATTGTTAGATTTTCTTAGGTTCTGTGGAACAGTTCTTAGGAAGAGTTTTGAGAAAAAAAATACATGCTTACTACAAAGTGACTCAGAAAATTCCTTAGGAAGCAAAAATATTTTTGGGTGAACAGGAAAGGGGAGGATAGCAGGGAAGGAGGAGTGAAAAATCTCATACAGCTTACCTTGGTCAAATTAAGTCTTTAAGTACTTTGCATAGTGATGTAAATTGGATTAGAGTTCAGGTAGCTACTGTAACTGGAATCATACTATTTAGCTGACTACATGATGTTAATATCTCTTTGTGATAAATACTGAGTTTTTTATGTGTGTGTGTGTATGTGTGTCTAGAAGGACAAAAGGAACGTGGGAGAAAAGGAGTAATTTATTGTTGATGTCTATGTAGATTACTGTGATGAATTATAGCTATGCTTTTTGAGAACTGAAAAACTAGGAAGTCATTTGAGGGAGAGGAAAGTGATAATTGATTACCATTGTATGGCTCCTTGAACTTGGACTATTTCACATAATTAGATACTAAATGTTTTCATTAGAATAATTAGCATGCAGAGGACTGAAAGGAAAACATTCCCTGGTCAGGTTGGAGGAGCTGAAGAGTATAATACTGAAGAAGAAATTGTGTACAGAGAATCCTATTCTCCTTCACAACTCTGCAAGAGAAATGAGTCCCCTCCAGTCCAATACTTAATACATTGTCTATCTGAGTTGTGAGTGTGTGAAAGGGATGAGGAGGAGGGAGGGTTGGAGGAATGGAGAAAAGAGAGAATGAGGAGAAGAGAGAAAAAGCCTCCCTTTTTACAATTCTATATTATGGCAGAGGTCTTACATTTTATGCTTTATGGGCCTCTTTGGCAATATGGCGAAATCTATATACCCCTCAAAATAATGTTTGTAAATGCATGAAATACAAAGCAAAAAAATGGTGAAAATAAAATTAAAGATTTATTTTCCTATCCAAATTCATGGACCCCCCTAATCTATCCATGAACCCAGTTTAATAACACCTGAATTATGTTTTCCTTGTTTATGTCTGTTGATCTCTGTTTCTGAGTCTAATTCTGTCTCTCTGCCTCCTCTTCTGTTTCTTTCTCTATGTCTCAGTTTCTCAGTGAGTCTCTTGTCTCCCTGATTGTGTGTCTCTCTCTTTTTATTTCTGCCTGTGTATGTATGTCTGTTTCTCTCTCTCATCACTTGGCTTTTTTTTTCTTCTAAGCTTATCTTTCTTGATTGTCATTCCTTTGGTTCATCTAGTAAAATTTTCCATTGTTCTTGGGTGGAGCCAGAGGTCTGTGCTTGAATGGAACCTTTCATCCTTCCAACTTTCTGGTGATTTTTCCCAAGATCATAGGGCTAGTAAATGTTAGACCTTATACTTAGACCCAGATATTGAGAATCAATACTTTTTCCAAAAATCATGTTGGTTATTTTATATGTCTAATCAAGATCTATTTACATGATGATACATGTAAAACCCAGTGGAACTGCTCATTGGCTATGGGAGGGGGCAGGAGGAGGGGAGGGAAAGAACATGAATCATGTAACTATGGAAAAATATTTTAAATCAATTAATTAAATAAAAAAATTCAAATCAAAAGAAAAAAAGACCTATTTGCTTGTTATAATAAACAGGGAGAAAATAGAGTAGATGGGACATGACATAGTAAATTTGAGATGACTACAAAGGACTAAGCTTTTATTTCTTTTTCTTCATGTCTGTTCATTATGTTTTCTTTAGGACTTCCTTTAGAGATTGTTTCAAGATTTAGAATTGCCTTACTTGGATCATAGGCATAACGTGGGTCTGTCACTGAATTTGGTCAACTTACGCTACGGTAAGACAAACAATTCTAATGCTTATTTCACTCTTCAGTGCTGGAAGAAATTAAATACTTTAGTTATGTTTATATTATAGCCTTTTATTAAGCTTTTTTCTTATGGAAATTATGACATAAATTGCATATGATTATAACAGCCTGTCAAATTTGGGATTTCAATATAAGAAGGCAAAAAAAAATTACCTTTCCAAAATGTCATTAATTTTCTGTGAAGAAAATCATTTAAGTTTATTATAATCAGGGCTCAATATTTCATTTTGTCTAGCCTGCATGGAAATAATAATGGAAATAGAAAATAAATGGAAAAATATAAATTTGAGTTAAAGTTAAACTTGTTTCTTGCTTCCTTTTAGAAATTCTGGAAAGTGGGTTGTTAGCATTTACTAACAGACCACTGGTTACCTCCCTAATACTTACTTCAAATTCTTTTCTATATATATAAAGGCTATCAGAAGAAAACTATTTAATTACGTTACTTTACTTAATTTGTAATGACTGTTTTGTTTTTTAACCTTCACAGTTTTAAAGAAAAATGTGTTTCACCAAAAAAAATTTTAATTGAAGGAATAACAGTTAACTTTACTAAGGTTAATAAATTGAAGCATTATAAGGCAATTATATATCTGTGTTATAGCTATGGTACATGTACTTATGTAGGACATTGATGATATATATATATATATATACATGCATGTGCATGCACACATGAACATGATATACATTTACATATATGTTTGCACATAATGCATACACAGAAATTGTATGGCTATATGTATATTTATTTATAATAAAAGAGAAAGAGAGGAAGAAAGGAAGGATGGGAGAGAAGAAGAAAGGAAAGAAAAGGAAAAAGGGAGTAATCAGTTCCTTTATTTCATTTCTGAATCTATACATATTATTTGTTTGTTTTTTAAAAATGTTTATGTAGCAACTTGTGGTGGAATGGGCAGTGCAATTCTTTTGAATGCATTTGGGTTATTTGTCAGCTGGATGCTTATCAACTGGAACTGCCTGTATTATTATTGTTATTTCTCCATAGATGAAGACATGAAGTTAGAATGTTTATGAGTCATTGTCATTCATGTATTGCCATAGAAATTTTCTTAATTATGTAGAACAAATTATGTAATATTTCAGATTAGTGACCTAAAACTTCAGAAGCTTTGATTTGATTTAAGGAATTAACCTTCAAAATTGCTGGATAGAGAATCCCTCCCTTTTCACTAGTGGAATGCCTTTCCTCTTACCTCTATTTTTTGCATACTATCTTCCTTTAAGATTCTCTTCAAATTATAGAAGGCAATTCCCTATTTCTTTCCTGTCTCTTACCCTTCTACTACTTTCTCTGAGATTATCTTCTATTTATATTATATAAAGTTTGATAGATATAGATTTGTCTTGATATTTTATATATGTACAATTTAGGTGTTTATCCTGTATATACAGTATATGTCTATACAGCATAAGTGGAGGAGAAAACATTCAAATAACTATATAGTGTGAAAGTGAATTACTCGAGGTCAGTGATCACCTTTTTTACTTTTCTTTATATTCCTAGAAATTAGCACATATCCTGTCCCATAAAAGGACCTTAATAAATGCTTTTTGACTGAAGATTTGGGATTCATACTGCCACTATATAAATAAGGATGATGTGACAATAAAAAATTGGGGGATCCTAAATCTATCCATAATCCATAATCAGTCTTTCCTCAGGAAATAAATTCATATATTCCACATGGACTCACTTGGGGTATTAGGAAGCAGTCACCTGCTATTAAAGACTATTTGCTTTCAGTGACTGGTAACCTTTTGTCAGCTACATTTCTGTAGCAATAGGTACCACCTGCAGCCAAAGCTTAAATTTTTAATGTTCTATATTTTAAAACTGAAAAGAAATATAACTTTTAACATGCAGGAGTGAGAAAAAACCTGTAATCACCATGTTCCAGTATTTGTACTCACATTATATGGAGAAGTAAAAATCTTTATAAAATTGATGAATGCATTGAAGATGGTAGGCTAGAGTCTCCTCCAATGTCAATCTAGAAGTACTCCTAATAGAGTACCATGAGGAAAAAAATCTAGGCCATTCTTTACTTAAGCTATTTTCAATTAGTTTTCATTCTATAAACACCTGCAAAATCTTCCAGGTCCCTCCTACACTTTATTACTTTTGAATGTAGGCTCTTTCATTTGTTAGGCTCTCCCAACTTACTTGAAAACTGAACAAACCCATATTTTCCCTGCTTTTCCAGATTTTATGAAAATAGTGAAGTAATATGCTTCTTAGGGACAGAGATTTCATTTCCCCTAAAACCTATGCTAATTTTTTGTTAGTGTATATGGCTTCCTTTTAAAACTTAATGAAATTTATGAAAGTGGTGTCAGTGATGATGATGACAACTTGAGCTTCAATATTTTTTAATTACTTCTTTAGAAAAAAAGAAATATTTTAAATATTTTTGTTGTTTATTTCAGTTTTCATATGACTACTATAGAGACCCATGCCTTTGTCACTCATATATTTCTCAGTTGGATTTTGACATATTAACTAAATTGACATCTTAACTAAACAACAGAAAACCTACCAGACACTTTCTCTTAGCTTTGTAGTGATTGAAAAGGGAGTAAGAGCACTGACCATTGGGGAGAAACTGGCTAATTCTGCCTGAACTCTGCATTCTGTTGTCTCAGCTGCATGCCTTTGCATAAGCTCTTTCCCTTTTGAATCCCTAATTCTTTCCATCGCCTCTGTACTATCACATGTACATTAGAAAACTCTAATCACCTACTAGATTTTAGTGTTCTCTCTTTCCTTAAATAATCATATGCGTTTTGTATACTATACTTTCCTCTTCCTGGTAGAATATAAGCTCAATGTGAACAATATGTCAAAAATATACTCTTTTAAGATACTTTGGTATAAAAATAATCATTTTGGAATGTTCCTAATAAGATGGTTTTTAAATTTATTATTAGTTTTGAAACTTGTTACAGGCTAAAACTAATTTCTCCAGAATATATCATTCTACTACTTTACCAGAAAGTCAAATGTTAGTATGTCTTAAATACACTTGTTACTACATATATACATATATGTGTATATGTTGTATATATATGCTTATACACTTATGTATACATGTGTGTACACATACATATACAAAGAATATAAATGTAGTTTATGCTGTTATTGTTTTTTCTCCTTGGAATGATAATGATGATGATGATGGTGATGATAATTATATTGGGTCAAGAGTATCAGTAGTTTAGTCACTTTGCTTTTGTAACTCCAAACTGATATTGAGGTTGATTAGACCAATATTCAACTTTATCAGCAGCATATTAGCATTTCTTATGTTCATACAGCCTCTCCTAGTATTCCAGTTTTTTTTAACATCTTTACTAGTTAGATTTTTGTAAGGTAATTTCTTGCCATTTAATTTTTTTCTTACTTTATTAATTTGGATCATTTGTATGGCAATTTAGAAAATATAATTACTTTGAAACTAAGTATTTTTGAACATGTATACTTCTTTGTAATACACAAAAGTTTTCAAAAGTCATTTTAATTTAAAAATATTAAGGGTAAAAACTACACTAAGACTTTGAGGTCATGCAATATAAATATATGTGTACATACATATGCATAGTACACACATCCAATATATGCATGTATATATAATATGCACATGTGAAATTCCCTACATATATTGGAAATCAGATGTGTATATATTCAATTTAAATTCAAATAGGAGAGAGTGAAATGGGAAGGGAAATAAGAGTTTCCATTTACTATCTAATTATTTTTTCAATGATCTTATTCTTGTAAAGGCTATAAAATTATATTAAGTTTTATATTTTAAAAAATTCCCTGTCCCTCCCTACTAAAATTAATGAATTAACACATAGCCAAAACTATAGAAGCTATTTATTCTTCCTTTTCCTCCTCTTCCTCTTCCTCTTTATCCTTCATCCTTCTTTCTTTTCCCTCTTCTTCTGCCTCTTTTCCTCCTTCTCCTTCAATTTACTCCTTTTCTTCTTTACCTTCCCCTTCTTCATCTTCATTTTCTTCCTCTTCTTTATCTTTTTTTTCTTATTCTTCTTCCTTTCTTCCCCTCTTCTTTCTATTCTTTATCTTACCTTCTCCCTTCCTATTCTTGTTCTGTTCTTCCCTTTCTTCTTCTTATTTCCCTTTCCCTTTCTCCTCTCCCTCCTCTTATTAATTTTCATCTTCATCTCCTTTGTCTTCTTTTGTTACTGATTTTTCTATTCATATGTTGTGAGTATTGAGCTAATTTTATATTAAAGGATAAGGTGTCATTCTAGATCTAATTTCAGCAAAACCCCTTTCAAATTTTCTCAATAGTAGGTGTCCAACAAAGTTCTTCCTTCAATAATTTATGTGTGTGTGTTTGTGTGTGTTTTTTTATTTGTGATATAGTGCATAGATTGCTGTCCATGGAGTCAGGAAGATATGAGTTCAAAATAACTGAATGACTCTACGGAGGTCACATAACCCCTATTTACTTCAGTTTCCTATTCTGTAAAGTGAGAATAGTACCTACTTCCTGAGTGTTTTGAAGATCAAATGAGAGAATATTTTTAAAGTCCTTAAAAAGGACTGACTCATAATTAGGTACTATATAAAGGTTTATTTTCACCATGCTTTAGTTGTTTCTTTTTATCAGTTGCACTATTCTACATTTCTGTTTTTTTAACTAGGACTAAATGGATTTGATGAATATTCTTTTAAAACATTATTTGAGAATTTATTTATGCCTCTTTCATTCAAAATGAACTTTAATGTGATGTTGTTTACTGTGATATTGTTTACTGTGATGAAATGTAACCTTGATAAATTGATATTGAAGAAAATCTATTAATTAATTTAGAAATTATTATCATTTAAGTCCATTGAGTTTGACTTTTATTCCTGAGAAAATTATAAAATAGATATTGAAGATTTAGTTGGTGAATATCTAGAGAGAGAATGTTAATTATATAGAGCCATCAAACTGGTCATGCCAGCATAAACTCCTTTTCTATTTTGAACTGATTACTGAACTAGAGAATTAGGAGAATGCTGTGAATAATTAATGATTTTTGAGTAAAGCTTTGATAAAGTATTTTTTTAAACCCTTACCTTCTGCCTTAGAATCAATACTGTGTAATGGTTCCAAGGCAGAAGAGTGTGTAAGGGTAGGCAATAGGGGTCTAGTGACTTGCCCAGGGTCACACGGCTTGGAGGTGTCTGAGGCCAGATTTGAACCTAGGACCTCCCATCTCTAGGCCTGGTTCTCAATCCACTGAGCTACCCAGCTGCCCCCTTGATAAAGTATTTCATACTATTTTTATGGAGGACATGGAGAAATTTGCATTTGATGTTAAAACACATAGATGGATACTAAACTGGTTGGATAAATGGAGTCAAAAGATAGTTATTGTTTTAAAGTCAGCATTTCAGGGGGTCCCCAGTGGAATACTCCGGGGTTCTGTGCTTGGCCACATGCTGTTATTACTTTTTAATAAATAAGTTGTAAAAAAGTCATATATAACATACTTATCAAATTTGCAAATTTCTCAGAGCTGGGAAGTAATAGTTAACTCATTGGACTACAGAATCAGAATGCAAAAGATCTTTGCAGGATAGAGCCGAATCCAATAAGATGAATTTCAGTTAAGGATAAATGTAAAATGTTATCTTTTGGTACAAAGGACTTCAAGTTCAATATGAGTAAACATCAGTATCTGGTTGCCAAAGTAGCTTGAGAACTTGGGCTCCATTAAATGAGCAATATCTTCTGCTTCAGTCAAGCTTCATCTGACTTATTGTTTTCAATTCAAGTAAGTAGAGTCTGAGAAGAATATTTTTAAGCTGTAGATTCCAGAGGAGGATATCTAGGAGAGTGAAGGGTCTTGAATTCATCATATATGTTGATCAATTGAAAGGAGTTGGGGATATTTAGCTTGGAGAAGAGGAGACTCAGGGGGATATAAGATGTGTAGGGTTATCATGAGAGGAAAGTATTAAACTTCTAGTTTAACCCTTGGCGTGGGGTTAGAAGCAAGAGCAATGGATGGGTAGAAGTAGCAAAGTGTGATGAATGGCAAAAATCTCCCTGACAGAACTGCCCAAAAGTGAGATGATCTGCCTTCAGAGGTGGTGCACTAGGTTTACTCTTTTCTTAGAGATCTTCAAGTAGATATTGGATGACCACTTGTCAATTGTGTTAGAGGAAATGTTACTTTTTAATATGGGTTTCACTATCTTCCAATTTGAAAATTTTGTAATTCTCTGATATATGTTGTTCCTGGGCTCCCAAAACTTTAGGGATGATAAGATAGGGTCTTAGAATGAATACTATATGAAAATAGGGCCACAGCTATGTCTCAAAATACTTTTCATTAAATAATCTCCCCATATTGGAACACTGACATCTTGCTATATTGGAATGGTACCTAGTATTAACAGAAGACACTAAATACCCAATGAAAGAAAACATAGACATACTTATACTCCTTTATCTGTTTTCCTCTTTCCACAGTTACTGATTTGGGATTGAAATACAGAGACAATTCCATGTCAAGAAAGTTTCTCCTTTGGAAGTCTAAAAATGCTTTCATTCTTTCTCATGCCTAGAGATTAACTTGGTCTTATTTTCATTTTGTGAAAAATTCTAAGCATATGAAAGTCTTCTATTATAGTTTACTTTACCACCACCTGTTAATCATCATTCCTACTCTTTAAATATATGAAATAGTTCTACTTTTGGATACTTGTACAAGGGCTTCAGATGATTTATAAAGGATCCACTGCTTCCCTCTAGACCAGTGATGGGCAAACTGTGGCCCATAGGCCAGATGGAGCCCCCTGAAATGTTCTATCCGGCAGCGCGACATCATTCCTAATCTGACAAATACAATGAGTAGGATACAATACAATGAAACTTCGAAAGAGTTGCCTTAGAAACAGACTGACAGATGAGCATTTCCTTTCCTTTGGCCCCCTCTTTAAAAAGTTTGCCCATCACTCCTCTAGACTTATTGAAATCACAATAACTGCCATCCTGAGCCAAGGTAATGTCCACCTCTTATTAGGATTAGCTGTATTTTCCTTTCAAAGACTCATTCCACCCCCTTCTCCTTCCTATGTATAGGAAGAAAGAATGAAGGTATGTGTGTAGAGGGAAAAGGGGATGTGAATCAGCATCAATTTATGAAGCCTTTGGGAATTGACACACACTATCAAGCCCATGGCCATTTCACCCTCAATTGCTAAGGTGCTATGTGATTGCCAATGACTCTGCAATAACCTGCCATTGATTATCTGGCTTTCATATAAGGTCACCTATTATCAACAACTAAAAGCATGTCCAATGTATCTGAGTGCTCAAATAACATCTCAGAACTTGTCCCTTTGTCCTTCCTTTCATTGACTAGTTAGTGTCAATGGTCACTCCAGTTATATACTCTGTCTTATTTATAATACCAGAGTCTTTCCAGGAGAGACAGTGTGCTGCTTTTTAACCTATTTACTTGCTGAAATTTGATTTCCAAGAAAAGAAGCTTAGATTTAAATGTCCAGTAACCCAGAGAGATTTCTCCTCTTCTTTTTCAATAAGATTCCTTGGATTGCCTTGCTTAACATGAAAACTGTCAGTTGACCTTTCTCCTTCAATTACTTTGATTTAAAAGGTGATGTACATTCTAGGTCAGGAGATCTGGCTCCAGGTTCTGACAGCTCCTAATTATTGGCTTTGTGTGTCACAGTGGGTAGAGTTTTATCTCTGGAGTAAGGAAGACTTACTTAAAGAGAGTTTAAATTCCTGTTTCTGAAATTTAATAGCTATTCAAAGATGGAAAATTCATTTAACCCAAATGAACCTGTTTCCTCACTTTCAAAATGAAGATAATAATAGCTTAAATATATATCTCACAGGACTGATGTGAGAGTCAAATAAGATGATGTATGAACACCATTTTCCAAACTTTAA
Source organism: Gracilinanus agilis (assembly GCF_016433145.1). NCBI lineage: Eukaryota > Metazoa > Chordata > Mammalia > Didelphimorphia > Didelphidae > Gracilinanus > Gracilinanus agilis. The sequence continues at coordinate 236,071,449 of NC_058130.1, forward strand.
AGAGCTATATAAATTTCAGCCATTATTTTGCACACACACAGACAAGTTAACTTATTTGACCCTAACTTTCTCCCTCAATAAAAGGAGAAAAATAATATTGCAATTACCTATTCACAGGATTGTTTTGAAAGCACTCTGGAAAATCTTAGCTGTATGTAAATTGTGATCCATCATTACACCAATGCAATATTAATTTAACTGTGCCTCTGGTTCCTAAAGTCCTTAAGGCTTTACCATATGTCTTTTCTATTTCCTGCAGATCCCCATTCACCACTAACAACTATTCTATATTATCATTTCATCTATTAACTCAAATTAATGACTTCTGATTTTCACCACATGCCTCAGAACTTCTGTTTTTAACATATATACTGGAGCTACCCTTTTTATGTGTTATCTTCCCTATGAGAGTGCTAATACCTTGACAACAACGACTTTAGTTTTTTAATCCCTGAACATAGCACAATGTTTAGTACATAGGTGTTTATTAATACTTTTTCATCTCATTTCATTCATATGTTATATCAAATATCCTTTCTCCTTCATATACTAGATCAAGTACTAAAGTGTTATGATCATTGATGATGAGATTAGATTGCTATAGAATGCTAGCAAATCAGTTCTATTTTCTAGCAATTTGTTCTCCTCTTTTCATTTTACTTTTGGAATTGTCATGCTTAGTTGAGTCTTTGACAAAATTTTCAACAGGCTAATTTTATGCTTCACTGCCTTTTACTGTTTTATGAGGTTATACTATTCATATTCTTTCCTCTTCTTTTCATGTGTTTTGTTGATATTCTTCTTTTATATAACTTCACTAGTACTTCCCCATTACTTTTTCCTGTCTCCTAATAGAAAATAGAACCCTTTATTGTCACAAATAGTCACAAAACTTCAACCTTTTAACCATATTTTAAAGTATATTCTTCAGTTATTGTTTTCCACTTCTCTGGTAAGAGACACAATTCATGTTTCACCATCAAATCCTCTGAAGTCATGACTGATCACTTCAGTCAAAAGTGCTCTGAAGTTTTTCAGCTTTTTACGCTTGACATAATGTTTGTGTAAATTGTTTTAACTCTTCATTAGATTATAGAAGTATTTCTAAATTCTCTGTATTTATCATTTCTTTCAAGTATCAACTCACTTTCTCCAAGAACTCTTCTATACAAGGTCTTTACTTATCCTCTCAGACTGCAGCGTTTTTCTACCAAAAATGCATATATAGATATACATGTATGTATATATACACATAATACATGTATGTGTTATATTTAATAGTATTATATTTTATATATTTATGCCATCTCTCTCAATAGAATTTATGTTCCTCAATGCCAGAAACTTAATTATTTTGTTTGTACTCTCAGGATCCAGAAGAGTAACTGTAAATAGGAAGTGCTTAATAAATGTTTTTATTGATTGATTATGATTTAATACATATGAGTTGTTAGAGGAATACATTGCATGTACCTTAATGATTTATAATCACTCTGTGAATTCAATAGTATAAATATTATGCTCCCCTTTTTATAGATTATGAACTTAAAGGGTAATGTTATTTCAAGTCCACATAGCTAATTAATAAAAAAGCCAGTATTTGAGCCAGGTGTTCTGATTTTAAATCTAGTTATTCTTATCATATATTATTCTGGCTTTTATTCCATTATTTTATAGTCTAGTTTAACACTGTACTAAACTGAATATGTTACAAGTTGTGACTATACTATCCACTATGCTGTCTTTATTACAACACTCCCTAAATGTTCTTAATTCAATATAGAATTAAATGGTTATTCTTTCATTATGATTATGAATATCTTATTATTTATATATATCAAAGCTTATATTCTTATAAGCTATGATGCTTTAATTGTGGGTGTATTCCCTATCATCACCACTGACTCTTTTATATCTTTATAAGCTCTTTCATCACTGATATTTGAATGTCTAATGCTTGCCCTATTCTTCACCATTTCTGTCTCAAATATGCTTCTTTCATTGCTTCTAATCTCCACTGCTATATTTGTTCTCTACTTTCCTCTGCCATTTGTTGCTCTTTTTATTATTTTTATTTCTTCTTTCCTTCCCTTTTCCTGCACTTTTCAAATTTCCTTTTAAAGATTTATTTATTTTTAGCTCTTTGGGATACAAACCTAGTAGTGGTATTGTGTAATTCGAAATAACCCTTCAGAATGTTTGGATCAATTCACAACTCCACCAGCAATGCATTAGTGTTCAAATTTGGCCACATCCCCTCCAACATTTATTATTTTCTATTACTGTCATATTGACCAATTGGTTAGGTATACGGTGGTACCTCAGTTGTTTGGATTTGCATTTTTCTAATCAGGAAGGATTTAGAACACTTTTTCGTATGATTATTGAGAGTTTTAATTTCTTCATCTGGAAACTGCTTATTCTTTTTCCTTGACCATTTGTCATTTGGGGAATCAGCCATTCTCCTCTTGATTGATATCCTTTCAGTTTCTAATCCTTTGCCACCACAAAAGAACTGCTATAAATATTTTGCCCTCTTTGTTTTCCTATTTTTTCACAATAAGTGATATTGTTTGATATGATTGCTGTTCTTTTGTATCTAAATGCTGTATTATTGTTTTTTCTTAAATATGTTGTGTAATGCTTTTTTTAACATTTCTACTTTAATTAACATATACTTAAGAGTCATCCACTTTAATGCATTAGTATTATCTTTGCATTGTTATTTCATTTTTTATTGACATGAAATATAATTTATTCTTTCTCTTTCTAATTGGTAGTTATTATTAACAGTCATTATTAGTAATTAGAGTCATTACCCAAAGTTCTAAGACTCAGAAGTGGATTCATAGAAGAATCTAAAAGATCAGTTAAGGCAATTGTCTTTTTACTATATGCAACATTTTAATTCACAAAAAGAGAGGCTCATACAAAGTAGTATGTAATAGTGTATAGTTAGGAAGTTAGAAAGATGTGGATTCTAGCTTAATTTCTGATTCATAATCATGATGACCTTCCGTAAATCCTTTAAATTCTCAGGCTGTAAGTCAGTGGTTTCAAATTAAAATAGAAATGATGATCACTAATTCATATATAAGGATAATTGTGTGCCACATATTGATTTGGTTTTAAAATGTTATCTGTTTTATTGTGTTATTTTAAAAATATTTCCTGATTACATTTTAATCTTGTCTGGCCTTCCAGAGGGCCCTCAAGCCACAGATTTGACAAATTAGTTGAAATGCAAAGCAAGAGGTGATTTTTATTGATAAAAGAGTATCTTCAATCTTTACAAATAAAATCACAGATATGCAAAAGGGAGTGGAGGAGTGAAGCATAAGACCAGAAACAAAGCATTGATGGTGAGGAGCATGGGGAAGCAGGCAAAAGAAAGAAAACATGTTTAGGGCAAAATCTGCAAAAAAAAATTCTGTTGTTACTGAGGGTCAGTATCAGAAAATTCAGGTGCTTGTATTCATGTCCTGGCAAGTGGAGTATGATATCAAATATTATTATTCAGTGAAAGCTCTCTCAAAGAAAGATGAATCATAAGCCATTTTATTAAGTGTTCACTATGTGCCATTCACCGTGCTAAGTGCTAGGAATACAAATAAATGCAAGGAAGATAGTAAGATCACTGTAAAAAATGACAAGAAAGGAAAGGAAGGAAGTATCCATGAATAGTTTGAAAATTGTTGGAAAGTAGCATGGAGCCCTGGAGGGACATGCTTACTAATCAGGGAAGAGGGAACCAAAAGCAGAGTCCAAAAACAAGAATTAGTAAGAGAATGGCTTCTAAAATATGTCTGGTTTTATCAAGTTTGCTAGCCTGAATTATTTTCTGTCAACTATAAAGTACTATTAGTATTTTATAGTTTATATAAAATATGATTAAAGGATTTATAAAGCAAATATACCCATTAAAGATAATAGCAGAATAATAGATGCATTAAAACTATTCTGAGAAGAAATATGCAATATTGTTGTGATTTAAGCAAGCATCTTTGAATAGTTTGGCCTTAAAAAATACATCTTTCTAAGGCCTCTTTATCAAACTGTTATCTGATTTGTTTCAATTATGTGCAATGTTACAGAAAATGGAAAGAAGGCAGAGATACTTAAAAGCTGCCTCAGGTACATAGAGGAAAAAATTAATTGAAAGTGTAGGGAATTCCCTCAAGGTTATAGTCAAACAACTAGGACAAATATATTCAAATTCATTTCACTTTTATGCTAGCTGACTGATAACCTAATGTAGAAAGTAAAATGAGAATATTTTTCCTACTAGCTTGAGAACTGGAACACAAGACCTCTTATTAGGACAAAGGTAATTTATGCCTTTTTCCCTCTTGAATTGATGCTTACAAGCTGAGAATCATTGAGCTTGACATATTTTCATGACATTGTTATCCCATGATTTAATTATAGAAATTCCTAAACATATGCGCATAGGAGGGGAGTGATTGTGAAATTTGAAGTTGTCATTATACCTTTCTTCTAACCTTATTTCATGATCACTGAGGAAGAAATAAGCTTACTTCTTTTTTCATAACATTGAAAGAAGTGAGAAAAACTTTGATTATAGTATAACTAAGTCTGTAGATTTTATGTTAATAATGACTTTCTTCAAGATTCAAAAATCATCAGGCCTCTCAATTTCTCCTGATATTGGTAGCAAATCTCTCTACTTTTTATAACTTAGCATTGCTAATGATTATCTTGAAAACTTTGAAGAGGGTTTTTTTTTTGCCAGTTCACTTCTTAGATTGAACTCTATTACCAAATCAGATTATTTTATTTTAATAAGATTTTAGGGAGGGAAGGTAGAGAAATGGGTATTTCTTTTAAGATGTATTTGTCAATTTTTTTCCTATTTTCAAGGACTCTTAAAGCAGAAAGTACATAAATAAAATTAATTGCAGAACTCACTAGATACCTGTCAAAATCTGAAGAGTTCTGACCCTGTAATTGGCATTGTATAATCAAAGAAAACTTTGCAAACTGCAGGGGCCAAGACTTAACAGCAATTGACTGTTAAATAGGGGCAATCTACAGAAAGAGAATGTGTTTTATGAATCCTTCACAATTATCTGAGCCCCTGGCTTTAGTCTCCAAACTCTCCTTTCTATTGCACCTTTTCTTTTTAGAATATGTAGATTGATATTATGATGTCAACAGTCAGTGCAGCCTAGTTAAGTATCCTAATACAAGGCCAAATTATAGTAAGATTATATGGTTTATAAAACATAGTAGTCAAAGAAAACAAAATCTCAAATTTGTTATGTCCCCAAACATATATTACTTTAAATTTTCTTGGACGTAGCCAAAATAAGAATTAGTTTTGCTCAACTATTTTTGGTGAGTTTTAGTTTTTTCTTTCTTTTTCAATTGAATGGGGACTAAAAGATAGCACCTTTTTGTTAAATAAAAAACAACAACTTTAAAATAAAAAATAAACTATGGGCAGAACAGAAATAGATGTCTCATTCTTCATTTTGGACATATAAAGTCTGTTTTTCTTTCCTTCTTTCTTCTTTTTTTTACATTGAGATGAGGCAGAGGAAGGAGATATGCTTCTCTAAGATATAAGAACATTATAAAGAAACAGACAAATAAGTACATAAATGAATAAATAAAAATATTTGTTAATTAAAGGGGAAAACATGACTGAGGCACTTGGTACACCAAATAAAGTAGGGAACTGGGAGTCAGGAAGAGCTGAAATGCATACTTTGGCACTTAGCTATATAAGTCTATGAAAATCATTTAACCTCCTTTGTTTCATTTTTGTCATTTGGAAAATGAAGATAATGCTATCAATCTCCTAGAACTTATGGGAGGTTAAAATGAGGTCATTTGAAAAGCATTTGACTAACCATAAAGGACTATATAAATGTTTATTAATAATAAAATTATTATTATTTTTCATTGGGAGATATATACATATACACTTCTTTTTCTTTCATTAGGAGAGGAATCACATAGATGAAGAGTAAAGAAAGAAGAACATAAAAATGAAGCTTGATGTAGTTTTTCGGTTCTTCACTTGAACCCCCTCACTCCTAAGGGATTTTGGACAGATTTTAAGAAATTTGTGAAATTAGATGGAGAAAAATGCATATCTTTATTTTCATGAGCTTCTAATGGAAATTTAACATTTCTTCCAATTCTTTAAAATCATTACTCTGAGATGGTGTCTGTAAGTTTCTCTTGGCTGGTATACACATGCACAAAACAATGGAAGTCTTGATTTAGATTGATAAATTGAAGGAATGTGAAATACATGATTTAGCTGTGTCCTTTATTTTTATTTACCATATACACAAATGCAAAATAAATTGAGGAGTTCATTGTGGCTTTTAAATTGGAACAAGAGAGGAAGGCTTTCATAGCAAATAAAGTACCTTTTTTGGAGTCTGGAAGACTTTGTTTTCAACACCCGGATCTGAGTAATGTGGTACAGTGAGAAAAGTATTAATATTAGAGATAGAGAACCTGGGTTCAGTTCCCATTCCAGATGATTTCCACATGTTTGACTTTGGAAAAGTCACTTATTTTCCCGGAAAATCAGTTTCTTCATTTTAAAAAATGAAGAAATCCAAGTAGATATCCTTCTTTTTGTACATAAGTGCTAATATGCTCTCAGTGTCGTAAGATAACTCTCTAAGAAGATAATTTTTATTTGGATCCCTAGAAAGCTTTTCAACTTTGAGCTCATACATTGATGAAATCATAGGCCCTTATAATTGTTGGGGCACAAAAATCTATTTAATCTCTGTTGGATAGACTGCAACCTTCTGGAAGGCAAGCACTATTTCATTTTTGTCTTTGAATCCCTGGCATTTAGCATATAATAGAATCAGTACCTGAAAAATGATTGTTGAATGATTCATTGCTTCTATCCTTGTTTGGCTTCCTTTGAAGTGTTATAGTAGCAGTCATTAACAGTTTTATTTATATTTATTGTTAAGTAAACTAAAGGCACAGAGAGCCCTGGATTCTTCCTGTCAGCAAATTGGATTCTGACATATGATTGAGGGAAAGCACAATTTCCTACAGTATCTAAATGGCATTTAAAACTTTTCACACCTCGTCCTTTAACTGTCTTTCAAGTTTTCTTCCACTTAACCCCTCTACTAACTTTATAAAGGAGCTATTCTAGCCTATTTGCTTTTTTTCACTTACAGGTATGGATACATATTCATAATTTCCATTTTATTCATCACATTCTTAATTTTAGACAACAAATCAATGTCAGACTCTGATTTATAGATTTTGCAGATTTCCAATATTTAACTATTCACACTGAAAATTTAAGAAAGAACTTTCCCCATTCTTGCACTTCACACACACACATACATGAAGATAAATTGAAGAAAATCAACAGAATGAAAGAACTAGACTTGAGGCTTGAAAAAGACCTCTCCTTCAGCAACAGAATTCCTTTGTGTATTCCCAATCTTATTGATATGTTTCAGTCTTCTATTTTTGAGATATAACTGCTTACCATCCATAAATCTCCAATGTATTAACCTAACTCATCAACCATTGTTAATCAACTTGTCATCCTTGAAAGCTTTGTCATAAAAAGGGCAAATTGTAATTATATCAAGTAACTTTAAGCAGAACATTCAAGGACAGTAGTTCTTTAAAATTTCATATAGAAAGAGTTCTATTAGAAACTATATTTATGACCTTACCAGCCTGGATTCCAAATATAAGATGCTCAAGGTGGTTCTGGAAAAGAATTGAAGGGTGGAAAGGAAATGTTTACATAAAAAGACATATTAAATTATTTGGATTTAAAGAAATAGCAACCAAATATCTAGTTTCCTCTAGATCTTTGGTTGGTAGAAAAATAAAAGACAATGTTTGTTTGAATATCTCTCTCCTTTTGGAAATATACTTCAGAAACTCCTAAGAAATGTCAAGTAAATGGATAAAAGAAAATCCTAACATTTGATAATCTGCCCTACTTTCCTTTTTCCCTGATTATGTAATTTTTGTTCATCTCTATTCCAGGTTAGGTTTTTGTATTTTTTCTTAATTTATTAAAATATATTGTATTAAAGGGTAACTGGATCTGTGATTAAGAGTACTGGGTTAGGAATCAGGAGGACCTGCATTCAAATCTAGCCTCAGGCATTTCCTAGCTGCCTAATCTTGGACAAGTCATTAAGGTTTATATGTCTAAGAGGCAGGGAGGTGGCTCATTGGACTGGATCTGGAGTCAGGAAAATCTGAGTTCGAATGCAGCCTCAGATATTTCCTAGTTGTGAAACCCAGGACAAGTCACTTAACTTCTGATTGCCTGGCAATAGAATCCACTGGATCTACTGAAGAAGGAAATGGCAAACCACTCCAGTATCCAATCAGTCCTAGAAAGGAATTATAGTATAAATGGAAGTGGATATGGGGGAGCAGGTTAGGTGGAAGAGAAAACTTGTCTTTAAAATATTCATTTTAAGAGACACATTAGAGATAAGTGAAAACTAAAGTGACTAGACATAATTAGTTAATGTTGCCTAGAATGTAGTAAAAATAGAATGATGTGGCCTCCACAGACTCAGCAGCCTCATAAATTCTTCTAGGTTAGTGATATGGCCTCTTTTATCCTCTGAGCCACTTCTGGTAGGGGAGAGGAGGCTATGCACTGAAATCGTTTTCATAATCTACTATTCATATTAATTTCTCTCTCCTTTGACATCGGTTCAACTAGAACAATAGAATCTCCTGCCTTAGACAGCTTCAATATTAGCTTTCAATTTTATTTATTATCTAATAGAACTAACACCTTTATTTTACACTTTCTCCAAGAAAGTATGGCTGCCCTTGTTTTCTGAACTCACAAGTCTTTTTAGTAAAGAATATGACAACACTTCATATTCCATTGTTTTTGCATCATAGGTTCAAAGACTTCATATTCTTAAAATTCTGGCAGGATCTTACATTTTAAAGTAATGGGAGTTAAATTTAACAATAGGATAGATCCATCAAAGGTTTAAAATCTGTATGCACCAAGAAAATGAATCTATTACATTTAACTTATTTATGCTTCTAGAATATCTATTCATTAGGGATCTTGGTTGAGATGTGAGGAAAACTTAATGTAGTATCTAGTTATTATCTGAATAAATACATAAACTACAAGAAGCATTTACTTTTCAAGAATGGTCATTACCTAATTAACATTGGCTACTGAGTTTATATATCCTTCATTTAAAAATATTTTATTTTACACAGTTTAGCTATCAATCAACAAGCATTATACCTGGTATATAGTAGATGCCATAAAATATTATTATTATTAAAAATTGAACTAAAAATTCAATAAACACTTCTTCCATTTCCAGCTAGTTTTAGCTTTCCTCTGGTTTAAGAAACATCAGCTGCAGTTATATTAGATTAAAGAGAGACTTTGGAGCTTATTATACAGGCAGTCATATGGTCAGACTAGTGCTTTTAAGAAAAGCACTTTTATAGATTTGTGGAAGATGGACTGGAAAGAGGAGAAATGAGACAGAAAATTAATTTAGAGCCTATTACAAGAGTCCAGAGGTGATGAAGACATGAACTCAAGTGGTGGTTGTGTGAAGGAGGAGAGCTGTGAGAATTGTGAAAGTAGACAATTGGTTGGATATATGCACTGAGAAGGGTGAAGAGTTCAGGATAACATAAAGTTCCAAAATCTGGGTAACTGAAAGGAATATTATTCCATTCTGGGGTCTGTACAATTCTAGCAATTTCAAACTCTCCTTCTTTATTTGACTGATAAGTAAGCATTTTGTTCTGGCAATCTCAGATTGAACCGGTGAGATACAATGATAACATGACATCAAAATAACTCTTTTGGAATTTTAGGACCAGTATTACTTCAGATCACTGAGAAAAAATTGAGACCATTCCATTTATAATGCAAAATGCGAATAGTGATGGATTTATTCACTAGACAGTAGATATGTTGTTAAGACAATCTGAATTAATCTGAAATTCAATCACTCTTTATACAAACATGTTTGAAATCGAAGAATTTTTGGATGAAGGTGCACAAATAGTTATAACAAGAAATTTCAACCATGTTCAGAATAAGTTGAAAGTATTTTTATCATTGTTTGCCATAAATATACTGTTTATCACTACTTAAAAGAGCTAAGAGTGAGGGATTTTCGAATTTATGAAAGCCTGTGTTTAAGTACCAGATATCTAACATGAGTTAACTTAATTCCTTAGCCTTTTCCAGCACTCCTCATTTGGTTTTAATAATGTTTTTTTAGTATTTTCATTTTAAGCAGTGATCATTCTGAAATTGTTTCATGTTTCTAATAGAATGTAAGGACCCCTGCTTTACTAATTTTAAGTACAAGTTGACTTGACAGACATAGTGAATTAGAAGAGATGAATCTTTAAATAAAGAAACCATGTTTCTGATGAACCCTCTTGATAGTGAGGGAAAAGGGAAAGATTTGTTTGTCTTTAATTGAGAAGTTCTTGGGATGCAATCTATATTTATCATTTCCTATTCTTACAACACTACAAAAGATTTTGTTTTCCTAAAGTCAAACATTTGAGTTAAAGGTAGCCACTGAAAATTCTTTTCTCCCCCCCTTTCCTTTATTCCTCCCTCCATTTCTTCCTTCTCCCTTACGCACTAAGAAACCTCTCCCGGTGGCTCAGTAGATGGAAACTGGATTAAATTTAGGAAAACCTGATTTTGAATCTTAATTTAGGCATTAGTTGTGTGACCCTTTCCAAGTCACTTAACTTTTTATCCTCAATTTCTCCAACTTTAAAATGAGTACTACTAGCAGGTACTTTGCAGAATTGTTGTGAAGAACAAATATGATAATCTATGTAAAGTGTTTTATACATCTTAAAACACTATATAATTACTAATTATGGTTGTTTCTATTATTATATTTACTAATCTTCCTAATACCTGAAAAATAACTCTAAGCAGCTCTATTAGACCATGTTATTCTTTCAAAATGAATCTTCAACTCTTTCTTGATGTAAGAACAGAAAAATAATCATTATTTGTGTCATTCTACTTGTGTTTCTAGATCATGAGTATGGTTTCATGCACTCTGATATGGTTTTGGGGAGCTCGGAAGAAATTTGAATACAGGTAGTATCAGGCTCCATTGATGTTGATTGTTAGCTATGGCAAAAAAATGAGTAGCCAAAAGTTAGGAAGCTAAACAAAGTCTAGGCAGGATTGATATATTTCAGGGGTTAAGACCATAGGATTTCCAGTTGGCAGGGATATTGCAGACCTAATGATTCTACTCCCCTGTTTTGCAAAAGAGAAAAATGATATGGAAGGAAGAAAAGTAAGTGACATACCTAGTACTTGAGCCCAGTTCTCTTTACTCTTTCAACCACATTTTGTCTCTGTTTTGGATAGGAAATCACACCAGATGAAATGTTCAGTATTAGGTCATGTTGTCATATCAGAAAGGGATCTAAGGTATCATCTCTTCCACCTCCAACCTTCTCCTTCATTTTTAGATATGAGAACTGAAGCCCACAAAAGCCAAAATATTTGACCAGTTCAGAAGTGATGGATGAGTAGTAGAGAGAGAACTAGATTTAAGGCAAGTCCATTAAGATTTTACCTAACTCTTTTGAAAGAGTTAGTTAAAATGCTCTATCGGTCTTTAAAAAAAAAAAACCTTACCATCACCCCTCCCCAACCCACTCATCCATTTGAAAGTATAAAGTATTTCTTATAGACAACATTGCTAAACTACTGAAATATAAATATATAAAACTGTAGCACCAGTAGCAAGATCAGTTTTAGCAATGAATCATAGCCTAGTGGATGGACTGGAAGCAGTGTGAGTACAGAATGGGAAATTGGCATTTATTATAATCCAGGATCCTGGATGATGGTAAATCAGGCTATAGAAGGAGGATGGGAATAAAAACAGAAGTAGATTATGACAACTGGATCAATATAGCTTAATAGCTCAGGCAATTTTCTGTCTCTTATCTGAAAGCTTTTATATCCTTTTTCAATCAGGAAGCTTCTTCAAAGAAAAAAGTTCTCCAGTTGGCTACAGGAGGTAAAATTCCTAGCTGGAGTGGAATGAAAGGAAAAACAGAGTATGTAGAATCATGTTGATTCTTGTTCCATATACATTCTTGCTCCATAGAAATGGAATCATATTTTTTTCTTCTGTTTTTATAACACTGACTTATACGTTCCTCATTTCTGCTTTCACCCCAAATGAATTCGACTTATTCACTACTGCACTTGATGACCTCATTAGTTTTCAGGGATTCAATAATTAACTCTGTCCTGATGATTCTCAAATCTACTGATCCAGTTAGTCCTAATTGGATAACCTCTATGTTGACTTCTACTGTCACATCTCCAAATTCCTATTATACCTTTTAAACTTGGTATTTTAAGCTCAACATGTTCAAAACTACACTTGGTACCTTTCTCCCTAAAGTCTCTCTGGCTTCTAAACTCCTTCTTATTGTTGTGCTTGCAATTATCCTCCCACTTACTGAGGATCACACTCTAAGTGTTATCTTCAACTCCTGATTCTTTCCTTCCAAATCCAATCTGTTTCCAAGTCCTGTCAATTATACTTTCAAAAATATCTTGCATGTGCCCCCTTCTCTCTTCTGGCCCTGCCATCATTTTGGTACAGTCCTTCACCTCCTCATATCTGGAGTATTGCAGTATCCTGGCGAGTGATCTATTGGCAACAAATCTCTTACTGCTCCAGTCAGTCCAATCTCTATCCAACTGGCCAACTGACAAAGTTGTCTTAAGCATATATTCAATCATATCATTCTCCTCCTGACCACTCAATAAACTACAGTGCCTTCCTATCACTTCCAGGACCAAATATAAAATCATTTGTATGGCATTGAAAACCTTTATAACCTACTACTCCCCTCATCTTTCCATTCTTATCCCTGATACCCCATCATGTAGTCTGTAATCTGGTGAAAAAGATCTCCTTGTTGCCTTTAATAAGGAACTCCATGTCTGATTCCAGACATTTTTACTGGCTATCTCCTATGCCTGGAATGCTGTCACTTATGTCTGCCTCTAGTTCCTTTCAAGTTCCAACTAAAATACTACCTTCTACATGAAGTCTTTGCTGACTCTTCTCATGATTATTTTGAATTTATCCTGTATGTAGCTTTTTGTACTTACTTGTTTATATGCTTTCAACTCCTTAAAGACAAAAACTATTTTTTATTTCATCTTTTTAAAAATATTTCTTTCTTTTATCTCTAGTATTTAGAATAGCACCTTTATACTTGGAAGGTGCTTAATAAAAAGTCTTATTTCTGTATTTCTGTCTGTCTGTATCTCTCTTTCTTTTTCCTCTTCTTTCCTCTTTCTCTTTCCCTCTTTCCTCTTACATCATGAGGAAACTCCTTCTGTTAATGCTTATTATAAAATTTTGTAACATATAGTTTAAAAAAATGCCCAAGTCACTGAGAGGAACTTAAGTAACTTTTCCAGGGTCTCACAGGGAAGTGAGATATCAGGGGTGTTTGAATCCAGTTCTGTCTGACATGAGGAAGCTAAGTGGCACAGAAGATGGAGTGCTGCACCTGGAAACCAAGATTCCCCTTACTGAGTTCAAATCTGGCTTCAAACACTTTCTACCTGTGTGACCCTGTAAAAGTCAATAAATTCTGTTTGATTCAGTTCCTTTATCTACAAAATGAACTGCAGAAGGAAATGGCAAACCACTCTAGTATGTTTGCTAAGAAAACCTCAAATTGGTTCACAAATTTTCAGACATGACTGAAATGACTGAACAACTTTCAGACTTTGTCTGGCTTACTGCACATTTCTACAATGTTGTTTTTCTATTTATCCTTCTTAATCAGCTATCTGGCGCTCTCACTGATGTTATGTAATCCTACTCTCTTTTTCAACAGCTTAGTGCTGGGACAAGAGATTCTGATCTTGATGAGATGTTTTATTATTCTTATTTCACCTGCATAAACTATGGCAAATAAAACTGACTTCCTTTTACCAGGTTTGCTATGGAGGCGAATTTGTAACTACAAAAGGCAGCAGGTAAACAAGCATATATCATCTAAACCAGGAAAGTAGCCAGGAGGCCAAAAGGCCATTTCCCTGAGAGACAACATTGAGTGATAAGTAACTTACAATTCCAGATAAAATAGAGTATACTTGACTGAATCGAGGGAGAAATGCCATGACAGTATCATAAAGCAAGTAACTAAATAGCAAAAAGACACTGAGTTATCTATGGGGAAAAGGAAGTGCAAATTAAGCATGTTATAGTTATTCACTGTTTTATGTTAATATCTCAAACTACTATAAATACTCTTTAGGGTATTCATGTGCACAGAACTGTTATTTTATTTGGAATGATACAGTTATATATGCACTTGTTATTTGAAAAATCACAAAGTATGTAGTGTTTATGCCATTGAGATTATGTCTAGAGAAAAGGTGATAGTTTACTTCCTCTTGAATAATCTGAATTAGCAAAAATCTAATGAATTATAGGGTTTTTTTGTATCTTGGGGGATATTATTAAATAGCACACAGAGACATAAAAAGCAATGAATTTAGTATCATGTGAGAACTTGAGTTTATATCCTATTTTTATGACTTACTACATATATGACCTTGTACAAGCCATCTAAGTTTCTTGGGCCCATTTAGATCAGTGTTGTCAAACACAAACAGAAACTGTTTCCACAGGGCCTATATTGACTTAGAAAATCACAAATTAACTTTATCTATATTGTATTATAATTTTATTTTTCTTATTAATCATCTCCCAGTTACATTTTAATCTGGTTCAGGCCTTGAGTTTGATCCCTTTGCTCTAGATCTATGATCTTAATTTTATGTCCTTAGAATATATTTAATCTAAGCAAAGAAATAGGGATGGAACCCATGATTTCTTTGGGATAGGGAACTCTCAGGTAATGAAACTCCCTCTGCTAATGGAATTTGGCACCTTATTTGAAATTCATTAATTGTAATGAGTTTTAACTAGTCTTAGATATTAGTTTTAATGGATGATTCATGACTCTTAATTGGTTTTAGAGAGTTACCTATAGCATTGGGAGGTTAAGTAGTTTGCCCAAAATCATTCAATATAAGTTAGAGGTGGACTCCAACTCAATATCTCCCTGGTTTCAAGATTGGGTCTCTATCCACTATGCCATGTTGGTGCTCAAAACAATGTATATTAAAAGATATCATTATAATTACACTCAAACATTTTAGCAATCCTGTATTCTCAAAGGTGTCCTTATAGTCTCCACAGCATGACTGAACATATTGGTTGGAACATCTGATACTAGCCCTAATTCTATGCCCATGATGAAAAACTTGTATTCCACACAAGGAAATAAATATGAATTAGAGATGAAGAACAGAGGTTTGGTTAGGAAATCTGTCTAAGCCAAGCAATCTATTGCTGTTGAAGCCCCAGATAATAGGTTTTGTGTGTCATACAGCCACTCCCCAAGGTAAGCATCTACTTAATTTAATTATCCATTTAAGATTTGTTCCTCTGTCTGTTTACCCTGTATGTGTCTTGGCTGCCACAGTGTAGACTCACTATTATTTTATCTTAATCCCTGTCTACCAATTACTTTGTGTAGCTCACACAGGTTTGAGTCAGTTGACAGAAACTCTACCCTGATGAGTTACAACCTAGTTTGATCTAACCTTTCTTTGGTACCTTAATAGGTTAGTATACAGAGAAAGAAAGAATAGTTTATTAAAAACAAATTAAACCCTCCACCTTTGGCAATTAAGTTAAATTCACTCTTTATGACCTCATGCTAGCTGCAAAGACTTAGGGGAAATTAAATGCCTATTTACTTACTAGAGCATAGTTTTTGCTCTTTTTAAAAATCAACCTCTATTCACTTGATTCTTGAAATTTATTTTTTATTATTTACATAGTAACCCCCCCACTAAAAAAATTTAACTAAACAAATGCTTGAAAAATTATATGTAGAATCACAAATTCCACATTGTTTATAATGTTTAAAATACGTACATTACAAATGTATGCTAATGTAAACACCCCATGCTTTTGAGTTTCTTTTGGATTTATTTTACTTATATACTTTTTTCTCTTGATTTTGTGATTATTATTTTTAATGTAATCATGGTATTTATTATTCATATTCTCTTTTCATCTCCTCATATATTTTCATTATTTTCTTTGTTTCCAATATTTGTCATGTCTAATAGCATAATGCGGTCAACTACATTCAGATATCACAATCTGTTCAGCCATTTATCCCATTCATTGATTTTTATTATTTCAAATTATTTCGTCCTAACAAGCAAAGCTTCCATGGATATGCCCATACACACACAACAATGGAATCTATAAGTCAATGAGCATGACGAGTTTGCAGCTCTTTTTTTTTTCTTTTTTCTTAACCATTCTTCTGCCTTAGAATCAATATTGGTTCCAAGGCAGAAGAGTGGCAATGGGAGTTAAGTGACTTGCCCAGAATCACAGATCTAGGAAGTGTCTGAGGCAAGATTTGAACCTAGGACCTCCCATCTCTAGGCCTAGCTCTCAGTCTACTGAACTACTCAGCTGCTCCCTTTCCAGCTCTTAATATATATATTTCCATCTTGTTTTATAAAAATATAATTCATAGCTATTCACTTTGATAAGTTATGATGCATAATCACTGAGTTTTTTATTTTTTATATTTTTCATTTCTGTGGGATTTTTTATTGATTTTTACAAATTATATATAGAAACAATTTTTTGACAATTGTTTTCTGACATTTTGTAATTCAGATTCTCTACCTCCCCTACTTTTCTCATTCCCCAAGGTGGTAAATAGTTGGATATAGATTATATCAGTGCTTTCATGCAATACATTTCCATAATACCCATGTCATGAGTGATTACACAATAAAAAATAAAGGAAATAAAATGAAAAATGGTATGTTTTGATCTGCAATCAGCTTTCAATAGTTCCTTCTTTGACTGTGGATTGATTTTTTTTAAATCACAATTCCTTTAAGTTTGTTTTGGACTTTGTTTTTCTGATAATAGTTTAGTCTTTCACAATTTATCATCTTACAATATTTTTGTTACTGTATATACTATTTCCTGGTTTTGATTACTTCACTTTGTATCAGTTCATATAAGTCTACAGATTTTTCTGAACTCATCATCCTGTTTATCATTTCTTATGGTGCAATAATTTTCCATTACAACTATATATTACAGCTTGTTCATTCATTTCCCAACTGATGAATCCCCTCTGTTTCCAGTTCTTTGTTACCACAAAAAGACCTGCTAAAATATTTTTTTACAAGTAGAACCTTTTACCTATCTCTGATCTCTTCATCTTATTCTCCACGGTTATTCTTTTCTTTTTCTCCTTTTAGCTTTTCCCTGTCCACAATTTTTTTTTACTTCTGCTCTCCTGGCTCCCTGAGATCCCCCTAATTTTTGTCTGTTCCCCCCACTACATTTTTTACTTCCTTATTGGATGAGATACATTTCTATACAAAACTAAATGTGCTTGTTATTTCCACTTTGTGCCAATTTCAATGATAGTATTGTTTAAGCATTGCCTGCTACACCTTCATCTTTCTTTCCACTGTACAGTTTATTTTTTGTCTTCTTATGTAAGATAATTTAACCCCAACTTTCACTGCCTTTCTCTTTTGCCAGTATATTACTTTCTTATACCTTGATTTTTAAACATTAACATCCCATATATCCCACTTACTCTCTGCTCTCTGTCTCTATATGCTCCTATTCTTTGCCCTAATTGTGACAATTCTTAAGTATCTTCAGTACCTTATGCAGCCTAAGTACTTTAGATATCTTAGGTACTTCAAGGATCATAGCTATCTTTTTTTAAGATTTAAATATTTTATTTTTTTAGAAAAAATTTTCCATAGTTACATGATTCATGTTTTTACTTTCCTCCCCCCCCCCCCCATATCCAATGGACATTTCCACACGTTTTAACATGTGTCATCAATCAAGACCTATTTACATATTATTGAGAGTTGTATTGGTGTGGTAGTTTTGAGTCTTCATCCCCAACCAAGGGATCATAGATATCTGTTTTTTTTTTAACCCTTAACTTCTGCGTATTGGCTCCTAGGTGGAAGAGTGGTAAGGGTGGGCAATGGGGGTCAAGTGACTTGCCCAGGGTCACACAGCTGGGAAGTGTCTGAGTCTGGATTTGAACCTAGAACCTCCAATCTCTAGGCCTGACTCTCAATCCACTGATCTACCCAGCTGCCCCAGATCATAGATATCTTACAAATCTTAGTTATCACCTTCTTAGTAGTAAAGTAATCAGTTTAACATATTGTTTCCCTTGATTACCTAAAAGTATCTTAAATATCTTTTGTGAAGTAAATATCTTAAGTATTCTAGTTACAACTTTCTGCATGGAAGAAAAATAACCAGTTTAACCTCATTTTTCCAATTTTTAATTCCAATTTTTAGGGAGCCATTTTCTTTTTTGAGGCTTTGTACTTCCTTTCTTAAGGAGATATTTTTCTGCTTGTATTTCCTTTTCTAAGTGAACTTTCTTCTTCAGTAAGTTTTTGTTTATAAGCTGTTGATTTTTTCTTTTCTAATTTTTCTTCTAAGTTTATTATTTTTCTATATTGCTTGGAGCTCTTCTAGGGATTAATTCTGAGCTTGATATCCTTTTAGATTTTCTTTTGAGACCATGCATTTTCATTTTTGTATTGCTGCCCTCTTCTGAGTTTGTATTTTGTCCATTGTTCTTGTTGAGATGGTCTTTTAGTATCAGACTTTTTCTCTGTTTTTTTCTCATTTGGGGGTTATTTTTTCCCTTCATTTTATCTACCTACTGAGGATTAGCTTTGTTGCCGAGGTGGAGGAAGTACTGGTCTGTGCTTGTACTGTGCCTGCAATCAGCTATCTTAGTCTCAGAATGAGCACTCTGCAGAGGCAACCTAATTGACCTGCTCTGTGAAAGTTTGCAGCTATTCAGTTTAACTGGTCAGAGTTTGGTTATGCCCAATCCCACTGAGGCTGGACCTTGTTAAGCTTAGTTTTTTCCACTGCTGCTCATGCTGTGTTATGTAGTCTTCTGTTCAGGATGACTTAGGCAGGGCCACTTTCATCCCACTGCTGCTTGTTCTGTATTGCATTGGTTTCCACTCTTACCCTGCTAAGGCTGGACTGAGGCAGCTTTTCTCCTTCTCCTGCTACTTGCACTATATTGTGCTGAGTTCTACTACATCTTGTTCAACACTGCCTACTTGTACTCCAGTGAGATGATTTATTTTTCTTCATGTAGTTCTGGGCCAGAGCACTTACTCTGTTGTTTCTTTTGCTCCTGTACTCATTTTAAGCTAATTTTATTCTTTTGTGGATGTTTGGAGAGTGGCTGGTAGGCTTCAGTTGTTTCTTTGCCATCTTGGAGTGATCTGTCATTGTCACTGCCATTGCTGCCATGGCACTCAGGTGCCTACCCTTGCTTGCCACTTGGATATGTTGAATTTAAGATTTCTTCTGGAAATTCCTATCATAGAGTTTTTTACTACCTCGCTACCTACTCTGCTTTCTACTTACACATGTACGGTTTGTAAAATGCATTCTAGTTATGTTAATCAATAATTATTTCAAAATTTGAAATATTTATAGCCTTCTTTTGCCTTCCTATAACAAATATAGGTTCTAACAATAGATTCAATCATTTCTCAGGTAGCTTATTAGTAAATTTTAGTTCATGGCTCTTGAATGGGAAGCATTTTTTTCCTATGCCTTCTAAATACAGATGTCCCACATGAGCCCTGTTCCTTTCTAGCATTGTGACAGGCATTTCTTTTATTGATACTTCAAAGATTTACATTCAAAACTGACCAATCCAATTCCCAAGGAGATATCATTTCTTTTAGATGGTATGCAGAACGTCCTTGAATGAACATGTTTTAAGGCCCAAACCAAAAATTCACTTTGTTTTGTTTTATTTTAAACCCCTATACATGAATGTTCAATATTCCATTGTTCAGTATTCCAAAAAATATTTTAAGGACTTCAGAAATATCTGTTTTTAATCTTTGGCAAAGCATCTAAAATTTCATCTCTATTTCATCTGAATGTGTTACCTCAGTTTGTTATTTGTTTTAAAGCTGTTCATCATCAAAAAAGCATTTGCTGTGAACCTCTATGTACATAATATTAAGAAAAACAGCTTCTTGTTCTCTTGTTTATAAAAAAAATAACTTTTGAAACAAGATGATCACACAATACCTGTGCAACTCCCAAAGAGTATTTTTTGGTTGGTTCCAGAAAAAGAGAGCTTCAGATAAAAGAAAATAACATAGTAGAAAGCTGGTTCACATCTCAGGAAATCTGATATACAATGTTTTATAACAAGATAGGAATTTTCTGATGATATTGCTTATTGATGGTGGTAGTGATGGTATTATTGAAGTTATTTATGAGTTGTTTTTTAAACCAGTAATTTCATTCATGGAGGGAACTCTATGCAGTAAGAACTTGACTATAGTATAGTCTTAAAATCTTCCAAGTCATGAAGAGGTTAGATGATTTATATATTGTCTAATATCTAGTATATGTAAGAATTAGGATTTGAACCCAGGATCATGTGATTTTGGAACTAGAGCTAAAATAGAACTTTGAGCTCATCTACTCTACCTCCATTTTCAGATGAAGAAATTGTAGTGTATATTTAGACTTTTTTTTCAGTCGATGGTCTTGAGACATATGCCTAGCAAGGGAGTCTCTGAGAGGCTTTTTTGAACCCTTTGTTTGCATAATTTCAAGATGCATTCTAGAATGAATCTAATAGATCCACTGGTCATATATTAATATGCTTGTTTTTCCATAATACCTCTAGTACTATTTGAACCTTTTTGTCATCTTTGTTAATTTATTGGTTGTAAGCCAAACCTCGGTGACATTTTGTTACATATTTATCTTAGTCTTAGTGTTTTGAAACATGTTCATATGATTGTTAGGTTACAATTCTTTTGAAAATTGTCATATTATACCTTGATAAAACTAAAAGGCATAGATTAGAGATAGAAGGGGTCTTATAGATTATTTCGACCAATCCCCTCATTTACATATAAGGAAAATGAGGCCCAAAAAGTCAGGTGACTAACAAGTATTCAAACCTATGTCCTCTGACTTCAGTCCTCTGGTCCTTTCCAATATCTTAGCACAGATATTTGCTTTCTCAGAAATTGAGAACTGATATACAAAAAATAATGGTGACTTTATACTAAGGGAATATGTTAATGTGTATGGGCACTTTCCAAAGAATAGCAGGATCTATTTTTTTTCTCTCTGATTACCTCGTTTCTCATTATATACAGGATAATATGCCTTTAAGTTTTGCATACCAGATACTTTATCTTTTATTCTCATTCTCCAGTGTGCTTTGTTATCAAAATGTAATTCATTCTCATGTGACATGTTCAGCCAAATATTTTTAGTCACTATACCAAGTATACATACTGCATTCTGGTTACACGGTATGGGTTGTGTAGAGATAGGGACGAAGGTGTGTGTGTGAATGAGTGTGCATGTGTGTGTGTGTGAGAGAGAGACAGACAGAGACAGAAACAGAGATTCATCTATATAAAAAGTACCCTCCCAGTTACATAGGGCTCAACATTTTTATTTACCATAAGTGTGTGAACTATAATCCAAAAGCACAGGTGTAGTGGAACCAAATTGAGCATAGGGGTTTAAGTTAACCCCACATCTTCATAGCTAGAGTTATGGTGAACCAAATTACATCAAGAAAAGTATTTATTAAGGGCCTACTGTGTATCAGGCATTGTGTTAAGGATGAGACACTGGAGTTAACCTCGACCCCAATGACTTAATCTTTCATGGAAATTGAAATAATAGTTAATTTATATAATTATGAAATGGGGCAGGTTTGTCTAGTTGTTTGAGTATTCACTGGGAAAGACCATAATGGTAGTAGAAAATGAGGTAGCATGATATAGGAGGACAGAATTTACAGAAAAGTATGGCAAAGAGGGTACAGAGGTAAATGTTATAAAAGTGAATGAAGTGGTAAAGGTAGGAAGACAATGACAGAGAAAAGAGGGAGGAGGAGAGATACAGGATAAACATTCACATAGCTTTTGAAGTACCCAGCAGAATGAACCCAAAGAAAATGGAAGAGGATTCTGGGAGCAGGAATTCAAAATCTCATTTTATATAGTTTTAGGGGTAACAGACTAATTCTTATCTGTTTCACCTTAGAATTAGTTCATTAACATATCAAATCATCTCAAATTTGCTAACAAAACTTTAAAGTTTGCATGTCCACACCATCTCAAAATTATTGGCAAAATTATTTAGTGTTCTGCTGATCTTCTAGAAAGTGTCTGAGATTTAAATTTTGTAGGACCAGAAGTCTCTGACAGCAAAGCATAGGTGGCTTACGTTGATTTAGAACATATTGCCAAGATGAGATTTTTGTTTACTTTATGATATTAAAATTAAATCATTTCTAAACTGTGCTCCTGTGGTCTTTGGGATGGTTTGTACATGATTTTTAGACTCTCCTTTGCAATATAACTTCCTGCTCTTGCTACTCTTTATTGGCTACTTATTAACTTACTCTACAGACTAAAAGAGAAGGTGGTGAGAGAAACTGAACAAGATAAATTTTAACCTCATATATTGGCCCTGTGTTAAAGAGTTTACAAGAAAGTTTTAGGAAATTGGGAGAAGAGTTCCTCTGACCCCAGAAATTCCCTTGCCAACTGCTTTTAAAGCTGGCTTTTACTGGTTTTCTATTACCCTCCTATACTACCTTAAAATAAATCTTCCTTTTCATTTGCATAGTAGGAGTTGTCAAAAACTGAAATATACATACTCCATAAATATCATTTTAATTGATCTGCTCCCATATCTTTTGGAGTCAGGATATTTAATATTGTTCAGGTGAACAAGAAAAAGAAAGAAAGGAATGAAGGTTATTATCATGGTTATGATGGGATTTGGAGGTAAGAAGACATGAAGACTAGTAGTATCAAGGCCCTGTAGGTGCATATTTTTTAGAGAACCACAAATTAATAATATCTGCATTTATTGTATTTTTAATTTATTTTGTTAAATATTCCCCAATTATGGTTTAATCTATTTCTGGCAGCACTCATGGGCCATGTGTGTTTGACTCATCAGATCTAGATAAAACCCTATTAGATAAAGGAATTTTCTTTACAACATCACTAACAGTCTGATCATCTAGCCACTGCCTTAGCTGCAATGACAGAGAGTTCACAAACTAATAAGGCAACCCATTCCATCTTAAGGCATCTAAAGATATTCAAATGTTCTCTCTGATTTTGAACTATAATTTATCAATCTATATCTTGAGTGAATTGTATAGTATAATAATAGAGCCATCCAACAATGTTATGAATGAGAGAGAGAGAGAAAGAGAGAGAGAGAGAGTGAGTCTATGAGGTGAGACTCTCTTCTGGCTCTCCCCTCCTGCCCATTTTACACTGGAAGATTTTGAGGGGGTGCCACCCTGAAACTGGGTGACCTGGATGGTCGTGCCACCCCACAGGAGTTGGGGGCAAGGCTTCCCTATAAGGTGAGGTATAGGGTACCCCAATCCAATTCTGAATGAAGGTGAGGTTCACGCAAGTTTCCCCCAAGGTAAGTCAACTTCACAGCAGGTGGTCTGGCTCCAAGATGGAGGCAGCTAGACCAAGCTGCGATTCCTTTCCCCCTCGTTGTCACTCAGGCTCTCTGGAATGCTATCTGACTAATGTATGGCTTTTATTAATCTCAGTTTTCGGATTAGGGAAAGGGCTGAAGAGCAGAGGGGTTTTGGGGTGCCCTCTTCTCTATTTCTATGGGGTCCATCACTCAGGTGGGAACCTTTGGAGTTCCCACTACTAAGCATCTCCTGCCCCTTCTCCTTCTGTTTCTGTTTCTATCCTTTTCTATAATTGCAAGTTAGACCTGAAAGGGTCTCTCAGCAAGTTTGGGTAATGGGAGAAGGAGTCTATGAAATCCCTCCCAAAATGAAGTCCAAACAACTTAGCTGACTCGATGATTGAAGTCTTGCTGGGTGAAATCTGATGGAATCTTTGACCAGGGAACCAGGGTATCAATGTCCAAAGAAAGATCCTCAGGAAGCCCTCAGGACTGAATTGGAGCTGGGATGTCCACCTCCTCCTCTCAGTCCTCTGCCCAAAGTCCCTCCTCCCCCTTCCTCCTCTGGAGAATTACCCAGAATTCTCTCTGGTCTTAACTGTCATGAACTGTCAGCCTCTGGATCCATTCATCCCATTCCCCTTGCACAAATCCCATCCTTACAGTATCCTGATTTTGTGTGGTGGGACTTTTGGAAAAATTAATGCATCACTATTTCCTATTCCTATTTTATGCCCCCCCCTCCAAAATAATAAATCCTTAGCTTGTCTTACCACTATACTAATTATCTATCTATTTCTATCCTAAGACAGTTTTCGTAGAGGTTGGTAGGGGAATGAGGATTGCAATTTATATAACAATTTTTACAGGGTACAAAACAATTTTGTAACACAAAAAATTTTCCATTGAACACATTAAGTTTATAGTGTAACAATTTTCTTATCCTTAAACTCTTCTAAGTTATTTAACACAGCTATTATTTTAACAGAATTTTAACTTGTTTGTACTTTTAATGTATCAGTCTATCAAATAATACAATACAATTACTTTATTATTCTTAGCTGTTATCAAATTATGTTTAAACTACTCATGTTTCAAATGCAATGTTAATTTTTATATTAAGAATCTACTTTAGTATGTTAGTATTCTTAGTTTTTATCTATCTAACAACATTTATTTATTTTATTATTGTGCTTTTCATGTACTAGCTCGCTAAAAATTTTGAACTTCCCTAGCCCTTTCTGCACTTTGCTTATGTCTAATGTTCTAATTATCTGCTAAATTGTCAGTATGCTACAGTATCTACGTAGTTAGTGACTATTATTTACAATTCTACGCTTCTTTTCAAACCCATATTACAGGTATATATAAAATTTACATTATTTAAACTATTATACATTTGTACAAGTATTAATTCTGCATATCAATGTTAACCAGACAAGAAAATCACTTGATCTTCTTATGTGATTAAAATCTTATGGAACTTGCAATTATTTATATTATAGGCATATGTACATTTTGTATTTTCACAATCTTCAGACACTTGCTTATTTACACGAGGTCTTGACTAGATATCAGTTTTGTGTTGTGTTTTGTGTTCTCTTTATGTACTGTACATAAAAAATACTCTTGTTTTCAAAGTTGTCAATTTTCTTCAAGTTGTCTGTAGATTTCTCTTCTATCTTGATGTTATGTACTGTGGTTGCATTTTCCCTAAAGTGTGAGGTTAATTTGTGTTTTTGTGGTATCACTGCATGAGTCTTATGTAAATTGTTTCCTTCAGTCCTCTTCTTTGTGCAATTGTCTATTTTTGCAAAGTTCAAATGTTTTTTTCCCAATGTCTTTTCAAGTACTGTTTTCTTGCATCTTTCTTCTCAGTGATTTTCTCGATTTCCTTTTCTTTTCTTGATGCTTTTCCCCTTCTCTGTTTCTCCACCACATGTTGTCTATCGTCATACATGTTGTTGGACAGGCTCTCTGGTCTGGATACAGGAATAGTGTGGATTGTGATGCTTTGTCAGTAATGTCAATCATATTGTGTGTGTGTGTGTGTTATGCACTTTCAAATGGTTTGCAGTGATTTTGTGTTTTGCAATGATTTTGCTAGGTTTTGTGGATCAATATCCACTTACATATGCTTTCTTTTGGAGGTTTAATGATCTCTCTTGGTGGAACTAGCAATCCAATATTGCTTTGATTCCATTTTTATATACTGTTTTCATTGCTACCGTTTTCCCTACATTTTGTTTGTAATCCTGTATTTAGGCTTTTCTTTAGGTGTTCTGTACTTTTGATGCATTAATCATCCAGTACACCTATGAAACATAGCCACTCACATCTTTTCTTAATGCCTATGTCTGTACCCTGATTACTGGTACATTTGTTTCTCGATATAGTCTTAATTTCCTCTTCATCATCAGAACTCATATCATCAGTTTTTGCAAACAGGGTATGGTTGTGATGGCTTGGTATTAATTACATCTAATGCTAAAATTACTTCCATGTCCATATCTGCTAAGTCATTTTCTGGTAGCATGTTAATTATGTGTGTGGTTCATTGCTTTCTGTTTCTTGGATGACTTGGCTCATGGGTTCAACTGTTTCTGTTTTTTAATTCACTTGAATTATTGGAGCCTCATTTCTGTATACCCAATGTCCTCTTCCTGTTGTAAAGTGACCACTGTTTGTTTTGGGTTTGGACCCTCAGATTGCAATGCATTTTGATCTTGCAATGCATTTGCTTCCCCTACATTGTTGCTTCTGTATGGCATTAACATGTTGTTATCTTGATTCTTACCCTGGCATGGCTGTATTATTTTCTGGATTGATTCTTTGTTCTGTGTAAGTGATTCCTCTATTTCAGTGGTTCCCAAACTTTTTTGGCCTACTTCCCCTTTTCTAGAAAAAAATATTACTTAGCCCCCTGGAAATTAATTTTTAAAAAAATTTTAAACCCTTAACTTCTGTGTATTGACTCCTAGGTGGAAGAGTGGTAAGGGTGGGCAATGGAGGTCAAGTGACTTGCCCAGGGTCACACAGCTGGGAAGTGTCTGAGTCTGGATTTGAACCTAGGACCTCCTATCTCTAGGCCTGACTCTTAACACTGAGCTACCCAGCTGCGCTTTTTAAATTTTTAATAGCAATTAATAGGAAAGATAAATGTACCTGTGGCCATCACCGCTCCCCAGGATTACTGCAGCACCCACCGGGGGCAGTGGCGCCCACTTTGGGAATTGCTGCTTTATTTGGTTATCTCTTAAGCATTTAGAATTCTCTCCAGGTGGAGGCATTCCTGAAGTAACACAAGCTTATAAGTTTGGAAATTTTTGAATCAAGGTTTTTCTCAGAGATTTTTTTTTTGGCTTAAATTCTTCTACTGTTGGGTTTAAGTTTGAATGTCCTAATATATCAATGCAATTTTTTTCTCTGTTAACCTTTTCATGTGCCAAGTCTCTTGGAGGTTTGCTTATGTCACTGCTTAAGGATAATGCTCTTTCCTTCCCAATCGTCTAAATTGTAAGTTGCTTTGAAGTTTCTTTCATATCATTGTCTGTCTGTGTGTGAAACTGTTCAGAACACCCATTTAAGCTTATCTCTTGAACTGTTGCATTTGGATTTGTTAGTGCTATAGTCATTATGTTTGGTTTAGTCTGGTGTAAATGCATTTGTATTCTTTTCTTTTGTCTTTGAATCATTATCTTTTATCCCATAAATTCTGTTTTTGATTTCTATTACATCCCTGATCATTTGATTTTCTTCTATCTGATCCCTAGATTTAACCTTTGGTTTTCCATGTCCATAGTGTATTTCCATGCCCAAGTCTCTTATATTATGGTTTTTATGTCTTTTTCCCATTGCCACACCTCTTGAGATTTCCCTTATGTTCCCAGGCTATTTCCTGGCATCATAACGTATCATATTTTCCTGTCAATACTTGAGAATAACGTGGTTTTCATTCACCCTGTGCTATGTATTTTTGCATAGTCTGCAAGTCAGGAGCATGTTGACTAGATGACGCACAATTGTGATCAAAACATTTGTTTTCTCTCTTGTGGGTGTTGCATCTAGAATTTGTGTATGTATTATTGTAATTGCTTCTTTTGTTGTTGCTGCTGTTAAGTTGGGCTTTGAGGTGACAATTTTTCACTATATGCACTAATTTCCCACAAAGAAAACATCTTATGTTATTATTAAAGTTATTGCTAATTTGTTTGGTTTGTTGGTACTGAGGTCTGGCTTTATATGTATGTAGGGCTGCCAGGTTTTTGATGTCCTCTAATTCTTTTTGTTTGATGGTAGATTTAGCCTCTTTTAATTGCTCCTTTAAATCTTTTATGATATCATCTTTTTCTCTAATGGATTTTTTGGATTCTTTGACTTCCTGATTTCCCGAGTGAACATTTGCAATAGTTTTACATAAGGTCTTCCAAACTTAATGATTCCCATACGGGACAATGCAAATTAAGTATATCCTAATTGGTAGGGAACTGCCCTTAATAAATTTTCTTCTTATATGCTACAAGTTGGGCTCATTTAAGCCTTGGAAACCCCAAAATCATTTTCCCTGCTTCAACAAACCTATATAAATATGATGAGGGGTGCTCATTTATCTCCTGCCTTAACTTTTCGAATTTTCCCCAGGAATCAGGATGCTTAGCAAAGGATTTCATAGCTTCTACAAGATCTTCCCAAGCTCTTCTTAGGTATACTAGGTTTTGATGACTGTTTTATTCTAGATCTTCAAAATAATGTGGCCAAGATGTTAAGTTTGTGTTCCTATGGGTTTTCTCAATAAATTGTGCTTTCTCTACTCGTGTAAATAATTCAGAAAGAAGAATTTTAAAGTCTGAAAATGTGGGATCAAAAAGTCTTAATGCTCTCTTAAATTCTTTTATGACCTTGAAGGGATTTAAATAAAAGCCAGGCATTTGTTGTTTTAAGGTGTCTAGATCTGCAGTAGTAAATGGCTTATGTCTTTTTATATAGAGAAATCCAGAATCTGGCTGCAAAATCGTACGATCAATAAATGGTAATATTGGTACTGCTGGTGTTGTTTCCCCTTCCTCTATTTTTTGCTGTGTCTGTATGTGCCTCAGCTGTTTGCATTGTTATTTCTATTTTGTCTCCTGCTGTGATCACTTTTCCCCCCTTTCAATTAAGCATTCTCTTCAAATAACTTTGCTATTTCTTATCTTGTTTCTTTTTCTTTATTTTTAATTTTTATAACAATTTTCCATGGTTACATAATTCATGTTTTTACTTTACCCTTCAACCCCTCAAGCCCCTCCCCAACCCCCCCCCACGCATACCTAACTTGCATTTCCACTGGTTTTAACATGTGTGGTCAGTCAAGACTTATTTACATATTATTGATAGTTACATTGATGTGGTCTTTTCGTGTCTACATCCCCAATCATGTCCTCATCAACCCAAGTGTTCAAATAGTTGTTTTTCTTCTGTGTTTCCACTCCTGCAGTTCTTCCTCTGAATGTGGGTAGCATTCTTTTCCATAAATCCCTCAGAATTGTCTTGGGTAATTGCATTGCTGCTAGTACAGAAGTCCATTACATTCTATTTTACCACAGTATATCAGTCTCTGTGTACAATGTTCTTCTGGCTCTGCTCTTTTCACTCTGCATCAATTCCTGGAGGTCTTTCCAGTTCACATTGAATTCCTCCAGTTTATTTTTCCTTTGAGCACAGTAGTATTCCATCACCAACATATACCACAATTTGTTTAGCCATTCCCCAGTTGAAGGCCATACCCTTGCTTTCCAGTTTTTTGCCACCATGAAGAGCACAGCTATAAATATTTTTGTGCAAGTCTCTTTATCTATGATCTTTTTGGGGTACAATCTCAGGAATGGTATGGCTGGATCAAAGGGCAGGTATTCTTTTATCACTCTTTGGTCATAGTTCCAAAATGCCATCCAGAATGGTTGGATCAGTTAACAATTCCACCAGCAGTGCATTAATGTCCCAATTTTGCCACATCCCCTCCAACATTCATTACTCTCCCCTGCTATCATTTTAGCCATTCTTCTAGGTGTGAGGTGGTACCTCAGAGTTGTTTTGATTTGCATTTCTCTAATTATTAGAGATTTAGAACACTTTCTCATGTGCTTATTGATACTTTTGATTTCGTTCTCTGAAAATTGCCTATTTATGACCCTTGCCAATTTATCAATTGGGGAATGGCTTGATTTTTTTTTATACAATTGATTTATCTACTTATATATTTGAGTAATTAGATCTCTGTCAGATTTTTGTTATAAAGAATTTTTCCTAGTTTGTTGATTCCCTTCTGATTTTGGTTATATTGTTTTTGTTTATTCAAAACCTTTTTAATTTAATATAATCAAAACCATTTAATTTACATTTTGTAATTTTTTCTAAATCTTGATTTGTTTTAAAACTTTTCTTTCCCAGAGATCTGACAAGTATACTATTCTGTGTTCACCTAATTTACTTACAGTTTTCTTCTTTATATTCATGTCTTTCACCCATTCTGAATTTATCTTGGTGTAGGGTGTGAGATGTTGATCTAAGTCTAATCTCCACCATATTGTTTTCCAATTTTCTCATCAGTTTTTGTCAAATAGTGGATTTTAGTCCCAAAGATGGGCTATTTCGGTTTATCATACACTGTTTTTTTAAACATTTATTAATATGAATTTTTAACATGGATATATGATTCATGCTCCTACTATCCCCTTCACCCCCCACATTCCCCTCACCCATGGCCAATGCACATTTCCACTGGTTTTAACATGTGTCACTGATCAAGACCTATTTCCAAATTGTTGATAGTTGCATTGGTGTGGTAGTTTTGAGTCTACATCCCCATCCATGTCCACCTCAACCCATGCTTTCAAGCAATTGTTTTTCTTATATGTTTCCTCTCCTGCAGTCCTTCCTCTGAATGTGGGTAGCGTTCTTTACCATAAGTCCCTCAGAGCTTTCCTGTGTCATTGCATTACTGCTGGTACAGAAGTCCATTGCATTCGATTTTGCCATAGTATATCAGTCTCTGTGTAGAGTGTTCTTCTGTCTCTGCTCCTTTCACTCTGCATCAGTTCCTGGAGGTCTTTCCAGTTCAACTGGAATTCCTCTAGTTTATTATTCCTTTGCACACAATAGTATTCCATCACCAGCATATACCACAATTTGTTCAGCCATTCCCCAATTGAAGGACATACCATCCTTTCCCAGTTCTTTCCCACTACGAAAAGTACAGCTATAAATATTTTCGTGCAAGTCAGTTTATTTATGATCTCTTTTTGGGTACAAACCCAGCAATGGTATGGCTGCATCAAAGGGCAGTCATTTTTATAGCCCTTCGAGATTAGTTCTAAATTGCCAGCCAGAATGGTTGGATCAGTTCACAACTCCACCAGCAATGCATTAATGTCCCAATTTTGCCACATCCCCTCCAGCATTCATTACTCTCCCCTTCTTTCATTTTAGCCAATCTGCTAGGTGTGAGGTGATACCTCAGAGTTGTTTTGATTTGTATTTCTCTGATTATTAGTGATTTAGAACACTTTCTCATGTGCTTATTGATACTTTTGATTTCTTTACTTGAAAATTGCCTATTCATTTCTCTTGTCCATTTATCAATTGGGGAATGGCTTGAATTTTTATACAACTGATTTAATTCCTTGTATATTTGAGTAATTAGACCCCTGTCAGAGTTTTTAGTTGTAAAGATTTTTTCCCAATTTGTTGTTTCCCTTCTGATTTTGACTACATTGTTTTTGTTTGTACAAAAGCTTTTTAGTTTAATATAATCAAAACCATTTAATTTACATTTTGTAATTTTCTCTAACTCTTGCTTGGTTTTAAAGTCTTTCCCAGAGATCTGATAAGCATACTATTCTGTGATCACTTAACATATTTATAGTTTCCCTCTTTATATTCAAGCCATTCACCCATTCTGAATTTATCTTGGTGTAGGGTGTGAGATGTTGATCTAAGCCTAATCTCTCCCATATTGTTTTCCAAATTTCCCAGCAGTTTTTGTAAAATAGTGCATTCATGTCCCAAAAGTTGGGATCTTTGGGTTTATCATTTACTGTCTTGTTGATGTCATTTGCCCCAAGTCTATTCCACTGATCCTCCCTTCTGTCTCTTAGCCAGTACCATATTGTTTTGATGACTGCTGCTTTATAGTATAGTCTAATATCTGGTACTGGTAGGCACCCATCCTTCACATTTTTTTCATTATTTTCCTTGACATCCTTGATCTTTTGTTATTCCAAATGAAATTTGTTATAGTTTTTCCTAATTCAGTAAAGACCTTTTTTTGGTAGTTTGATAGGTATGGAGCTAAATTAATTTGGTTAGAATGGTCATTTTAATATGTTAGCTTGTCCTACCCATGAGCAATCAATGTTTTTCCAGTTGTTTAGATCCAGTTTTATTTGTTTGGAAAGTGTTTTGTAGTTGTTTTCATATAATTGCTGTGTTTGTTTTGGTAGGTAGATTCCTAAGTATTTTATATTATCTTGGGTGATTTTAAATGGTGTTTCTCTTTCAACCTCTTGCTGCTCTAATGTGTTGGAAATATAAAGAAATGCTGATGATTTATGTGCATTTATTTTGTATTCTGCAACTTTGCTAAAGTTGTTGATTATTTCTACAAGCTTCTTAGTTGATTCTCTAGGATTTTTTAATTATACCATCATATCATCTGCAAAGAGTGATAGCTTTGTCTCCTCCTTGCCTATTTTGATACCTTCAATTTCTTTTTCTTCTCTAATTGCTACTGCTAGTGTTTCGAGTACTATGTTGAATAATAGAGGTGATAATGGACATCCTTGTTTCACTCCTGATCTTATTGGGAAGGCTTCTAATTTATCATATATGCATCTGATGCTTGTTGATGGTTTTAGGTATATACTGTTTATTATTTTTAGGAAGGGTCCTTCTATTCCTATACTTTTCAGTGTTTTCAAAAAGAATGGATGCTGTATTTTGTCAAAGGTATTTTCAGCATCTATTGAGATAATCATGTGATTTTTGTTTGTTAGACTGTTGATATGGTCAATTATGTGGATGGTTTTCCTAATGTTGAACCAACCTAGCATTCCTGGTATAAATCCCACCTGATCATGGTGGATGATCTTCTTGATTACTTGCTGGAGTCTCTTTTCTAGTATTCTATTTAAGATTTTTGCATCTATTCTTTAGGGAGATTGGTCTGTAGTTTTCTTTCTCTGTTTTTGATCTCCCTGGCTTTGGAATCAGTAACATATTTGTGTCATAGAAGGAATTTGGTAGGACTCCTTCTTTGCTTATCATATCAAATAATTTGTATAGTATTGGGATTAGTTGCTCTTTGAATATCTGATAGAATTCACTTTTGAAACCATCAGGCCCTGGTGATTTTTTCTTAGGGAGTTCTTTGATGGCTTGTTCAACTTATTTTTCTGATATGGGATTATTTAGGTATTCTATTTCTTCTGCTGTTAATCTAGGCAATTTATATTTTTGTAAATATTCATCCATATCTCTTAAATTGTTATATTTATTGCTATATAATTGGTCAAAATAGTTTTTACTGATTGCCTTAATTTCCCCTTAATTAGAGATGAGGTATCGCTTTTCATCTTTAATAGTGTCAATTTGGTTTTCTTCTTTCCTTTTTTTATTAGATTGGCCAGTACTTTGTCTATTTTATCTGTTTTTTTCAAAATACCAGCTTCTAGTCTTATTTATTAATTCAATAGTTCTTTTACTTTTGATTTTATTAATTTCTCCCTTGATTTTTAGCATTTCTAATTTAGTTTTCATTTGGGGATTTTTAATTTGCTCGCTTTCTAGTTTTTTGAGTTGCATGCCCAATTCCTTAATCTCTGCCCTCTCTAATTTGTTAATATATGCACTCAAGGATATAAATTTTCCCCTGAGTACTGCCTTGGCTGCATCCAAAAGAGTTTGGTAGTATGTCTCATCATTGCCATTCTCTTCAATGAAATTGTTGATTGTTTCTGTGATATTTTCTTTGACTAATTGGTTTAGTAGAATCATATTATTTAATTTCCAATTAGTTTTTCATTTGCCTGTCCAGGTACCCTTACTAATTATTATTTTTATTGCATTATGATCTGAGAAGGTTACATTTATTATTTCTGCTCTTTTGCATTTGTTTGCAATGTTTCTATGCCCTATTACATGGTCAATCTTTGTGAATGTACCATGTGCAGCTGAAAAGAAGGTGTATTCCTTTTTGTCCCTATTTATTTTTCTCCACGTATCAATTAAATCTAATTTTTCTTGGACTTCAT
>NC_058130.1:236130401-236170290 GCF_016433145.1 Gracilinanus agilis
TGGGAAAGGAAAGACTTTAAAACCAAGCAAGAGTTAGAGAAAATTACAAAATGTAAATTAAATGGTTTTGATTATATTAAACTAAAAAGTTTCTGTACAAACAAAAACAATGTAGTCAAAATCAGAAGGTAAACAACAAATTGGGAAAAAATCTTTATAACGAAAAACTCTGACAGGTGTCTAATCACTCAAATATACAAGGAGTTAAAGCAATTGTATAAAAAATCAAGCCATTCCCCAATTGATAAATGGGCAAGAGACATGAATAGGCAATTTTCAGGTAAAGAAATCAAAAGTATCAATAAGCACATGAGAAAGTGTTCCAAATCTCTAATAATCAGAGAAATGCAAATCAAAACAACTCTGAGGTATCACTTCACACCTAGCAGATTGGCTAAAATGAAAGAAGGGGAGAGTAATGAATGCTGGAGGGGATGTGGCAAAATTGGGACATTAATGCATTGCTGGTGGAGCTGTGAACTGATCCAGCCATTCTGGCTGGCAATTTGGAATCATGCTCAAAGGGCTATAAAAGAATGCCTGCCCTTTGACCCAGCCATACCATTGCTGGGTTTGTACCCCAAAGAGATCATAGATAAACAGACTTGTACGAAAATATTCATAGCTGTGCTTTTTGTGGTGGCAACAAATTGGAAAAGGAGGGTATGTCCTTCAATTGGGGAATGGCTGAACAAACTGTGGTATATGCGGGTGATGGAATACTATTGTGCTAAAAGGAATAATAAACTGGAGAAGTTCCAGGCGAACTGGAGAGACCTCCGGGAACTGATGCAGAGCGAAAGGAGCAGAGCCAAAAGAACTCTATACACAGAGACTGACATTCTGTGGTAAAATTGAATGTAATGGACCTCTGTACCAGCAGCAATACAATGACCCAGGACAATTCTGAGGGATTTATGGTAAAGATGCTACCCACATTCAGAGGAAGGACTGCAGGAGAGGAAACATATAAGAAAAACAACTGCTTGAACGCATGGGTTGGGGTGGACATGATTGGGGATGTGGACTCGAAACTACTACACCAATGCAACTACCAACAATTTGGAAATTGGTCTTGATCAAGGACACATGACAAAACTAGTGGAAATGCGCATGGGTAGGGGGGGCGCGGGGGGGGGTTGAAGGGGAAAGGAGGAGCATGAATCATGTAACCATGTTAAAAATGAATATTAATAAATGTAAAAAAATGAATTTATTGGCCAGTAATATTTTATTCTATTATGTTAGGTTATTTTAAAAATAGAAATTATATCCTTCTTCTATATGAGTATATTTGATTTTATAAATTTATAACTTAATTATTCAGTAACCTAGGTGACATTTTAAAGCATATAAACGAAGCATCCAGTACATTGATAGTTGCAGAAAAACTAAAGTGATCAGCGGTTCTTCCTGAGCTTTATAAATGAAAATCATATCCATACAATTTAGCCAATTGCTGACTTTCAATCTGTAAATTATTTGAGTTTTTGATAAAGATGGAAGAAAAGAAACATAGGTTGAACATTTCGGTTATTTATTAGATATGCAGGCATATGATTAATTTAAGAATGCAATGGTTTGCATACTGCCTATATTACAAATATTTGTATTTGTTAAATTATTCTGTTGGGGACTTGACTTCAACAACCTTTATTAGGCAACAACTATATCCTTGGACTATTATAGGTCTCGGGATTATAAAGAACAAATTTTTTTTAAAAAGCTCCTGCCTTCAAAAAAGCTTAGATTCTACTAATATTTCTCCTGTTTGCTTGATGAACATTAATTTAAACATCAAATTGAGCTTCATTTCAAAACTTATGAAAGTAAGAAAGTTAAAAAAACACAACAAAGTTCCTTGTGGTTCTTTGTAAAATTTCTATAGTACAATATAGATTTCAAACTATTTCCATTATCCCTCACTCCTTTCTTCCCCACATATTGGACTATCACCTAATGTTAATGGAAAAAATGGATTTAGAGATATTAAGTGAATTATATAAGATCCAGGATAGATGCTAAGAAGTCTGAGATTTAATTAGTTTTAGACCTTCTTATATAAGGCATTCTATTACAAAAAGTATATACATAGACAAATATTAAGAAAAATCATAAAATCTCACAAAACAACACTCAATACATGGAGGAATCATAGAATTATATATCTAGATCTGGAAAAGATATCAGAGACCTTCTAGCCTAACTTTCGAGATGCTAAATTCAGGTACTCTGATTCCAGAGCCACTTATCTTTTCACTATTTCACACAGAAGGATCTAAGGAGTTGTGTAGTCTCAGAGTTACAAGAGTAGTTAAAACCATATGGAGTCAACTGGGAAGTCCTTTGAAAGGAAAATTAAAATAGACGAATCTTATACAATGCAAAAAGAATGCAAGTGTGGAAATGAGAAGGAATGATATATCTTGCTTGGATGAGGATGGTGATGGTAGTCATGAGAAGTTCCTGATGAAAAATCTTTGTTGTAGGTTAATGAAAATAATCTATTATAGAACTCAAATTTATATAAATTATAGAATAACTTAGGTAAATTTAAGTTTGATCCATTCACAATAATATATTCAGAGTTATTCATGAATGCTCGATGTACATAATGGATAACACAGACATTCAGAGTCATGATCATGAATCACAGCTACCCAGGTTCTCTCATTAAGTGTATGTTGGTATCTCTGCAAGTGGTATAAAACTGGGTTTTCATATATCATTGTTCTGGCTCAGTGGGGTATTTCATATATTTATATTTCTCTTTTGATTCTATGCTTCCATACTGAAGTCTTTAATTTTATGTATGACTGTCTTTGTGGCCACTGAATGAATATTAATAGGACAATTGCCTGTTAAGAAGAATAATACTCTTTGGAGTTTGAATACACTGCCCTGGGTCTCTTGTTACTACTTCTCAATAAATTAAATTGAGTAAGTCTATGAAGTTTTTATCTTTACAGTTTTTGATGTTTGAAATGGGAAATAAGAGATCAAAGGCAATTTTGCAATCGAGATTCAATTTTGTACTTAGGTCAGAGCAGTATAATATTTATCAAAACCCTTTTCTTCACATTTCATATTACAGAAGGGAGAATAAACATTAATATTGATCAAAGATATAAAATATTTTTCATGTCCTAGAAGTTGCATTCCATGTAACTCTGTGAAATTTTCTGAATACATATTAATTTATTTCTAGTGTATGCATCTATTAAAAAATTAAAAGAACAATAATACTCCAAACAGATTTGGCTTTCCTTCATGGGAAGAAAACTTTTGAAACTTAAAAGTTTTTCTTCATATAAATTTGCATGTATATAAATATATCGGTTTAGCCATCCATCCATCCATCCATGGATAAATACATACATATGTATTTTTACTAATAATCATTCATGTCTCTTAACATTTCAAATAGTATATAATTTTATTTATATGCAAATATAGCTATGTAGACACAATGAAAAGTCATAAATAATCACACATGCTGTTAAAAATTAAAGTTGTCTTACTGGCATGCTTAAGGAATATATTTCTTTGAAGCAGATGTTGGCCACTGAAAGATCACAGTATCAAAATCTCAAAACCTGAAAGGATTTCAGGGATTGCCTAATATGAATAACTCTCCAAAAAAAATCCTCACTGTCATATCCTCAGTAAATTGGTTTATAAATTTTATTGGCATTTACTACATGGTCAGAGAGCAATTCCCCTTTTGGACAGTTCTTTCAAGTAATTTTTTTTTCTTTTTTAATTATATCAAGCCACAATCAGTCATGTTCATTCATTGCCCCTAGTTTCCCCTATGGAAAATCAGAGCAATTCAAATCTCTATTCTACCTTTAGATGATTAATTGAAAACAAGGATAATGCAAATACTCCCTTCTCTTGGTGAAACATCTATATTTCCCCCAATTTTTCCTATTCCTTAATTGCAAGATCTTTCATCTTCCTGCTCTCTTACCATTTACTCTCCAGTTGACGAATGAAATTCAGAAAATGTAGTGCCCATAGCTGAACATAATAGTCCAGATATGATCTTACCAAGGCAAAGTAAAAGGGACTCACCTTCCTAATCATTAACATTGCATTTTCTTGAGTGTAGTCTATAATCATATTTCCTCTTTTGGCTTCCATAGTACTCTGTTGATTCTTGTCATGTCTATCATTTTATGAAATCTCCAGATACTTTAAATCCAAACTTTTCTCTAATAATACCTCACTTTGTAGTATTGTGAAGTTGGCTTTTTAATTGAAGTATAAGAAATTATATTCTTCCCTGATATGTAATCATTTATCTTTAGTAGACTCATCCAAACATTTTACCTTATTATTTTTTGGGACCTTGATGTTATTTAATATTTTATTTATTCCTCTTAATTTTGTCTTCTCTTCAAATTTGATAAGTATTCCATCTATGTATTTAAGTAATTGAATTAAAAAAACACACAGTCAAGTATAGATCTAATTTTGTCTATGTGAATAGCACAATGTCAAATGGTCTGCTTAAATCTAGGTAAACTATATTTAACATTACTCTGAAGAGTCTAGTAACTTTTCATACACACACACTCATAAACACACACGTGTCCCCCAAATTTAGTTTGATATGACCTATGTTGATGTAACCATTTTGGGCCCTTTGTGATTTTGTTTCCTTTTCTAGATGTTTGCTAATAATTACTTTAATAATATGATCTAGCTTTGTATGTGCAGTGAGTATTGATGGTAGGTGTGAGCATCTAGCCTCCCCCCTTGTTAGCTTTCAATGGGTCAGATCAATTGGCAAAGCCATAGTGGGGATGTTGAAGGAAGGTGTCGGGGATCAGTTGTGACCCTAATGAGTTATATCCCACCTTCAGAGCCAGCACTATGGAGACAAGCCTCCCCACTCCTAAGTTCTCATAGTTTTGCCCTTCAAGATGGTGTTTGGTATTCATCTTCCCCTCAGCCACAAGATCAGTCTTCCTCCCCTCCAAGTAACAGCCCCAAACTACCGCTAATAAACTAATAAAGATTTATTATAAGGGTGAGGGAATTCAGGATAACAGGGTGAGGGGTATTTGAGGATTTTTGAGGAAGGAGGGTACAGGGATAACTTCTCTGTCAAATATGAACCTCACAACAAGAGAGCAGTTAGGTTTTTTTCTGTAGATTTGACTCAGAAACTGATTCTCTCTCCCCTCACCATATCCTGTCCTTAACACTATCTAACAAAGAGGGGAATAACTGCAAGGAAGAGGTATCAGAGGGACCAAGGAAGGGTCCCCCAAAAGCCTGCTCCCTCCAGAGTCTGGGCACTAATGCCAATTATGGAGCACAACTCTTTTGGTTTCTTCTTTGTTGGCAATGAAATCAGTAGAAAGTTTTTGCTGTTTAAATCTCAAGATTGCCCCTGAATTTTGGGTTCAGAAGAGCTAAATTCCTGTCCAGATCCTCCAGGTCACCCACAACCATCCACCCCAAGCCCACCAGAGAGTTGAATGTCCTCTCAGGAGTTTTTGGCAGTTGGTCATTGGCAGTTTAGAATCTTCAGAATTTTCACCAAACTTGCTCCTTCACTAGCCCCTCCCAAACAAAACCTCCTGAGGCCAGCTTCAACTCCAATTGCCTGCTCTCCTTTGCAAAATTCAGTCCACACTGTTACAGCCTTCTTTCAGGAATTGAAGTTAAGCTCAATGTCCTACAATCTATGGACTTGACTACTTTTTTTTTAATTGAAAATAGGAGGGGCAGCTGGGTAGCTCAGTGGATTGAGAGTCAGGCCTAGAGATGGGAGGTCCTAGGTTCAAATCCGGCCTCAGACACTTCCCAGCTGTGTGACCCTGGGCAAGTCACTTGACCCCCAGTGCCTACCCTTACCACTCTTCTGCCTTGGAGCCAATACTCAGTATTGACTCCAAGACGGAAGGTAAGGGTTTAAAAAGAAAAAAAAAATTTGAAAATAGGACATGAAGGGGAAAAGGATGCAAAAGTAATTGGATAGAACATAAAAACATCAAGTATACATGAGGATACTAATAAAAGGAAAATAGCAAGTAATAGATTTCTTTATTTATATTGTTCCAGCAACTAAGAAATTCTAATAACACCAGATGATAAATGCTTTCAGAAAAGATGGAGAACTGATAGAGAGCTAGTGTCTAAAATGAATAGATTTGTCTTTCTAATTGGCAAAAATATTATCTATGTTCAAAGTTCTATCTGATCTCCTTCTTAGAAGAAGGAAAAAAGGAAGTATAAGAATAAAAATATAATTCATTTGAATAAACATATTTAACGTGTATTCTGTTTCAAGAGTTTTTAAAAGTTTTAAAAAAAAGTCTCTTTACTTAAGGAACTTGCATCATCGTGGAATAATTTTCCAGGGGAGAACTTTTGAATCAATGTGGATTGTCTCCATTGCACCAGATATCTGATGATGTACTTATTCCTCTCCCTAACACCCCTTCCTTATCTCCCTCTTACTTGAAAAGCACACATGGATCTGGCACATACTGTCTAGCCTGGCCAATGGGACTGATAAAAGTATCCTGAATGTAGACCACATTGGGCATTCTGTTGGGCAAAAAGGAAAAGAGAGTCAAAATCAGGTCTTTTTGCTGAGAAAAAAATCTTCTTTATTGTTCTAATGGGACAAACTAGTTTCTCTACCTGAAGATAAACCAAAATAAAATATTTGTTATTCCATTTCACATACTCCCATTTCTGTATTTTATCAGAGACATAATGAGGAAAGGAGGTTAGAGAAATGTTATTTTGGATATGCAAATTAAAGAACCCTTGGACACTGCTATTTCTTTATCAGGTAGAAATGTCTAAACTTAACAACTAGGTAACAAGAATAATGAGTTACAGAAAAAATGGGAAGTTAAAGAACTGGAACCAAAGTAGAAGCCCATAGATAGGAAAATGACTAAAATTGCTATTTGTGAATGCAATGGCATATGATTGTGCTGGAGTAAATGACAGAGAAAATTGAAAATTTATATGAGTTGATGAAAGTCATGATCTTAGAGCCAAAAAGTGATGCCCAGATCCTGAAATGTAAATTACAAGGACAAAAAAAACAAAAACAAAAATTGAAAGAGAATATTGCAGAATTACATAGCATAAGCATGGCCCCAAAGGGAAGTGGTAAAAAGAAATCTTCTCTCCCTCATTTATAGTGTTGAGAAGTCCACAGGTATGAAACATTGCATATACTTTCAAATATTTTAAATATATTGATTGGTTTTGCTAATTTTTCCTGTTCTTTATTTTTCTTATAAAAATTTCTTTGTTATATTAGAAAGTTCTCTAGGAGAGGGAGATGGGAAAACTGGGTCAAGAAATTAGGGTATGTAAAAAACAACAGACAGATAAATTTTATTTTAAAAATGAAAATATTATAAACTTGCAAGGAATAACATCAGCTTTAGGGAAAAATGTTAAAAGACTGCTTAGTTTTTTCATAAGTGAATATGGAGATCCATGGGTATGGAACATGATATAAAATATCAGCTTTTCTTTAACATATAATCAAATATACTGAACTGTTTTAGTTTAAAGTATGGCTCTCTATGATGGTAGAGCATAAGGATACAGGTAGACATTTAGTTAATGCACAATCAAAAGATATCAAAAATATATTTAATTATTAAAAAGAAACAACCACATCAAACTTCCTTACATCCAGAAATGATAGTCCAGAGTCTTACCCTACCTTTGGTTGTTCAAGCCTCCATCACTTGAGAGATCATTTCTGCTTCTTGCTTTAAGCAGGCTTTGTGGCATTTTTTCCTAGATGTATAAATTTAAATTACTGCTGCACTGTTCATAAGAAACTATGCAACTTTCCTTTTCACATCATCTTTTTGATATTAAACTGCCCCCTCCACAACTAGAGCCTCTTGGAACATCTCATTATTTGGTCTCAGAACAGCAAATCTAGTCAAACTGTATGAGTCTTTTTCAAAAGCAACTTTCAACTCCTTTCATTTGAGTGTGCAATTTTTCTTCTCCTTTTTTAAAAATGTTACATAGTCACTGACTAAGAGAGACCTAGTTGACAGGAAATGTAGAATGATTTTATGAAAATGCCTCCAGTAAGTATCAATTCCTTTTGTAAATGATATCATTAAAGGGTATGTCACTGACTTGGGGCAGCTAGATGATACAGTGCATAGAGTGCCATATCTGGAATCAAGAAGACTCATCTTCCTGAGTTTAAATCTGGCTTCTGACACTTACTAGCTGTATGACCCTGGACTAGTCATTTAATCCTGTTTGCCTCAGTTTCTTCATCCATAAAATGAACTGGGGAACGAAATGGAAAATTACTCCAATATTTTTGACCAGAAAACCACAAATGAAGTCCTGAGCAATCAGACAGAACTGAAACAATTAAGCAACAACAAACATTGACACCTTATTGTTGTTCTGATTTAGTTGTAAAATCAGGAGTCAGTGATGCATTTTAATTTAGAAACTCCACTCATTCTCTGATGATTAAAACTGTTGGCAATCACAGTTAACATTCAGTAATCACTGCATCTTATAACTAAACACGTATTCAGGATGTGATAAACAGGAATTGAGAGAGATTAGAAAATTATTTTGTATTATTTTATGACAGTAACAATACAAACACTAGTATGGTAAACAATATGTTTATTT
Source organism: Gracilinanus agilis (assembly GCF_016433145.1). Classification (NCBI taxonomy): domain Eukaryota; kingdom Metazoa; phylum Chordata; class Mammalia; order Didelphimorphia; family Didelphidae; genus Gracilinanus; species Gracilinanus agilis. The sequence goes on from NC_058130.1 coordinate 236,139,069, forward strand.
AAGCTCAAATAGGCCTTGCTATATAAAATAAGATGTTGCTTTGGTGTGCTGCCATGTAAACATTGGTATATGCAAGCATCATTTGTCTTCATTAAAATAAGCATCATATTTGTGTCTCTTGCTGTGAAAAGATTACTATGTATAACAATCTATCAGGTGGAATAGAATAGCATAATCAGCTTTATTTTCTTTGATCAGTTATATAAAACAACATAAAACCACACCTGGACACAGCATCTGAGAGGGAGAATTATGCAGGTAGATGCATATAATCCTAACAGACTCAATTATATGTTAATTGCATATACATACTATTGTGTCACATTTGGTTTCACACATATTCTAAACAAAATCCTATTCTAATTCTTTGGATCTGCAATAACTGGTGACTTCTCTCAGTTAGAAGTGACTTCTTCCCATTTTGAATATTAGTAATCACTAATATCCTTCATTTGAGGGGTCAGAAAGAAGACAGTGCAATTAAGTAAATCTTTCTATCCACCTCTCCTCTTTTCCCCTTGAAGTATTGATTAATGAAAAAATGGACAGATGAAATAACATTTCTGAAGCTCTTACTATGTTCCAAGGACTTGTGAAATCCTAATGATAACAAATACAAAAATTAATCCCTGCCCTCAAGGAGCTTACCTACCAATACAGGGAGGCAACATAAGAAGGGTGCAACTGCAAGCTATCCAGAGGTCCTCAGGAAATAGCATCAAGAGAATAGCAAGACCTGATCTGAAGTATTCAGTAGCAAAATGTTTAAACAAAATGGAATGTTTTACCATGTGCTGTATCAGAGCTGATGGCATATATAATGGATTACAAATGACTTTTTCTATTAACAAGGCTATTATCTCATTATTACGGAGAGTTTCTAATGAGGAACTTCCTCAAAAACGACTTGGTTAGTGCTCTTTGTGGTGGCAAAAAATTGGAAAATGAGCGAATGTCCTTCGATTGGGGAATGGCTGAACAAATTGTGGTATCTATTGTGCTCAAAGGAATAATAAACTGGAGAAATTCCATGTGAAGTGGAAAGACCTCCAGGAATTGATGCAGAGTGAAAGGAACAGAACCAGGAGAACATTGTACACAGAGACTGATACACTGTGGTACAATCGAATACAATGGACTTCTCTACTAGCAGCAATGCAAGAATCCAGAGCAAGGCTGAGGGACTTATGAGAAAGAAAACTAGCCACATTCAGAGGAAGAACTGTGGGAGGAGAAACACAGAAGAAAAACAACTGCTTGAACACATGGGATGATGGGGATATATTGGGGATATAGACACTCAACAATAACTCTAGTCCAACTATTAATAATATGGAATTAGGTCTTAATCAATGATACATGTAAAACCCAGCAGAGTTGTGCATTGGCTAAGGCGGGGTTAGGGGGCTTGGGGGAGAGGGAAAGAACAAGAAACATGTAACTATGGGAAAACATTCAAAATAAAAATTAAAAAAAATGAATTGGTTAAATACTTGTATAGGATCACAAATCTGAGGATGGATTTGAACTTGGGCCTTTCTGATTCCAGACCCATTGTTTTTTAACCACTCAGGCAAAGCCAGTTCTTGATTTCTGATTTCCTGGCAACCAAGCGACATTCTGAAATCTTACTTTAATCTCTAATACTTCCGTCTTCCCTACCTCTGATGTTCAATCTCTTGCTAAGTACCATCAGTGCTACTTATCTCTACTGTGGCTACCCTAGTTTAGGTCTACATTATCTTCCACCTAAATCAAAATGATTTAATGATTATGGGAATTTGTGAGAAGGTTGACTGGTATTGAAATTTTAAGAGTCTGAAAGGTTTATAAAAAACTGAAAAATTTAGAATAAATTCCAAATGGCTATATCCCAGTGGTGTGTGAGAGATTGAATCCCTAGGAGTAAGTCTAGGGTGACTTTGTTTCATGAAAACGGAAAAAAAAATGAGACTGAGATACCTAACCTTTGATACAATCTCCATTCAACTTCCTTGGGGGGCCAAAGTTAAGAGATGTTGAATAGAACATCATTAGGTCTCTGTTGCCTTTGAAATCTAACAATGTAACTATATTGATTTAAAGTTTCACCTTTCTCTTCTCCACCCCCAAAATGTACTTGAATATTACATAACTATGCATTCCCAGAGAAAAGTGAAGTAAAGTTACCTAACACTATATAGGTTGTAATTTATAGGCTAGCACTTTAACCTTGGGCACAGATTGAGAAATGGAAGGTACAATTGAAGTCATGATATTCAATTCCCTCATATTACAAATGAGGAAAGAGCAGTCCAAAGAAGTCAAATACCTGCCCCAAGTTATCACAAGTGCCATATGGCAGCACCAGAGTCAGGATTCACAACTATATCTTAGTTTAAATGCAGAGCCTATTCTGCTAAATCACTATGGCTTCTTTTTCCAGAGATAGAGTGTTCTCATAAAAAATTGTTGGCTTTTCCCCACAGGTTATGTTTGTTGAAGGGTTTGATGATCTTTCATTATATATTTTATAAAATTTCCTAAAAATAAGGCATATGCAGAATCTTAGAATTCTTTCACTCTAAATATATTCATCTTTCCACTGCATTCTCTTCTCACCCAAACTGGTTTTTCTTCTTGAGGATTTTTGACTATTTCAACAAAATGTCTCATTCATACCTTTAATCACCCAGGCTCAAAATTTCCTTGAGTCGTATATTTGGAAACATGTTACATCACTGTTTAATTAACAGTGCTCTACTGTATTACCTTTTTCCAGTCTTTTCTACTTCTTTTTAATGAAATATGAATAGCTTATTCTTCATAACAGTTACTGTTTTCCTTCTCTTTGTTTCTTAAAAATATCCAGTGACTATACTATAAAGGTAAGTTTAAGCAACTCATCTTGACCTACATGAACCTCTAATTTGGTTCTGTGTTGTCCTACTTTTTATCTACTCGAATATCTCCATTCTATCTCTGTCAGTCAATCTTACTATCATCTTCAAAATAACTGCACTCAAATTTTGTCTTTTTCCCTGTGCAAATACTGATCCACAAGCCTAAAATACCTTTCCTGTTTTCCTAAATTCTAGCAATTCTCCAAAGCCCAGATAAGATCCATCTCTATGAATCCTTTTTTAGTGTCTACATAAATGGTTTTTTGAAAGTCCAAGTAAATTATATTGAATTATTCACCCACATACTTATTTTCTTCTCTGAAGAACTCTAGTATTTAGAAATGATTTCTATTTGCAGAAACAATTTTACCTTTCCCTGAATAATAACAATGGATATTTGTATAGAATTTTGAAGTTTGCAAAATGATTTATAAACATTATTTTCTTTGAGCTTTACAACAACCCTTTGAGTTAGCCACAACAAATATTATTATACCCAGCTACAAAAGAAAAATGTGTAGCTACGAGAAAGGAAGTCATATGCCTATGATAATGTAGCTAGAAAGTGTCATAGGCCGAATTTGCAACTAGGAGTTTTCTAACTGCAAGGCCAGAACTCTATTATGCCATGATACTTCTAAAAGAGTAAAATTTGCTTGAGTATCCAGTGATTAGGCTCATCATCATCATCATCATCATCATCATCATCATCGTCATCGTCATCGTCATCATCATCATTTTATGTATGGGAGCTTCCAAGACAATTTACTAATTCTCAATAATTGTACAGTTTGAATTGAAGGCTACCATAATGACCTTTTTAAGTGTTTCAATATTTGTCATACTCAATCTAATTATGTAGGTACATCTACTATATATTTTTTCATTTATTAGCTGAATGCTTGAATTAAACAATGATTATGGTCTCTTTCATCTCCATTATTCTGAATCTATGATTCTGTAATAATATATTGTATAGAGCATGGATGTCCTATAAATTGACCAAAAAATTGAAAGAATAATAGTGATAATTATGATAAATAGTAATACTAATAATCAGCATCACTTAATAACTATCAATATTATTTTAATGTCTACAAAGCCTCCTAAAACAGTCTTTCTTTATCCTTACAACAACACTGAGATGTAGATGCTATGATTATCCTCATTTTACAGATAAGGAAAAAGAGGTAAATAAGATTAAGTGACTTCCTGAAAGATAGTGTCTGAGATTGTATTTGAACTCAGGACTTCGTAATTCCAGGTCTAGTGCTCTATCTACTTCCTGATTTCATATCTAGTGCTCTATCTACTTTGCCATATTGCTGTCCAAGATAATAGTTCCAAATTACTTTGCTTGAAATAATATTTTAGTAATAGAATCTTCCTAATGTAACCATTAGCAAAAACAAACTAACAAGACAATATAAAATACTTAGGAATCTATCTACCAAAACAAACACAGCAATTATATGAAAACAACTACAAAACAGTTTCCAAACAAATAAAACTGGATCTAAACAATTGGAAAGCCATTGGTTGGTCATGGGTAGGATGAGCTAACATAATAAAAATGACCATTCTACCCAAATTAATTTACCTATTTAGCTCCATACCTATCAAACTACCAAAAAACTTCTTTACTGAATTAGAAAAAGACTATAACAAATTTCATTTGGAATAACAAAATATCAAGAATATCAAGGGAAATAATTAAAAAATGTGAAGGAAGGGGGCCTAGCAGTACCAGTTATTAAATTATACTATAAAGCAGCAGTCATCAAAACAATATGGTACTGGCTAAGAGACAGAGAGGAGGATCAGTGGAATAGACTTGGGGTAAATGACATCAGCAAGACAGTGTATGATAAACCCATAGAGCCCAACTTTTGGGACATGACTCCACTATTTTACAAAAACTGCTGGGAAATTTGGAAAACAATATGGGAGATTAGGTTTAGATCAACATCTCACACCCTACACCAAGATAAATTCAGAATGGGTGAATGACTTGAATATAAAGAGGGAAACTATAAATAAGTTAAGTGAACACAGAATAGTATACTTGTCAGATCTCTGGGAAAGGAAAGACTTTAAAACCAAGCAAGAGTTAGAGAAAATTACAAAATGTAAATTAAATGGTTTTGATTATATTAAGCTAAAAAGCTTTTGTACAAACAAAAATAATGTAGTCAAAATCAGAAGGGAAACAACAAATTGGGAAAAATTCTTTATAATGAAAAACTCTGACAGGGATCTAATTACTCAAATATACAAGGAGTTAAATCAATTATATAAAAAATCAAGCCATTCCCCAATTGATAAATGGGCAAGAGACATGAATAGGCAATTTTCAGGTAAAGAAATCAAAAGTATCAATAAGCACATGAGAAAGTGTTCCAAATCTCTAATAATCAGAGAAATGCAAATCAAAACAACTCTGAGGTATCACTTCACACCTAGCAGATTGGCTAAAATGAAAGAAGGGGAGAGTAATGAATGCTGGAGGGGATGTGGCAAAATTGGGAAATTGATGCATTGCTGGTGGAGTTGTGAACTGATCCAACCATTCTGGCTGGCAATTTGGAATCATGCTCAAAGGGCTATAAAAATGCCTGCCCTTTGATGCAGCCATACCATTGCTGGGATTGTACCCCAAAGAGATCATAGATAAACAGACTTGCACAAAAATATTTATAGCTGGGCTTTTTGTGGTGGCAAAAAACTGGAAAAGGAGGGTATGTCCTTCAATTGGGGAATGGTTGAACAAATTGTGGTATATGCTGGTGACGGAATACTATTGTGCTCAAAGGAATAATAAAGTAGAGGAGTTCCAGGCAAACTGGAAAGACCTCCAGGAACTGATGCAGAGTGAAAGGAGCAGAGCCAGAAGAACATTGTACACAGAGGCTGATATACTATGTTAAAATCGAATGCAATGGACTTCTGTACCAGCAGCAATGCAATGACTGTTATGAGGGTAATATGAGGAAAGGTGTTTGGGATAAGGGAATTGAAAGGAGGATGTTGGAGACTTGGTAAGTGGATAAACTAGGCTACAGGTAGGCTGGGATTAAAGGAGATTCAGGGTGTAATAGGACTGAAGTCAGGAGTATAACACAGAAGGGAAACAGAGATCCTTTTGGGAGAAGAGAAGTTAACCTAAATAGAATAACACTGCAGGCTTACAGACTGGGACTTAGACTCAAACACAAACTGAGGGAAATAGACTGGACTGAAATTAACAAACAGGCTTTAGTTAATTTCACAGGAAGGGACCTATTTTGAAGTAACACCTTCCTTTCAAGATGGATGCCCCAGCTACCCTCTAAGCTCAGAGTATGTTGTCTCTTTCCCTCTTCTTCCCTCTTGTTAACTAATAGACAAATTACACTATATAGGACTATTGAAACACAAAGGGTTTATTTATTTGAAGGATGTTGTTAGGAAGGTGGATTAAAGGAAAGCCCTATCAGTTATCTCAGGAACTTCAGGTGGGGGAAGGGAAGTGAAGATGAATCTGAATAAGGACCTGCCTTACTCAGTTTTACAAAATGCTATCTAAAGGGAATAAATGATGATTTGATTAAATTATAGATAATGCTGCCAGTTAGATAACTCTTCACAGATTTAACTCCTCTCTAATTTCTCTCCTTATAAACTCCACAGCCACTAAGGTAAGGGAGGGAAGGCAGGGTGGTATTAGGAAAGGAAGATATAAAGAATTTATCTAAAATAATAATTTCTTAAGTAAATATATCAATGCTAGGCTAAATTTCAATATTGAAGCTAGATAATCCAAGAGCTCGCTCATTGACTTCCTCCCTCCACGGAAGATCCAGTCAACTGCCTCTCCTCAAGATTCTAAAACCTCTAACAGCTTTTTGGAACTCAGCCAAAGCTAGAAAAAACTATGTCCCCCAATTCTGTATACTACATGACCCAGGACAATTCTGAGGGATTTATGGTAATGAATGCTACCCACATTCAGAGGAAGGACTGCAGGAGAGGAAACATATAAGAAAAACAACTACTTGAACGCATGGGTTGGAGTAGACATGATTGGGGATGTAGACTCGAAACTACCACACCAATCAAACTATCAACAATTTGGAAATAGGTCTTGATCAAGGACACATAACAAAACCAGTGGAAATGTGCGTTGGCCATGGGTGGGGGGAATGAAGGGGGTGAAGGGGAAAGTAGGAGCATAAATCATGTAACCATGTTAAAAATGAATATTAATAAATGTTTAAATTTAAAAAAAAACTAACAAAAACTTTTCAAATGAAGTATTAGTAAGCAGAAAACAATACAGTCTTCTTATGATGTTGATCTTTCAAGAAACAAAAATTCCACCAGTGCTTCATATGTTTTATTAATCCCTATGGATATCATTTGACATACCTACAATGGTAGTAACACAGATTAAAAGAGGGAGAAGGTCATTCCTTGAAACTGTATAATAATTATACCCTTAAATCATTGGGCTAAAGAGTTAAAATTTGCTTTTGAAAGCTATATTAATGTAAATCACTAACTACATCATACTATTACAATCCTTTCTTTAATTTAAAAGTAATTTTCAAAAACTGAAAAAAATTAATTAGCAAAATCATAAACCTTAGTCAGAATAATTCCCAAAGCAGTTTTAGAGAGTTTTAAGTCAACTTGGCTTGTACTTATTATTGCAAATCTTATCTGATAACTACATTGTGTTCTCAATTATTTTTGATGATAACTGTTACAGGAAGTTTCACAAGCTATCTTCCTGGTACATGGATGATTTGGTCTATTGTCTCATCACTCAAGTTTGATGAATTATTTAAGAGTTATTCAAAGTAGTTTCTCAATCATTACAAGATAATTGTATTCCCATGAAAAGAAGTTTTTAAAAGATATCTTTGCATTGGTACAAACATGCAAAGACTTTTGCTTAGAGCCAAAAGTTTGAACCTGAAAGTGACTTTTTTCATCCTTTATCCACATTTAATGAGAATAATAGCATTATTTTTCACTTGTGTTTCAGAATATTTCATTAATATAAAATGTTAGTGTAGTATTGAAAGGAGTCTGGCCAGAATAGTACAAAGACAACAGACCTTGCCATTCAAGGAACAGTTAAAGAGACTGGGTCTGTCTGGAAAATAGCATATATATATACATACACACACACAGTGTAGATGTTTCCATGAATATAAAATTTGTCAGATAAAAAATTGATTTGACTCATCCTACTTGGCCTCTGTGTGTGTGTGTGTGTGTGTGTGTGTGTGTGTGTGTGTGTGTGTGTGTGTGATAGGGAACAGAATAGATGTTTCCATGAATATAAAATTTTTCAGATAAAAAATTGTTTTGACTCATCCTACTTGGCCCAAGTAGGGAAAACTAGAATCATGGAACTGAAGATCCAGAATGAAGAACTGAACTAGAATCAGTGAACATCATCCTCTGATTTTCAAGGAGATTATAGATAGCACTTTCCACAATCAGTAGTTTATGAAGATAAAGAAAACAGAACCAGAACTCACAGACATTCTTAAGGATACCAGCATGTTGGATCAATCCAAACATAATTTATTAAGCATTTATGATGTGTCACTGACAATGCTAAGGATTTACAACATAAAAAATGTTAAAACCATCCTGACTTCTAGGAATTTTTATTATGATGATAGAGATGAGATGTGCATAAATAGGTATATGCAAGATAGATACCAAGTATATGGAATTTAACTTCAGAGGGGAAGATACCAGAAATTGTGGAAAACCAGAAAAGGCCTCCTAGAGAAGATAGAGGTTAAGCTGAGTCTAGAAGTAATCCAGGGGTTCTAAGAGGCAGAGTTGAGTAGGCAAAGCCTTCAAATTATGAGACAGTAACTTCAAAGGAATGGTGAATGTAGTAAGACAATATGATTACACTAAAGAATTTTATGGAGGGATGAAATGGGTGAGAAGATTAACAAGGCAGGTGGAAACCAATTTGAGAAGAATCTTTAAATGTCATAAAGTCTATATTTAATTCAGAGGTAATAGTCCTTGGAATATATGGAAAAGAACATTTATATAGCATAGAGTAAAATGTAGGTGTTTGTGAATTTTTAAAAAGTATAGATCAGTCCAACTCAAATGTTAATAGAAAGTATGTACTTAGAAATTAGTTTAACCCAGGTGAAGTAAGTCAGGGGAAGGTGATAACTTCTAGTCCCTCCAGACATTTTTCTGTGTTGTTTTTTTCCCTCTGGAATACACATCTAAAAAATAAAATAAAGCAAAACAGCAGTAGTAACAACAAAAAAATGTATCTTGTATCTCGTATCTTGGTCATTAGCACATTAGCTTTTATTTCTCCAGACTACATAGAGGTTTAAATTTGAGGAGAGAAATTGTTAATATCTTCACTGATACTGTGATGCTTCATGTGACAGGATAGTGGGACTGATGAATACTTACCACCTCATTCCTCTTTATATTTTCTCCCCCTTTCTCCTGAGAGCTTTTCAAAAACTCAATCAATGCAAGAAACTCCATTCTGTCTTGTCTGATTTCAATTTAGCTTCCTCTTTTCCTTAGATGGAAAGAAATACAATTCCATGGTCTTTATTGAATTAAGCCCTTTCATAAGATAGAAGTCTAAACCTTTTTAGTGGGACAGTGATACTGCATTAGAAAAATCACTTTGGCAGCTATATATAAAATAGACTGGGGTAGAGAGAGAATTGAGGCAGGAAGGACAATTAGAAATCTATTATATTAGTTGAGGAAAATGCTAAGTGCCTGAACTAAAGTAGTAGCTATATGAATAGAGGAAAAATACATATGCAATAGATGTGGAAAAAATATTGATGAGGTTTGTCAATTTACTAAAAAAGGAAATAGTGAGAAGAAATGAATAATCAAGGATATCGTCAAAGTTGAAAACTTTGTTTTGTGTGTCCTTTTGTTTTGTGGTGTCATTTGTTTTGTGTGTCCTTTGTTTTATGTGTTCTTTATAGAAATGGGGAGATTCTGAGTATCTGTGGAATTTGGGGAAAGGATAATTAGTTATATTTCAGACAATGAATTTGAGATAGCTATAGTATATCAAGTATGAAATTTCTAATAGGAAGTTGATAATATAAGTTGGGAAATGAGGAGATAAATTAGGGCTGAAAATTATGTCAGGAAATTAACTGTATAAATATGATAATTTAATGTATAAATTAATGTATAAAAGTTTAATAATGGAGAACAAAATGACATTGACTAAGAATACTTAGAAGCATCCACAGTTAGTAGGTGTGAAATGAGTGGATGAAGCAAAGAATAAGAAACAGTGAGAAAGTAGGAGGTCAGCCAAGAGAGGTCAAGAAAGATGAAAATTGAGAAAATGGCATTATATTAGACCTATGAGAGAACTTGAAATCTTTGGAGAATAGCTTCAATAGAATGATGAAATCAGCAGCCAGATAGCAGAAAGTAAACAAGCATCAAATAAAAAAGGCTTTTTCAAGGATGCTTTTTCAAAGATGAAAAGGGGAGGAGAGTATGAAATTATAGCTAGAAGCTATGGGAAAAGTTAAGGAGATTTTGTCATTTTATTTTAGGAAGGAGACTTATGCTTGCCAAAATGAACTATACCCCTATGTAATGGGTAACAAATTTCCAAGTTGTCCTTTCAAAATGTTAGTGATACAGAATTCATGGCTGCCTATAAAATAAAACAAAAACAAAAACCTTTCTCTGTTATTGCTAAATGTTCTCTCATTGTCATCTGTCTTAAGCCTAACATTTTCCCAAGTCTCCATACATCTCTACTCCCTTCTAGTACACCCTCCAGGCAATCTATACTATTGTGAATTCATTTCTATTTGTACAAGCCCTTTTCTCTTATGTTCCTTTTATCTTCTAAAAATCATTAAAAACTTGATAGTTGAAGTAAATTGAAGTTAGGTAATAATAGATGAAAGGTCAATGAATTAGGAGGCCAAGGTGTTTGAGGAGGCATTCATGTGACTATTGAGGTCACCAAGTATATGATCAGTATTTCCCAAATCCCTAAGCTCCTGTAACCTTGATCATCCTATCACATATAAGATTTACTTTCACTCATGCATACATACATAATAGATGAGAAGGAATTGTCATCTTGCTTTTCAGTGAAACTTCTAGACCATCACTCATCTCCATTTCTCTCTTCCTGTAAAATTTACTCCATCTAGATTTATCACCTGATCCAGACATTGGACTCCATGTTATATATATATTCCTTTCTCATGACATTTAGTATTTGGTTCCGTCATCCTTTTTCACCTAAATACTGATCAAGTACTTAGTGACCTCAATAGGCACATGATTGCCTCCTCAAACACTTTGGCTTCCCAGTTCACTGACCTTTCCTCTATTATCCCCTAACTTCACTTCACCTCAACTATACATAGGCATTGTCTTGAGCTCACTATCATCCTATATATATCATATATGAAACATGAAGCCTAAGTAGCTTTCTGCATGACATTTTAACTCTTCAGTTTAATCTACCTCCACCAGAATGATCTAGATGACTTTTTAGATGCCAAATAGGTTTTCATCAGAAGTACAGAGTTTTGTGTTTTCTTCTAGGCTCTTTTGCCAAATTTTGGAATGATGGTAGTAATAAACTTTGTTAAAAATATCTTTGTCAAGGTTGAAAGATTTGCTACATCTGTAGAACTTGTGAGAAGTATCCATCAGTTCATCAGTATTTTAAATGTCATACAGCAAGTGGCTATATAGAGACTCATGTGAATCCTATATGATAGTGGGTTTGTTTGCTATTGTCATTACCTGGGCTGTTGTGAATTTTGGTACTTTCTTTGAATGTGCATTATCTACTCTACTACTGTTTTATAAAGCTGTTACTTCATGAAAATCATTTGCACTCACACAGTGGTTCGTGTCCAATTTAAAAAGGAAATGGAGGGGCAGCTAGGTAGCTCAGTGGAGTGAGAGCCAGGCCTAGGGACAGGAAGTCCTAGGTTCAAACCCGGCCTCAGCCACTTCCCAGCTGTGTGACCCTGGGCAAGTCACTTGACCCCTGTTGCCCACCCTTACCAATCTTCCACCTATGAGACAATACACTGAAGTACAAGAGTTTAAAAAAAAAAGGAAATGGATCTCATTTTTGATGAGGAACCTTTGTTTTCTACCTTTCTTTGACTGACACAGTATGTCACACTGATTGTAAACTATATGTTTTTGATTTTTAAAACATTTTTATCTTTGTTTTTTTTCTTGTATGTACAATATTACTGCATTTTGTCCTACAGACTTGTGGGACAGAAATTACTTTTATTGAACCCTAATACTTAAAGTACATATATCAATATTAATATTTTTTAAATTTTGCAGTAATATAAGTTTAAAATACAAATTAACCCTAATGTCCCTGCATATCCACAAAGCTTTAGACTATAGAAATAATGCCATTGATTGTTTAAAAATTATGCGACTTTGCTTAATGATTCTGATTCCAGGAGAAGGGAACACAAATAGAGCCACTGCACAGTGCCAAAAAAGTACAATAACTTGCATAGTGCCTATCAAGCAGAAGGTCAAAGAGACCAATTGATGGGAATGATGAAATTTTGAGCCAAGACAAGAGGACGTGAATTTGTTTGGGATTCAAGGTTGAGGCTGTTTTGACATATGCCAGTGGCAAGTCTTCCATAAACCCTACCAAGCACCTCACATTGGTGGTCATCCTGGCTCCAGTATCCCTGAGAGAGAAGGTAAAATTGGACCAGGAAAAGCTATTTCCCATTTGCTACTAAAATCTAGTACCTTTTCTGTCTTTCATAGTGTGGCAAACTTTCTGTAGTCCTGACTATTGATTGAGTAAGTCCATAATTACATAAATCACTTTAATTAGTCCCTGATTTAAGGACCTCTTATAGGTTTATTTTTCCTTTATTTAGATTTTTTAGACATAAAAATTTATGTCTAAATTTGATAGTGATTTTATGTCTAAATTTTGACTAAATGTCTAAGTGACATATGTCTAAATTTGATATTGATAAAAATTTGACATTTTCTATTTCATCCACAAGTTATTTTTTCTCTATTATTTGGATTTTTTGATGCTTTTGATTTTCTTTTGACAGTTGATTCATACACCTCATAACTCAGCCATGCATTCCTGAGTGATCCCTGTGTTTGTCACCATCCTGCTCAGGGGGGGGACTATGTTATTGTTGTGAACTTTGATTTGAATTTGAGCCTACTTTGGAACAAAAGACTGCCTATCCGAATCTAGAAAGTGAACTGTTTGGAGAAGGTACCATGAAGATGCATGCAGAGGCCACATGCTGTACCAGAAGATTCAGAGTGAACTTTGAGATGTGCTGAATTTGAACTATGGGGGGTTGAATGCATTTGTTTTGAATGTACACCTTTATGCAAAAGGGAACTGCCCCAAATTAGCTTTTAATCAATGTAGAAATCATTGGTTATTATTCTTTTTCTCTTTTATTTCCCTTTTATTCCCAAATTATTGTAATTTAAAATTTGATTATGTTTAAAATGATCCCTTTCAGGAAACTGGTCTCCCAAAGGATCACAGGGGGGAATGTATGATTAGAAAATCTTATACCTTTGAGCTACATCTCCCAGCATCCCTTTCCTCTTTCATCCCCACATTGCATTCTTACATATTGTATATAGTTGTGTGTATCTCTGCCTCTCTCTCATTTCCCATGTCCACAGCGGAGTTAGCTACAATTTTACTCTAGCTTTTTACTTTCCTCTTGCTTCAAATTATTATTAATGCATTTATTGAATATAATATTTGGAGTATTTTGATATTAATTTTTAATCTTACACTCTTTATGGTGTTTATCCCTTCTATTTATGCTCTTGATTCCCATTCTTCCTTTGTAAACTTCCATTTTTTGTCTCTGAATCTTTGGGTATGTGTTTTCTATATTTCTCTGTGTCTGTCTGCCTGTGTCTCTATGTATGTGTGTGTGTCTCTCTGCCTCTTTCGGTTTCTGTGTCCTGCTTGTTTGTTTCTCTGTCTCTCTCATTTTGTGTGGAGAAAGAAAGGTGGCAGTCTATGTTCATGCTTAATCTCCTCATTCTAGAAATAATTGTATCAGTGGCAACATATTTAATTTCTTTTGTATTATGGTATTTTTCAAGATTACTTTTTATTCTCTTTGAGAATTTACAAATTTGGAGGCTTAGATTAATTCTTACAATCTTCTTCCTCTCCCATTACATAGTTTTTAGCCCTTCCCCCTTGTGTGGAGAATATGCCTCAGAGAGGCAAGACTATCTCAAGCTCCTTATGTTAGGTATTCTAGCATGCTCTTGCCTGAATCTCATGCCCTTAGTACACTGACACTCTTAATAGGGTTCAGAGGGCACACGTGACTTCAGTTGGATTGCAATTCCTTTTCCTTCAGTTTGACCCAGCTGTAAATGCAGATACCTTGCCCTATTTTCTCTATTGGCTTTATTCCTTACTTTCTCAAGTATACTACTTAGCAAAGTCAGTAAATTGCTCGGACAGTATAGGTCTGATGGGAAAGGGCTTGCTTGTTCAGCAATCCTCAAAATATATTTACTTCTTAGAAAAGAATGCAATTCCATGGGAAGAGGGACTTGAGGGATTATCAAAATATGTAGTCTTGATAACAACACCGAGTTCAGTTGCCTACTTGGGGGAGATGATGAATGATCCTAGTGATTAGGGGCAATTTATTAATAGATAAGCATTTCTATTTGGAAAGAGATCAAAATCAACAGAGGTTTTCCAACTAACCACAGTGACCCATGCCCATAAGCACTTTTCCCTTATGTTTTATACTCATCATTAAACAGAAGATAAATTTCCATAGGGATTTTAAAAATATAGTTTGACTTTATTGTTTATGATTTACATAAACAGAATAATAATAACCTGAATGCTAGCTCACTCACAGAGAAAATATTTTCCTGAAATCACCTATACCTCTCTTATCTAAACACTCTAAGGATTTCAATCTGTTCAAAAGTAAACAGATATACCTCTCTTAACTGGATTAAACAATGAAGCAATTTCACATTAAATTTTGTCACCAAAAATTAAACTCTTTCAGTGAGTCGAGATCTTTCTTTTAAATTTTCTTCTGTTTGAGGATATAACGTATTGGATTCAAGTGAGAACAAAGACTCCAGTCAAGGACACTGTTTTTCTCAATATTTTATTATATACCTGAAGTTTTGGTGGTTATGCTTTTGTTTTTGTTTTATATATTTGCCTCATGACTAGTTGAATCATGAATTCTTTTGTATTTTCTATGTGGTGAAAAAAGTTTGATTTGCATTTGCTGCTATAGTGGCATATAACATAACATTGGTTCTACCAGTAATACACTAGAGAATTATCCTAGAATCTTTACAAGTGAGAAAATGATTCTAAAAGATAAAATTATCCTCTTGAATTCAGTCCTCCTATACCCCACCAAAAAATTAGTTTTAAGAGAACCTGAAGCAGTGGAAGGTAGAATGTGAGGAGAACTGGGCCTAGAATTACTTTGATATTTTCTCTATTTCTCTGTTGATATCATTTTCTACCTTTGATCTTTTCTAGTATATTGACCTATCCCCTACATTCCATATTGGCTGTGTCTCTTACTCTGGCCAAGTATGGAAAAAATACAAATACTGCTATTTTATGGGACTAGACAATAAGCCACCCTACAATTAGTTTGACCACCATAAATAAGACTCTTAGTTTCATGGAACCAATATCTGACTTCTGTCTGTGCTCAAACTCTCCTAAAATGTAGGAGAAGGTTCAGTTAGCACCTAAATGTGGTTTTCAAGAAAATTTTTTCCCCAGCACAGCTAATAGATCTATAGAAGCCATTATAATATTTTACAGAGGGGCAGATTTGGGTTAATATAAAGGAAAATACCCTAAAAATTAAAATCTTCTGAATGAGTCCCTTCTGATTAGCACAGTTCTTGACACATAGTAAATGATTAATAAAAGCATGTTGACAGACTGACTAGAATAAGTTGCCAGGATAAATTGAGGGTTCTCAAGTTGTTAAATTGAAGATTGATGACAAGTTGTCAAGGATATGGTAGAGAAGAGAATGTTTATTTAACATACTTAAATTCATTAAATCAGTGACCTTCTAATTCTAACATTATGAATTTTGGACTACAAACCCTCTTACAATGTTATACAGATTATCACTCTTCAGATGTAAAAATCATTGATGTCTCCTGATTACCCATTGATATCATTCAGATGAATATACTGAGGATGAGGAATTCAATGTTAGCCTTTAGGTAAAATCTTCACACTGCTCTATCATTGTGAAGTCAGTTTTCCATTCTGCATGAGATACATTAGGTACAATATTGGACAAATATAATATGTCCAGAGAAAACTGAGAAGTTATTATAGTAACTCAAGATTTTTACATTGGTGAAGATATACTGGTAAGTGATGACACAAAATAGCTGTCTTCAAATATTTTATGTAATTTTTTAAAATGTTAAATTACTAAATTATTAATATGTAAAAAAAAGATTAGATTTTTCTCCATAGGCACCAAAGAGAGAATTATGACCATTGGATGTAAGTTGCAGAGAAGTAACAGATAACTATGAGAAAGATTTGCCAATAAATGAAATTGACTCTAAATTGTACTTGTACAGAATTTGAATGATTTCTCTTCAGGTATGCTATAGTTGTAGGAAAAAAATCATTGGACAGACAGGAGCATATAAAAAAGAATCTTTTAGGTTCCTTCCAACTCAAAGAGTTATAAGTCTATGAATTCTTGCCAACATAGAAATTCTAAGATTGTGGATTATTATTAAATTAAGAAGAGCCCTTAAAGTCTCCCAGTGTATATTAGGCCCCAGGGGAGTGCTGGAAGAGAGAGTCACCACACACATCCTCTCTCTCTCTCTCTCTCTCTCTCTCTCTCTCTCTCTCTCTCTCTCTCTCCCTTCTATCAACATCATCCTGAGAGGGGCCCCCTTTTCATTGTTACAAGCTTGAACTTGAAAAATAGTCTCTTGTATCTCAGGCTACTTTCCACTATTTCCATAAGCTTCAATCCTAAATATTCCATCACTTTTGCCTTCAGGCCTCCTTGCCTAGAAATACCATGCTATGAGAGCAAAAATATTGTCTTGTCTCCTTAAAATGCCTCAATAAAGTCTCTGGGTATATTACTTGGCTAGTCTTCAGTTCCCTATTTATTAGCTAAGTTTAAACTAAAGTCTTTTTAAAAAGTCCCTATACAAAAATGATAAATCCTAACAAATTGAATTTTGAGAGGTTTATGACTAGATTAACTGGGGGCTAAATAATTTTATGTCCAAATGTTATGATTAAAATTCTCTTGAAACTATGTATTAATTTATAATTATTTATTAATAAGAATTGGAGCAAGAGAAAGATAGTCACATAATCACCTAGCTAGCAAACTAATCTGAGTTTGCCATGCTTCTCTCTGTTTGCTAGCCAAAAGTGGCCATGCCAGGAAGTATCTCCAAACCAAAAGAGAAAGCCACTTCCTCCAACCCTCTCTTAAAACCCTCAGTCTCTCTGGGTAAACAGACGACCTCTGTCTGGAACAGAGCATTGTCTTTGGGACACCTGAAGTCATGAGAGCCAAGGCACCAATCTCTTCTGGGACCAGGGACCCACGAGGACTCTGGTGTTCTCCCATAGTAGAGGTGTCCAAGGTTGGGCCTGATACCAAACAAAATTGGTTTTCAAAAGGAATAAAGGGTAGATTCTGTAGTCACTCACAAAAAACTTTTGAAAACTGTACACTAAGTCATGAAGCAGCCATGGTTTGTGTTGAAAAAGAAAGTTCTGCACTGAAAAAAATAGATCATAGGTGATTTGAGATTTGATAAATAAAAAGATTCATGATGGCTTTATTTAATAGTACTTTGGTAAATACTCAATGGGTGTTAGTTGATTGATAATACTGAACAATAAATCACATTTATATAATACTTCAGGCTTATAAAATTTCCCACTTAAAATAACTAAGTAAGTGTATAGAATTTCTTCCTTGTAAAAATTTTGTAAAATTAAATTGGGGGTAGGCCTCTGAATTACTCCTTTCTGAGTCTTCCACTTCAGGTTTTTATTTCATTTTAATAAACACTTTCTGAGTACCTATTATGTTCAAGGTACTGCAGAGAGTAGGTTTTATTCAAATCTATACATGCTCATATTTAGTATGAGTTCAAATGAAAAGCACAAGGGAAAAAGTGCTGTCAAGCCACTATCTTGACATTTCGTTGACAGTTATAAGTGCAATTTACACTTCATTGAGAAACCATAAAACAATTACCAGACCATTAGCACTTTTAAAAAGGGGCTTTAAAACATATCTCATAGAATTGCTAAGACAGGCATAAGACAGTATCCTGACTCTGCATATGGTGGAGTCTTTCAGTGAGTTAGAATGGCAACATGTCAATCTGGAAAGTTCAGAGACTGCCTAAGACAAATGAGTAATATAGAGAGTGTGTCTCTGGCATTAGTGTCCCATTAGAATAAGAGATTAAAAGAGTGTTACTATTTGAAAAAGTCCTACAGTTAGTTTGTGTGTATACATAGATATAGGTATTCTCTCTCTCTTTCAATCTCTCTCTCTCTCTCTCTCTCTCTCTCTCTCATATGTGTGTGTGTATATAAATATAGTGTGTTTTTTCTTATTTTTTTTCTGAATTACCTGCAAAAACAGTTTTGAAAAATTTTAAAGAATTTTGAGTTTTATATTCTGTCCCTGCCTCCTCACCCCCCTACTGAGATGATAAGCAATCTGATATAGATTTTATGTGTGTAATCATATAAAGCATTTTTCATATTAATCCTTATGTGGAAGGAATCTCAAAGAAAAAAATTAGGAAAGGGAAAAAGTTTACTTTGGTCAGGATTGAGACTTTTATTAGTTATTTCTCTGGGAATTGGTGGCAATTTTTAGCATGAATGCTTTGGGATTGTTTTAGGTCATTGTATTGTGGAAAATAGCTGTTATTCTCAGTTGTTCATCCTATAGTAGTGTTGTCGTTGTGCAGTGTTCTCCTGGTTCTCTTTATTTCACTCCACTTTAATTCATGTAAGTTTTTCTAAGCTCCTCCTGTTCATCACTTCTCATGGCACAATAGGATTCCATGATAATGATGTTATAACTTAGCCATTACCCAATTTATTTTTCATTAATTTTTTATTTTTAGAAAAATTTTCCATTGTTACATAATTCATGTTTTTACTTTATCCTTCACCCCCTCAACCCCCACCCCCATAGTTAACTCGCATTTCCACTGGTTTTAACATGTGTGGTCAGTCAAGACTTATTTACTTATTATTGATAGTTACATTGGTATGGTCCTTTCAGGTCTACATCCCCAATCATGTCCTTATCAAACCAAGTGTTCAAGCAGTTGTTTTTCTTCTGTGGTTCCTCTCCTGTAGTTCTTCCTCTGAGTGTGGGTTGCATTCTTTTCCATAAATCCCTCAGAATTGTCTTGGGTCATTGCATTTCTGCTAGTACAGGAGTCCATTACATTTGATTTTACCACAGTGTATCAGTCTCTGTGTACAATGTTCTTCTGGCTCTGCTCCTTTCACTCTGCATCAATTCCTGGAGGTCTTTCCAGTTCACATGGAATTCCTCCAGTTTATTATTCTTTTGAGCACAGTAGTATTCCATATACCACAATTTTTTCAGCCATTCCCCAATTTAAGGGCATTCCCTTGCTTTCCAGTTTTTCACCACCACAAAGAGTACAGCCATTCTCCAATTGGTGAGTGTCTCCTAACCTTTCCATTCTTTTCCCCCATAAAAGGAGCTGCTTTAATTTTTTTTGTATATATAGATAGATCTTTATCCTTTTTGTTCCTGATCTCTTTGCAATATAAACTTAGTAATGATATTACTGGGTAAAAGCATATGTACTGTTTTATAGTCCAATGGGCATAAGTCCAAATGTCTCTTCAAAATGATGGAATCAATTCACACCTCACCTAACAGTACATTAATGCCTCAGTTTTCCCACACTCTCCAAATTTTGTCATTTTCTTTATCTGTCATAATAGCCAATCTGATAGGTATGGGATGATACCCCAGAGTTGTATTAATTTTCATTTCTCTAATAGTGATTTAAAGCACATTTTGTATGACTAGAGATTGTTTTAATTACTCTCTCTGAGAACTGCCTGTTCATATCCCTTGACCATTTATCAAGTGGCAAAGGACTTGTGTTCTTATATATTAGACTCATTTCTCTATTTGAGAGATGAGATTTTTATTAGAGAAATTTGTAAATTTTTTCACCATTATTATTACTATTACTCTCTATTGTAGTGCAGAGAGAGGGGGTCATGATAGTTTTTTCAAGCTTTGGCTGAGTTCTGGAATCAGTTAGGGGTTTGGAATCTTGAGGGAGAGAAGTCAGTTGGTTTGGGGAATCTCGTGGAAAGAGTTTCAGACCAGCTGAGCTGCTTCCTTGCCTATCTGTAGAATTGAAATTTAGCCTAGTTTTGGAATATTTATTTAAGAATTGTTAGTTTAGATAAACCCTTTGTATCTTCATTCCCTATATTATTTCCTACCTTCCTTCCCTTACCTTATATGTCTGTGGAGTGAATAAGGAGAGTAAATTAGAGAGTAGGTCAAATCTGTGAGGGGTTTTAACTATAATTTGGCAGTATCTTATCTAAAGAAATTGGTTAGTCATCATTTTATCCCTTTAGACATCAAGAGCACCTTGAAAGCTGAGCTAAGGCAGGACCTTGCTCAGACTCCATCTCTGCCTCCCTTCCCCCACCTGAGGTTCCTGTAAACAACTGTTAGGGCTTCCTCAATCCACTTTCCTGACAAATCATCCTTAAAGATAATAAACCCTTTTGTGTTTCAACAAACCTGTTAGTTAATTTGTCAGTTAGTTATTAAGAGAGGGAAGAAGAGGGAAAGAACCAGCATACTCTGGGCTTGAAGGGAAGCTGGGGTATCCATCTTGAAGGAAGGTGTAACTTCAAAACAAATCCCTTCCTGTGAAATTAACTAAAGCCCGTAGTTAATTTCAGTTCAATCTATTTCCCTCAGTTTGTGTTTAAGTTTAAGTCCAAGTCTATAAGCCCTGCTGTCTTTGCCTGTTTATATTAGTTCCTCCTCTCCCTGAAGATCTTTGTTCCCTTCAGTGTTATACTTCTGACTTCAGCCCCTATTGTATCCTGAATCTCCTTATTCCAGCCTACCTGTAACCCATATTAGTTACCTACCAAGTCCCTGACAACCTCCTTTCAAAATCCCCTTTTACCACACATCTTTCCTCAAATTATCCCCATTACACTATCCTATTTCCCATTGTTTAGTTTCTGACCATCACATTCCTCAATTTGTCCTCTTTTCTATCAACCCCACCTCCTTCTCTTATCCCTTTCCTCTCCTATTTTTCTGTAGAATAAGATACATTTCTATACTCAATTAATTGGGTATGTTCTTCTCTCTTTGAGATAATTTCAATGAGAATAAGGTTCATGTGCTCCCCTCTCAACCTCCCTCATCCTCGTTCCTTCCAGTATAAAAAATATTTCGTGCTTCTTTTATGTGTGATAATTTACCTTATTCTGTTTTTCCTTCTCCTAATACATTCCTCTTTCTTTCTTTCAATCTTTTCTTTTTGATATTATCCCATCATAATCAGCTCATATCCCTTGTCTATGTGCACTCATTTTAACTGGTCTAATGATAATAAAGTTCTTTGGAGTTACAAGAGCCATCTACCCATGAAAGTATATAAATAGTTTAACCTTATTGAATGTCTTTTATTTTCTCTTTCATGCTTACCTTTTTCTGCTTCTCTTGAGTCTTTTATTTGAGTTTCAGATTTTCCATTTAGTTCTGGTATTTTTGTCAGGAGTATTTGAAAGTCTTTTCTTTGAATACCCATTTGTTCTCAGAAGGATTATGCTCAGTTTTGTTGGGTAAGTGATTTTTTTCAGTATCTTCCTTTCCATTTGGCTAATTCTACTTTTTAAAGAATTCTTTTCCTGAGTGAATTTTTGTGCCTCTTTTCTCATATGACTAATTCATCCATTCAAGAAGTTCTTCTCTTCCATGTATTTTTATGTCTCTTTTACCAATTGACCAATTCTGTTTTTTAAGATATTAATTTCTTTAGTATTTTTGTACCTCCTTTACCAAGCTATTCTTTTTTCATGATTTTCCTGTATCAGTCTAATTTTTTCTCCCCATTTTTCTTCTAACTCTCTTATTTGATTTTTAAAATCCATTTCATGTTCCTTCATTAATTCATTTTTAGATTTGAGAGCAATTCCTATTTTTCTTAGAGACTTTAGATGTAAGAGTATTGACTCTGTTGTCATCTTTTGACTATGTTTTGGTCTTCTCTGTTACCAAAATATCTTTCTAGGTTGAGTTTCTTTTTTTAGTGTTTGTGCATTCCCAGCTTTTTATCTTTTTACTTGAAAAAAAACCTGTTAAACTTAGGCTCTATAACTGTGATGAAGGAAGCACTTTTTATTTAAGCCTCTGGTTCCTTGTACAGTTGCTTCCAGAGCTTCTGGGGATCTATAAGTTTTCAACTCATCCAAGGTGGTATGATATAAAGTAAGGAGAGGTTTATTTAATACTCTCCCAGCCCAGGATCTGGTTTGTGAGTAATGTCAAGCACTATTTTCCACTTTGAAACTATGACCAGAGTGTTCTGTTTCTCTGAAGCTGGAAGCTGTTGTTTGTGCTAGTGTTCTTCCTCACCCTGGGACCATTACCTATGACTGTGACCTAACTCTGAATATAGGCAATGCAATGTGACCCCTTGTAATCTCCTTCTGAGCAATTATCTGGTGCCCTTATCATCTGTGGTTGAGAGATCCAGAAGCCTTTGCTGCTGACTCAGAAACCCCCCAACAGCTGATTTCCATTGTGAGACCTGCTTTTGTGTGCTGCTTTGCTCTTCATTTCCACCCTGGTACAATAGATCTTGAATGCCTTGTCAGTTGTTTTAGGCTGAAAAAAGATTTCACTCTGTTTTTGGGAAAATGATACTGTTCCATAATTTGTTTTGAGGTATTATGTCATAATAGTGGGTAATTTGGTAGAGAGCAGGTGGATCTTCATTCCTTCTCCACCATTGTGGGTCTGTCCATCTTCCCCTCCACAAAGTTTCTTGGAAAGAATGTGGGATTTTAGCTAAGACTTGAAGGAAGCCAGGGAGCCTAGGAGGCAGAGGATATAGATAGAATTTCGTTCTTTGAATGTTTAATTCTTATCGTAGTGCCTAATAAATAGTAAGGGATGTGTGTGTGTGTGTGTGTGTGTGTGTGTGTGTGTGTGTGTGTGTGTATTCTACTGGAATAGGACACTTTTTGGAATATCTTCTTCAATTCTCTCTCCAATCGAATCTATCTTCCACTCAGGTTGTCAAACTTAGTTTCCTAAAATGCAGGTCTAAGCATATCACACCTTAGTTCAATGAATTAAGGGGCTCCTAGCTACTTCCAGAATCAAATATACTATCCTGTTTGGCTTTGAATGTCCTTCAAAGCCCTTGACACCTTCTTGTCCTTCTACTGTTCTTAGATTTTTTTTCTATATATTACTGACTGAGCATCATCGCTGGCTATTCTCTATGAGAAAATGCTCTTGCTCTTCAACTTTGCCTCCTAGTTTCCATGGCTTTCTTTAAGCAAGAGCTAAAGTCCTACCTTCTCCAAAAACCTTTCCTCATCATTCTTAATCTTAATAGCTTTTCATGTTATTCCTAATTTATCTTGTTTCACATAATTATTTCTATGTTGTCTTTGCCTCTGTACTTTGAGTTTCATGACAGCAAGAAAATAGGTTAAAAAATAGTACATAATTAAAACCATGAAAATTGATATCAACAAGTGAAATAATATAAAGAGAGAAGAGAAGAGACCTCAAAAGGTAGCCTTGGAGGCTTACTACTATTTTGATGTGAATGAAGATACTACAGACAAGACAGAAGAAGTAGTCAAATAGATGAGAACCAGAAGAAAGCAGTGTTCTGAAAACTTAATAAAGAAAACATCAGAGAGTATAGGGGATAATGAAGTGTTAAAGTCTGAGGAGAGATAAAAAAGGATAAGCTTATGTGTTGTGATGTGTTTTCAGTGGAGATGAAAAAGGATTAATATGAGTAGTTATTTTTATTTTTACTTTTTATTGTTTATTTATTTAATTAATTTAGAATCGTTTTCCTTGGTTACATGCTTCATGTTCTTTCCCACTCCTCCTCCCAACCCCCTCCAATAGCCAATGAACAATTCCACTGGGCTTTACATGTATCATTGATCAAGACCTATTTCCATATCATTCATATTTGCAATAGAGTGATCATTTACTGTCTACATCCCCAATCATATCTCCATCGAACCATGTGATCAAGCAGTTCTTTTGTTTTTCTTCTCTGTTACTACTAAGAGTAGTTATTTTTAAATAAAAAGCTTGAAGAAATATTTTTCAAATGCATTATTTATTTTAAATATTCTTTTATTTTCAATTGAGTTTCAAATTCTCTTTCCCTTATTGTCTCTACCTACCCACTAAGAATAAAGGAAAATAATATATATATACATGTGGAAACATGCAATACATTTCCATATTAGCTATAGCACAAAAAATTAGAAGATTATACTTCAATTAGCACTCAGAGTTCATCAATTTCCTTTCTGGAAGTCAATAGCATTTTTTAAAATCTTGAGTCCATTAGAATTAGTTCAGATCACTGTATTGATATGAAAATATAGAGGTCCAGCTCTATATTACCAGGGATTTTGAATGACGTTTTATGGCACTGAATTGATAAAACATAAGCAGAAAATTGAGACCAGCCAGACTAAGGGTTAGCCAGAATCTGCTCCAATTTGACATGGAGCTTCAAGTTTATTACATACAGAATTCAAAACTCATTTCACACAAAGCACAAAGGAGTTTTGCAGCTACAAAGACATGCCAAAGTTACAGAATTAAGTCATGATTGGCATATGACTTACAAAATTCTTTCCCATAAAGATTAAGCTAGATGAGACAAAAGTCAAGGTTGGGAATGAGCCTTATTTTATCTAAAAGTTATTTCAAAGAAAAGCTTCCATATCGTTAATGAATGAGTTTTTTAACATTAAGGGATGGAAAGCACCTGACTGGATGTGAAACTGTCTGAGTACCTACTTTGACCCTGGCTGTCTAGTAATAGATAGATACAGGGCCAGGGCAGCTAATTTCTGCGTTTTTCTTGGCTTAGGGAAAAGTTCACTCCTTAACTCCTGGTTTGCTATATGGTACTTAGGCTTTTTATAAAACGTAAGACTATCCTAAAAACTAAATATGTTTTCAATAAAAAAAAGAGGAGCCATTGAGAGGGGTCAAAGGTTTTTGGATAGGCCATCCATTCAGGTCACAGAAACCAGCATAGAGCTTATGCTATATCAGAGGCATAAGTTTAAAGGTAGGTGTGTAAGCAGGCTAGGAAAAGCCTTAGCTGGAGGTCATGGACATTCTGAATGGAATGCAGGGGAAGGAGGAAGTGGCTTGTGCCTGAGGACTCCATCATGGTTGGCACAAACTGTTGCTGACCCTGGGAGATCTCAGAGCTAGGGGAGTTGTATCCACATTCCCTGGGATCCTGAGAGTGGTGAAGGCTTACAGCAGAGGACATCAGACCTGCAGAGCAGCATCGAGTAGGGAAGTGGTTTGTGATCTGGTGGACAGCATTGCAAACTTTCTCTCCCTGCCTGGATACCTTGGATCACCAGTTCTGGTGGAGTTGACTCCTGGCATCCTGAAACCATCCCTGGATTATCCATGAGATCCCAAGTAAAGCCACCCTCAGGTCCTCAGCTAAGCTGACCCAAACTGGATGGAACCAGGTTGGGAGGAACTTTTCCCTTGTGACTCCAATACAGCTTTCTTAGGGCCCTGTCTTGCTTAGATCATAGGAGAGTGTAGTCAAGTCCTTCTCCTGCCCCTGTGGTTTGCCCTTAGCTTTTAGATGTAGTAAACCCTATTCCCATCCTTAATCTTAGTTTGTCCTTGATTAAATGTGTAGCCTTCACTTATAAACTCTTGCCTTTACTTTCCTGGTTTCCATAGGCCTAGTCTTGGTGCTTCAGAGTGGCAGTTGGACCTAACAGCCAATTCAGTAACAGACACCCCTTTGCTGTTAAACTTTAGTCCCTACTTGTGGGCCCCTTCCTGTCATTCCTCTCTCTCACACCCACCTGGACCCATATTTACTGTTCAAGGCACCTTTCCCTGGTTTCTCCCTTAACAGCTAACAGACCATGTTTCTCTCAATGGCCTCCAACAAGAAAAACTAAGTCTTTCACAGTTGATCATCATTAAAACATTGGTATCGCTGTGCAGGATGGCTTCTGAATTTGTCTTTCTTCATTTTGAATCAATTCAAATAGGTCTTCCCATTTTTTAAAACTGAAACCAATCTTCTCATCATTTCTTTTTGTACAATATTACTCTATCACAATAAAATATTACTACTTATTTAGCCCATTAAAGAGCTTCCACTTAATTTCTAAGTAATTACCTCTACAAAAAGAACTTCTATATATTTAAATATCAGTCCTCTTTCTTTGTCTTTGATCTCTTTGGGGTATAGTCCTACTAGTTGTAATGCTGGGTCAAAGGCTATACACAGTTAAAATCCTTTGGTCATAGTCCTGAATAGTTTTCTAGAATGGTTGGACCAGTTTAAAATTCTACAGACAGTCGACTAGTGGTCCTATTTTCCCTTGTTCCCCTCTAGTATTTGTCATTTCTTATAAATGTGCAATGCTTTTAATTTGCATTGATCTTCTCAATAGTGATTTAGAACATTTTTTCATATAAGTATAGATAGCTTTGATTTCTTCTTTTGAAAGCTGCCTGCTTGTATTCTTTGGCTATTAATTGGAGAATGGCTCTTATTTTTATAATATTGACTCAGTTCCCTATATATTTGAGAAATGAGGCCTTTATCAGAGAAACTTGCTGTAAAACTTTTGATATTATTTATTTAATCTATGATATCTCTTAGTATAATAGTTTCCCTCATCATCTCTAAATAGGTCTATTATTACTCTTGTTTTGTCTAAAATCATAGTAGCTAGTCCTGTCTTTTAACATATGCTGAAGCATAATAGATTAAAGTCCTTTATTTTAACTCTGTGTATTTTTTTTATTTTAAGTGTGTCTCATGAACAACGTATTGTTGGATTCTGGTTTCTTATGCATTCTGCTATTCACTTACATTTCATAGGTAGATTCATACCTTTCACATTCATAATTATGATTAACATGTATTTCTCTCTATCCTATTTTCTTCTGCTTATCTGTGTCTTTCTCTTTTTAAATCTATTCTATCTCAAAAGTCCATTTTGCTTCTAACCACTGGGTCTTTTAATCCAACTTCTCTGTTATCACTACTTCCCTCATATCTTTTATCCTCTACCCTCTTGGTTCCCTTATTGTGTAAGATAGATTTCTATATTTAACTAAGATTATATATGTGTGTGTTCTTCCATTTTTGATCCAACTCCAATGAAAATGAGGTCCAAACTTTGACAGATACCCCACAATTTTCTCCTCCCCTATTAAAGCTCTTTCCTGTATGCCTCTTTAATAGGAGAAAATATTTCTCATTCTACCTTTCACTTCCTTCAACTCTTAGTATATCTCTTTTTCTTAACCCATTATTTTTTGAGATCATACTAACATAATCACTTCACATTCATGTCATCTGTCTATGTAGACTACCTCACTATAATAATAAAATTATTAGGAGTCACATATATCATCTTCACTTACAGGCATGCAAACTTAAAACTTATTGAGTCCATTTTCTTTACTCTTCCATATTTACCTTTTTTATTTCTCTTCTATTGTGTTTGAAAGAAAATTTTTTCCATTCTGTTCTGGTCTTTTCTTCAGGAATGCTGAAAGTCCTCTATTTCATTAAATATCCATTCCCCCTCCCCCCCCCCACACACAAAGATTATCTTTAGTTTTGATGGGTAGATTATTCTTAGTTGCAATAATAACTTTTTTGCCTCTAGAATGCTGTATTCTAAGCCATGTAGCTACTAAACCTTGAATGATTATGTCTTTGACAATATTGAATTGCTTCTTTCTGCCTGCCCACAATGTTTGTTCCTTGACCATGAAGCTCTAGAATTTGGCTATAATATTTTTAGGAGATTTCATTTTGTGGTGTCTTTCAGGCAGTGATTGCTGGATTCTTTCCAGTTTCTTTTTTACTCTTTGGATATAAGACAGTGTAATTTTTCCTTGATAATTTCTTGAAATAAGACATCTATACTTTTTAATTGTGGTGTTCAGTTAGTTGAACAATTCTTAAATTATCTCTCCCTTTTTTCCTTTCATTATTCCAAGTCAGTTGTTTGCCCAATGAGATGTTTCACATTTTCATCTACTTTTCATTATTTAAACTTTGTTTTTATTGTTTCTTGAGTTTTCATGGCTTCAACTTGCCCAATTCCAATTTTAAAGGAATTATTTTTTGCAGTAAGACTTTTCTTCAAAAGGACTTTTCTTCTTTTTCCATTTAGCCAATTCTGCTTCTTAAGGAGTTCCCTATTTAAATGAATTTTGTACCTTTTATATTTGGTCTCTTCAGCTAAGTTTTTAAGTGACTAAAGATATTTTAATTTTTTTATCTGAGAACTTCCTGTTCATATCCTTTGAACATTTGTCAACTGAGAATGTGTTATATTCTTACAAATTTGACTCATTTCTCTATATATTTGAAAAAGGAGACCTCTGTCAGATATATTTGCTATATAATTTCCCCACATTTTGTTGTTTCCCTTGAAATCTTGGTTGCATTGGTTTTGTTTGTGCAAAATATTTTTAAAATGTAATCTTGTCAAAGTTCTCCATTTTCTTTTTTGATATTTTGATATTTTGATATTTTGATATTTTATTTTTTATTTTTATTTTTTAAACATTTATTAATATTTATTTTTAGAAAAGTTAACATGGTTACATAAGTCATGCTCTTACTTTCCCCTTCACCCCCTGAATCCCCCCCCCCACATGGCTGATGCTTTTTTTCCACTGGTTTTAACATGTGTCATTGATCAAGACCTATTTCCAAATTGTTGATAGTTGCATTGGTGTGATAGTTTCGAGTCTACATCCCCAATCATGTCCACCTCAACCCATGTGTTCAAGCAGTTGTTTTTCTTTTGTTTCCACTCCTGTAGTTCTTCCTCTGAAAGTGGGTAGTGTTCTTCTCCATAAGTCCCTCAAAATTGTCCTGTGTCATTGCATTGATGCTAGTACAGAAGTCCATTACATTCTATTTTACCACAGTGTATTGGTCTCTGTGTACAATGTTCTTCTGGCTCTGCTCCGTTCTCTCTGCATCAATTCCTGGAGGTCTTTCCAGTTCACATGGAATTCCTCTAGTTTATTATTCCTTTGAGCACAATAGTATTCCATCACCAACATATACCACAATTTGTTCAGCCATTCCCCAATTAAAGGACATACCCTCCTTTTCCAGTTTATTGCCACCACAAAAAGTTCAGTTATAAATATTTTCATACAAGTTTATCTATAATCTATTTGGGGTACAAACCCAACAATGGTATGGCTAGATCAAAGGGCAAGCATTCTTTTATAACCCTTTGAGCATAGTTCCAAATTGCCATCCAGAATGGTTGGATCAGTTCACAATTCCGCCAGCAATGCATTAATGTCCCAATTTTGCCACATCCCCTCCAGCATTCATTACTCTCCCCTTCTTTCATTATAGCCAGTCTACTAGGTATGAGGTGATACCTCATAGTAGTTTTGATTTGTATTTCTCTGATTATTAGAGATTTAGAACACTTTCTTATGTGCTTATTGATGCTTTTGATTTCTTTACCTGAAAATTGCCTATTTATGTCTCTTGTCCATTTATCAATTGGGGAATGGCTTTATTTTTTATACAATTGGTTTAACTCCTTGTATATTTGAGTAATTAGACCTCTGTCAGAGTTTTTCGTTATAAAGATTTTTTCCCAATTTGTTGTTTCCCTTCTGATTTTGACTACATTATTTTTGTTTGTACAAAAGCTTTTTAGCTTAATTTAATCAAAACCATTTAATTTACATTTTGTAATTTTCTGTAACTCTTGCTTGGTTTTAAAGTCTTTCCTTTCCCAGAGATCTGACAAGTATACTATTCTGTGTTCCCTTAACTTATTTATAGTTTCCCTCTTTATATTCAAGTCATTCACCCATTCAGAATTTATCTTGGTGTAGGGTATGAGATGTTGATCTAAACCTAATCTCTCCCATATTGTTTTCCAAATTTCCCAGCAGTTTTTGTCAAATAGTGGATTCATGTCCCAAAAGTTGGGCTCTTTGGTTTTATCATACACTGTCTTGCTGATGTCATTTACCCCAAGTCTATTCCACTGATCCTCCTCTCTGTCTCTTAGCCAGCACCATATTGTTTTGATGACTGCTGCTTTATAGTATAGTTTAATAACTGGTACTGCTAGGCCCCCTTCCTTCACATTTTTTTTAATTATTTCCCTTGATATTCTTGATCTTTTGTTATTCCAAATGAAATTTGTTATAGTTTTTTCTAATTCAGTAAAGAAGTTTTTTGGTAGTGTGATAGGTATGGAGCTAAATAGGTAAATTAATTTGGGTAGAATGGTCATTTTTATTATGTTAGCTTGTCCTACCCATGAGCAACCAATGGCTTTCCAATTGTTTAGATCCAGTTTTATTTGTTTGGAAAGTGTTTTGTAGTTGTTTTCATATAATTGCTGTGTTTGTTTTGGTAGATAGATTCCTAAGTATTTTATATTGTCTAGGAGGATTTTAAATGGTGTTTCTCTTTCTACCTCTTACTGCTGTGATGTGTTGGAAATATATAGAAATGCTGATGATTTATGTGAATTTATTTTGTATCCTGCAACTTTGCTAAAGTTGTTGATTATTTCTACAAGATTCTTAGTTGATTCTCTAGTATTTTTTAAGTAGACCATCATATCATCTGCAAAGAGTGATAGCTTAGTCTCCTCATTGCCTATTTTGATACCTTCATCTTCTTTTTCTTCTCTAATTACTACTGCTAGTGTTTCTAGTAAAATGTTAAATAATAGAGGCGATACTGGGCATCCTTGTTTCATTCCTGATCTTATTGGAAATGCTTCTAAATTATCCCCATTGCATGTTATGCTTGTGGATGGTTTTAGCTATATACAGTTTATTATTTTTAGGAAAAGTCCTTCTATTACTCTACTTTCCAGAGTTTTCAATAGGAATGGGTGCTGTATTTTGTCA
>NC_058130.1:236173290-236182370 GCF_016433145.1 Gracilinanus agilis
GAACAGGCCCCGGAGCTGCCAATGACTCGATGGGTGCCCCAAACTTGCTCTATTTCTTTTTAGCTGGCTTCGGAGCTATAGATGTGTGTGGAGGGGTTGGGGGTGGGGTGGTTGCTCAGCCCGAGATTTCGTGAGGGCTGTTTCACCCCTTTATAGCATGTAAATGTCCCTATTCCACGTACCTTCCATGCTGCACCCTGTTGTGGGGGTTCCTCCGTTCGTCTGGACTTGTTTTTATGTCCCCTTGAGGAGTTTTGTGTGTTTCGGTCAGGAGAGGTTAAGAGCTGCTTCTTACTCTGCCGCCATCTTAACCCGGAAATCTATCTCCATTTTTTGATAAACTTGTTAACCTTTAATGATCAGTACTATGATGCAAAGTCATAATTTCTTTATTGCATTTCCATTTTAGATTCCTATAATTTTTTAACAAACCCACTTATTCAAATCAATATACTTATCAGACTTCATCACTCCCTAAATGGAAAAAATATATTTTTCTCTGAAAGAAAAAAATATTTCCTCAAAACATATGAAAAATTTGATAAAGATTAGAACTTACAGTCTCATCAGAAGTTATTCTGACAATGATTTTGATATACTGAATGAAGAATAAAATGACCTTCATCATTTAGAAAAACAAAATAAAATAAACTCTCTGTTCCTCAAAGACTTTGTGTATTGTCTTTTGCAAGTCTCTTTCTGTCATGGCAAATAGCCAGGGTTCTTGGGCCTTGTTTTTGTTTCATTTGTATGTTTTTCTATTTTTCTCACTTTTCCTTCAGACTTATTCAAGACATCTATGTTACAAAGGAGAGTAATCAGTAACAATTGTTCCAGGTTCTTAATCCTTCTGAAGGTCTACTTATTTTTATTTGTTTATTTTGATAAAGGTAGATTAGGTAATTTATCATCTAAAATCCATCAGTTGGTACTTTTAAAAAAGTTCAGTCAGTTTCCTTTGTGCTTTGGTGTGACTAAATCTGTTTTACTGTAAGCTTGAATGAGACTTGAAATGCTTTACTTTCCCAAACCAACAGTTGCTATATTTCTAACAGTCAATGAATCATACTCTTTCTACAACTGTTACACAATTCCTTGAAGTAATTTTTTTTAAATGATAGAACTTAAAGAGAGAAAGGAAATGATTTTGTTTCTAACAATTCAGCATTTAACTAACAGAAAATTAATTTAAGGAAGGGAAATCAGCTCAATCTGATTTCACCTAGAAAAGGTCAAATGTTTTCAGTCATTCTTTTATCAGTAAAAATTCAAACATTGCTGTCATAAAATGAAAACATTTCAGAAATTATTGCTTGTTTCAAATAATTCATACAGAATTATAATTTGAATAAAATATGGATAAATGTAAAATGGATAGGTAAGATAAGTGTACAGTACATTTAGGCACAAAAATCAACTTCACTTGATACAGTCAGGTAGAAAGGAGTTTTCTCAAAAGCATCAGTGTTTTTAATAAATTATAAATTAAATAGGAACCACTCAATGTAATTCAGGAAACTGAGGCACATACACACAAACACAATTATTTCTATCTTGAACTTCATTGAAACGGGGCAAAACTTCCAAGAATAGATAGGTAATAATCTCATTACATTCTTCCTTATTCAGAGTTTATCATTCTGGAGTGTAAGTTTTAGGTGCTACAGTTTAAAGACAATGATGAACTGGAGAGGACGCATGAGAATGGACCATGATTTTGAAGGACCTTGGGTCATGTCCTATGAGGAAAAGTTATAGGAAGTTGGCATCTTTAGCCCGGAGAGGAGAAGACTATGGAGGAACATGATAGTTGTTTCTGAATATTTGAAGAATGAAGGAGGGTTTGGGCTTGTTCTGTTTTGTGCCAGAGATCAGATCCAGGAGCAGTGTGTGGAAGTTTAAAAGAAGTAACATTAGGCTCCTGAAGTCAGGAAAAGACTCAGTAACCATTGTTATAGTTGTTATTTAGTTATGTCTGACTCTTCATGACCCTGTGTACCATATCATCTGTGGGACTTTCTTGGCCAAGATACTGGTTTACCTTTTCCTTCTCCAGCTCATTTTAAAGATAAGGAAACTGAAGAAAACAGGGTTAAGGGACTTGCCAAGTGTCACACAGCTAGTAAGAGTATGAAGTCAGATTTAAACTCAAGACTTTCTGACTCCAAGCCCAGCATTCTATCTGCTAAATCATTTAATTGCCTCCTAGGCCAAAAGAAGTTAAATGACTGACTTGTCCAAGGTCACACAGCTGGTAAAGTCTGAGGACAGATTTGAATTCAGATCTTCCTGTATCTAAGCCTATTGTTCTATCCACGGAGGCATCTAGCTTCTCCTTATTCACCCCTCTCCCCAAATAATTAAAGCCCTCCATAAAGTGAATAGGCTTCCTCAAAAGCGATGAGTTCTTCATTATTGGAATTCTTCAAGCAGTGGATGGACAATTTCTTGTTTGATTTGTTTTAAATAAACATTTTATCTATAGGTTGAATCAGCTGGTATTTAATATCCCTTTTAATTCATAAATTCTATGAACTTATATTTATTTCAGTTTTTGATGTGATCTGGGTAAATGGTCAAATCAATATCAGTTTCAGTAATTTAAGTGAGACATTTGATGCTTCAGGGTAGCAGCATGCGTTTAAAAAGCAAGTGTTCATGCAGGAGTGGAAACACAGAAGAAAAACAACCACTTGAACACATGGGTGGATGCAGACATGGTTGGGGATGTGACACTAAATGACCACACTAATGCAACTATCAATAATATGTAAATAAGTCTTGATTGATCACACATTTAAAACCAGTGGAAATGCGTGTTGGATATGGGGGGAGGGTGAAATGGGGTTGAAGGGGAAAGTAAAAACATGAATCATGTAACCATAGAAAATATTTCTAAAAAAATAAAATATTTAAAAAGCAAGTGTTCACCCAGAGTGGTTTAATGAAAAATAACAATGGCTGATACGTATTGGAAGTATACAAAACACTTGAAATGCATTATCAGAATCTTTACTATCTTTCCATGTTTTGTTCAGATCTTATTAGGGAAGAGTCCCTTCCTGATTCCCCAACTTGTTAGGGCTTTTTTCTTTTTCAAGTAATCTATTGTGTCTTTGCTCATTGTGTTCTTTCAGCAGAATGAAAGCTCCCAGAGGGAAGGAATGTTTCTATATTTTTATTTTTGTTTCCAAAGTGCCTCAGTAGATCCATTTAAATAGTAACTACTTAATAAATGTTTAATTTTATTTGAACCTCATA
The DNA here is from genome assembly GCF_016433145.1 of Gracilinanus agilis. Classification (NCBI taxonomy): domain Eukaryota; kingdom Metazoa; phylum Chordata; class Mammalia; order Didelphimorphia; family Didelphidae; genus Gracilinanus; species Gracilinanus agilis. The sequence continues at coordinate 236,176,552 of NC_058130.1, forward strand.
CCAGCTCTGCAAACTATTTTATCCCTATTTTACCAGTGAGGGAAATGAGTCTAAGAGAAGTTTGTGACAGCTAGAAAGTACCATAAGCCAGATGTGAACCCAAGTTTCTTTTGATTTCAAGTCTAATTTCTGTAAATATTCGATATTAGCAAATAGTTATTTAGATTCTTTACACATTTCATTATTTTTTATTTCTTAAGGGCTTATATGTAAAGACTTCTAGTTAACCATGATCACAAATAGAATGCAGATTTGTAAGCATCTTGTTACTTTGTTGTGTGTAAATACTCTCATTATGATATTACTTGCTCACATTCTCGCTGACATTTTGCTCATAAACAGTGACATATGTCTTGGCTCAGAAATAATGATACATGTGATAATATTCATAGCAGGTCTTCAAGAAACATTCCTTATTAGAATACCTGGAAAGCATCCAGGAAATCAATGCTGCCATAGAGGTAACATATGGGAAGTACTTAGTCTTGTAACTTACTATATTAGTGAATCATATTTAAGAACGATATTACTAATCATGCATTTTTTTAATAAGTGAATCTGAAGACCTTCTAGAAACAAGTTCTTAGGAACAAGTTCTTAGGAACAAGACCCCAACACCAAGGCCTTATATATTTAATAAAAGGGGAATCCAACACAGGGTAGCTATCTATTTTGTTTTGCCTCTCAATGGTTTTCTCCCCAAACTGTGCTAATATATGATCATGTCTTCTACAAGAATTTATTAAGAATAACTGGAAGGTGGGGCAGCTGGGTAGCTCAGTGGATTGAGAGTCAGGCCTAGAGATGGGAGGTCCTGGGTTCAAATCTGGCCTCAGACACTTCCCAGCTGTGTGACCCTGGCCGAGTCACTTGACCCCCATTGCCCACCCTTACCACTCTTCCACCAAGGAGCCAATACACAGAAGTTAAGGGTTTAAAAAAAAACAAACAAAAACCAAACAAACAAAAAAGAATAACTGGAAGGAACATTTTTTTTTAACTCCAACATATAAAAGTATAGTCATTCTTATTCTACTTCATTATCCAAATCTTTGTAATTGATCATCTCAACTCAGTTCCTTTTAAGCTCTCAGGTTAAAGTGGACATTCAATATCACAGAGAATTTCTTTACTCAAAAAATATGCAAATGAATCATTCCAAGTCAAATAGGAAGTCAAAGAAAAAAAAAAACTTTTGTATTTACTCTAGCAACAAAGCCATTCCTGCTTTGAGTGCTTACTTTATTTCTTAGACTGGGTAGAGAACTGAACTTCTCACTTGCCTCAACATAGAAAAATAATTAATGCCCACAAAATCCAGAAAATCAGCAAAATAAAAATTCTGATTTTGATATTGAGTTATTGGTTCCAGGTCATCCTCTGGTCCTCACTTATGTGATTCTTTGAGAAATTGATTTCTATCACCCTGAAATAGGCTGTGCTTCCACTGAGAATTTACATCACCATTTGCTGCCAGCTGGTGTTATAAAAAATAAAGGGGATTGATTGATGATAATAATAATAATAGGGGCTATAAGCTAGAGGCTTTGAAAAGTGGATAGGATTTTGGTGTGAGAGAGAGCACTCTCTCACCTATGGCCTTGGTGTAAGTGCTGCTGGTAAAGCTATGCCTCTCCTCTCCTGACAGGCTTGCTTACTTGAGCCTGTCAGCTATTTCTTATAATAGTTTCCCAAACAGGGAACCACTGAGAGGTTATAGGTATTAGCGAAGCTCTCTAGTTCCTCAGTCTGGGGTTAAAATGGGTATTGATAAGGCTATTGATGTGCTATTTGAACAAGGATGAAATCTGATTGAATAAGGATCTCCCTCTCCTAAGGGCCTAGATATAATGACCACTCAGAAAAGGTATTTGATGACAAAACATTGTATTTGGTTCTAATCAATGGGGTTAGGAACAAGGGAAAGGATGGAGGATTTGGGAACCTTATTTGCTAATGCTCTAAACTACTGATCAGACTATCAGAATAAAGCTAGCTCATGCAGAGGCTGGAGGCTCTTCACCCTCACACTAACCCTAGCCTGACTTGGCCTGAGCGAAGCCAAAGATTAGGGAAGGCTATTGATGATCTTGATGACTGTCACTATTTCCTCTCAGCTCAATGATTGTGACTGCTCTCTAGCTCTCAGTATAACAGGTTGGTTAGCAGGTACAGGTACAGGTACAGGCCTACCTTCCCTCGAGACCTCCCACCTCCCATGCTCTGTTCCAGAGTGAGCCCCAGGTGCTGGGCCTTGTGGGTATTTATAGAGTTGGCTCCAACGGACTTTTTGCCGTGGCTCATGGCATCTAGGTACATTCCGAGGTATTCAACTGCCAGTCTTGTCACTCAAAGTTGATATCCATCTTGTCCCAGAAATCAGTATAACACTGGATCTCATTGGAGATAACATTAATACAGCAGCCTTCTATGTAGTCTTCTCTTCATGTTCATATGTATCCCCATATGTGTCTGTAATCTATGGCATTCACAGTTTTGTTTTTGTTTTTAATACAGATATATATCCTCTCATATCAAAATCTTGAGAATCTTTTACATATTGGATGGAAGGGGAGGGGAAGTGGTTAATTTATTTCTGTCAATCTATTCCAGTGACAGATGTTACACTGCTTTTAAATATAAGATATGATATATGATATGATATGATATTAATGGGCACATAGACGAACATATATAAATATACACTTAATAATGAAATTTAATAAAATTATATGTCACTATCAGTTCTGTGCAGTAGTTTAGATGAAAACATTTTATTTTATTTTAACGAATGATTTGTATGCATTTGGTCATCTTATATACAGAAGCTAAGTTGAATAAGTACCAATGTTGTGATTTTCTTTGTGTTAGGGAAGGGATTTTAGACTCTCATAATATAAGCCATTTCCTGGAAGTTAAAGAACCAAAAAATTCCAAAGCCAGGACTCAGAGCAAGGACTTGCCAGACCAAGTCATTTTTTTTCATTTTTAAAAATTTCATTATGCTATGTAGACTAGTATGATTTCAATTCAAAATTATCTTGATATATTTTCCTGATTTAAATAGAAGGAGCCCTGAAACTCCTTTACGAATGAATATTTTGAGATCTTATTTTTGAGAGTACTTAAAAATTGTTTGCTTAAAGAGAAAAAGTGGGATAGAGAATATACAATTAGGATGAAAGCTGGCTCAAAAAATAATGACTGAAGAAAGGACTCCTTTGACAACATAGTATGAATAATAGAAAACACACCTAAAGAGCAGGGTCTTGGCATCAATGCCTCAGGGCACCACATATTATTTATTTAGGAGACTGAATAGAGGAAAAAGCAAACTGGCAAACTCTGCCAAAAGATGAGGTTGAACTGCACTAAAAGGATGCTATATTTCAAAATCGTTATGAATTTCAACAATTTATCTGACCTCACAAATCAACTTAGTTGTCTCATAGGCAATTTCTTCCCCCCCCCCCAGGTTGAAGAAAAAAAAAGATTAAATAGTTATAAATTTGGTGGACAGTTTAATTCTGTTTCAGATCAGTATTGTATCATTTTCTTTGCCGTACTAATGTTTTACTTTTGCATAGGACTTGGATAGTAGTAGTTAATAATAGTTAATAATATTTATTATAGTGTCTTTACATTTGCAAAAGATTTTACACGTGCTTTATCATTCAGTCTTCCCAACAATTCTCTGAGCTAGATCTTACCATTATCCCCATTTTACAGATAAGAAAACTGAAAGTAAGTGAAGTTAAATAACTTACACAAGGTCACATGGCTTTTAAATGTTTGAAGAAAGATACACGTTTACATTTTTCTCACTCCATATATGTCATTCTATTCACCATATCACCTTGCTGCCTACATGGAATAAATATGATTTTCTAAGAACATAAAGGAAATAGAGACCAACATGGATTTGGTAATAGTAGTCCCTCCTTATCTGCAGTTTCACTTTCCAAAGTTTCAGTTATTTATGGTCAACTGTGAATTCCAGGGGAGAGAGGGAAATAGGAAGAGAGCTTCCTCTGGATTGGGGGGTGGGGGTTCAGCACATAGTTCACATGGTAGTGGATTGGACTCAAGTAAAGACAGAAGGAATACTGACATGTGAGGTCTCCGGGAAGCAGTCTAAGTGAGGCAAATGTCTCCTGTCTCTGTGTTGGCGGTCTACCTGCTGCGATGATGTGGATCAGTTCTTTTTTAAATTGGAGGTTGTTCTTTTATTTTGTTTTGTTTTATTTTGTGGGGAGTGGGAGGCTGTGGAGTACTGAGTCAAAGGACAGGAGTAAGGAAAAGGAATATAGTACCATACAGTAAAGTTGAAATAGATATTTAAAATTAAAGCTAATTGTACAAGCCATTATTTCTAGCATCCACTGGGAGTCTTGAAATGTATCACCTATGGATAAGAGGGAGATATTACTGTATAATAATTTATACTATATTTAATCATTATTGAATTTAATGTTGGTATGTCTTACTGTATATTTAATTTAGTGAGTAAACTTTATTATACACATGTATATATAAGAAAATCACATTATATATAGGGTCAGTATGTATTTGTTTATATCCATGGTTTCAGTTATGCATGGTAAGCGTTAGAATATATATTCCCACATCTTATGGGCCAAACTGTACTTAATTCTATATAAATTTCTTCATGTCTGTTTCTTCTAGTCTGTCCAGTGTCTTACTCTGTGTTACCCTCTCTGACTTTCAGGACTACTTTAAGAGGGTTTTAGAAGTTTTTAGTTCAACATAGGCTGCAGTGTGCTCATTCACATTGTTCAAAGGTAGATTAAAAAAACCTGAATGTTAAATTGAGGAAATTAGAATATTCTTTGAAAAATTGATAAAGGTTCCAATATGACATTAAAACATAGCCTGTATGGTGATATCTTGTTTGGTTGTTTAATCTTTCCTTCTGGATAATATGAGACTCATATGTAATGAGTAACTTATTGGACTTTTCAAATAATTCTATCAGCCTATGTAACACTGAATGGAAAAACAAGATCATAAATAATGAAGTTGTAGAACATTTCCAGACAAGGAGCAAGTTTTGTTACAGTAGAGCTCCCAGTGACCACCACGCACAGAGGTGGACTTCATCATGTGACCACATAAACGGGAGATAATTTCGTGGATATATCATTGCTACAAAGTAGTTGAAAAAACAGTTTCAAACTGCCTAAGATGACATAAAGAAACCAGAAAAGGATTGTCTTGTTTTGTGAGGTACAGAAGTCAAGCTTCAAATGGCAATGTTTCCACCAAACTCACTGAGTAAAAGACAATTGTTAAATGTAACAACAAGAAAGGGAAGCATGATACAGTGGAATGAGCACTGGCTCTGGAGTCAGAAAATTGGAGTCTTGTCTGGAGTCTTGAAATTAATTATTATTATCATCATTATCATTCATAACATTTATATGGTGCTTTAAGTTCTACAGAGTGCTTTATGTATATTTGCTCATTAAATCCTCACAACAGGCTGGGGATTAGTCTATTTCATCTTCTATAAAATTAAGAAAATAATAGTGCTTAACTTATCTCCCTGGATTGTTGTGAGGATAAAGTAAAATGCTATTTTAAAAGTACTTAGCCCAATAACTGGATGCTTAATAATTGCTTTCTTTCCATTTCTCCCTCCCTCCCTCCCTCTCTCCTTTTCTCTCTCTTGCTCTCTTTTTCTCTTCCTTCCTTCCTCCCTTCTTCCCTTCCTTCTTTCCTTCCTTTCTTTGTTTCTTCCTTCCTTCCTCCCTTCCTTTCTTCCTTCCTCCCTTCCTTTCTTCCTTCCTTCCTTCCTT
>NC_058130.1:236185298-236213823 GCF_016433145.1 Gracilinanus agilis
TCTTTCTTTCTTTCTTTCTTTCTTTCTTTCTTTCTTTCTTTCTTTCTTTCTTTCTTTCTTTCTTCCTTTCTTTCTCCCTTTCTTCCTTCCTTTCTTCCTTTCTTCCTTTTTTTCCCCATTACCCCTTCCTTTCCCTTTAAGTTACTTGTCTAAGCCACATAGGTAATATGTCAGAAGCAGGATTCCCATCCATATCTTCCTGACTTGAAATCTCATTCTTTATCCATTGTGCTACCTAGCTGACTAGTATGCCACTTTTGAAACTGTGAGACTTTGGGCAAGAAATTTGAACCATCTGAGTCTCAGTTTCATCATATTTAATATAAAGATTTTCTATTCAATTACTTCTAAGGACCCTTTCAGCTCAGAAATCTGGAATCAAATGGTCCTGTGCATATGTATATCTTTTTATTTATATGTGGATCGATTACTATTATCATGGACACAATTTTAATTGTCCATAAATGTATACACCTTTATTCTCTGATTTCACACTTACAAGATTAAATTAACCCAGATAATATCTAAACTGACCCTTTCTGAATGGAAAGGATAGGTTAACTTAAGAGATTTAGTGTAGTAAATAATAATGATAGCATTTACTAATTTTTTATTTTCTCCTAATTTTGAATCAAAGCATTAATGCTAATTAGTATTAAAATAAGCATTACAATGTTTGATGACTTATTAATTGATTATTTTATTGATTAATTGACCTTTATAAGTGACTTTCATGTGCTAGTCATTATGTTTAGCACTGCACACACAAATACAAAAGGGAAATAGCTCTTAACTTCTAGGAGCTTGCATTTTAATAGAGACAATACATAAATATATAAATGTATGTACAAAATAAATATGTAGCAGATAAAAGGCAACCTTCAGGGTATGAACTGAGGATGGAATAGATAGTCACACATGAACTGAATTTTTAAGGAAATCAGGTAGTTTGGGAAGAGATGATAAGGGAGGGCAATCTAGGCTTGGGGCATAGCTACTGCAAAGGAATGGAAATGCAAGATAAAGAAACACCCTAAAGGGTAACATGAGTATTGGGTAGAAAGTAACATATAAGAAAACTAGAAAAGTATGATAGATTTAGGTTTTGAAAAACTTTAACAAAAAGAAGATTTTATGTTTGTTTTTAGAAACCATAGGAAATTATTGTAACTTATTAAGGGTCCAAATGGTTAGAGCTGTGCCACTTTCCACTTTGGCACCTATATAGAAAATGTATTAAAGTGGCAAGAGATTAGTCAGGGAGGCTACTGAAGAAGTTACTGAATTAATACAGTTGAAATGTAATCTGGACCCGTACTAGGATGGGTTTTTTTTGGGAGGATAAAAGGAGAGAGGCATATGAGAAATATTATGGAAACTGAAAGACAGATTTTGGCAACCGATTAAATTCCTAAGGTAACAAAGTGAGTTCTTCTGACTCACAATCTAGCGTTCTTTTCATATCCTACTTTTCTCAATTTATTTTCAATGGGTCTTCTCTCTTTTGAGGCCCTATAGTACATAAGATCTATTATAATCATTTCTAACCTAGCATACATTTTATATTAATATTTACTTTTTAAAATCTGTATACATTCTGCCTCCCCAATTACAATGAAAACTCATTAAAGATGACATGTCAGGATTTCTTTGTTTTCTCCATTTTACTCGACTGTGGCCTTAATCATACTAGTAATAATGATTGCTGACAATTGTATAATGTTTTAAAGTTTGCAAAGTACCTTATGTAAATAATCTTATTTAAGCTTCACAAAAACCCTGTAAAAGTAGTTAAGTTATTGCAGGTATTATTACCCCCTACCACTCCATTCAAATATATTGTTTCCTCTAGGCATGCTATCTACTTCTTTTGATTTATTGAGAGAATTATTCAACTCAAATATAATTTTTACATCATATGTTAATGTGGCAGTTTTTATTAATAAATACAATCCGATAACCATTTAACTTTTTAAACTTCAGTGTGTAGAACTGAAAGGGAAAAATCCATATCTGTGGACTCCACTCCTAATCATTCTTATATCTTTTGAGGTTCCTAGGATATTTTTATAATTCAATATAGGTTATCATATCTTTGGAGGATACACACACATATATACATATTATTTATTTTAATTTATTTTATTTTTTACTTTGTATGTGTGTATATATTCAGAGGTACTTAGATCTTCCCTTTTTCAATCTTAAAGCTTATCTGTAGGAAGCACTGTCCAGCAAACTATAATTTCCAGATGAGAAAATTATCATAACCCTTTTGTATTATTCCTCCCTGTTTAACCTTGTCACCTGTATAGCCAGACTTCTTTTCAGACTGAGATTTGGAGGGAGGAACAGAGCAAAGATGCCAACACAATCATTGTATAATATGTATTTCATTTGGGAGCTACATCCAATAACTTTTTATTCTGGAAAGGAAAGAAGGAGGGTAAATATGGTTAAGGCAGTAAAGATTCTTCTGTGATAAAAAAAAATCTGAGAAAGTGAAATATGCAACATTTTTGAGTCATGAAAATAACAACCACAAGCTAGAGGAACATTTGAAAATGTTTCATAGCCCCACAAAAATGTTCTAGTCTACCTTCTCCCAAGAAACAGACAAATCATAAAATAGATGAAATGTTTATCATTTACAACAAACTCAGATTGAACTGTAACAGGATAGGCTATATCTACAGAAGGCTGATGACTTACATTTACAAAGGGAGGAGAGAGTTGAGATGGAGGATCATAGAATTGTAGACTTAGAACTGGATGGGACTTCTGAGATGACCTAGTTAAATCATTTCAATTTGTAGATTAATAAACTGAGAATTACTAATATAGTTTTATTTCCCCATGTCTACCTTTCACTAAATAACTCCTTCCTCACTTTCAAAAAAGGAAGGATTTTCTACCTTTTTTTTTTAAATTCAAGGACCTTAGCATAATATATACTGTATCTAGTCCTGGGTAATTTTCTCCCATGCTTTCCTTTCTTTCTCCCTTCTCCATATATTTACCCCTGATCTAGGAAAGAATGTTTTATCCTATGGAAATGAAGAGGAGGAAATGGTCCAACTTTGGGCATTGCTGGGGTGGAGGATGTAACCATTTTATATTGCTGTATAACTACAAATCACAAAAATGTAAAATTTGATTGATTCCTGATTTTCTAGAATTTTCTATAGAAAGACTAATATCAATTTAATTTCAGGGTCAATTTAATTTTGTGCATGGATATTTTCATCAAATGTTTCCAGTTCTTATATATTCCAGTTCTATAATCAAATAATTATAACCCTTGAATAAACCATAGATACCATGATCCCAAAGAGGGTTAAATAATATATCAAGCTATTATTGAAGATCAGTGACAGAACTCAAATAAGAACTAAGTGTCCAGCTTCCTATGCAGTGTTCTATGCAATGTACTACTTTTATCTACCCATCCCCCCAAAGAAAAAAACAGAAAATTTCACTTAAGAATTTTTAAGTAATGATCAAAGATAAATTAAACAACAACAATAATAATAGCTAACATTTATATAGTGCTTTATTTACATTTAAACTTCATTTTGATCCTTGCAAAAAAAAATTGTAGATTCTATTATGATCCCTATTTAAAGGAAAAGAAAACTGGTGCTCACAAAAGTGAAGTGACTTTCCCAGAGTCACATGACAAATAAGTTCATGAGGCATAATTTGAACTCAATTCTTCCTGATTCCAATTCCTGTGCTTCATCCACTAAACCACTTTATTGCCTTCATCCTTATTATCATCTTCTGTGATCAAGATTGACAATTCAAATCAAATATGGGCAAAGTGACCTGCTCTGAAGTTTTAGTGAAATGACAGATAGTCACAAGTGACTGTAATGTTTGCTGCACCATTTGTCAAGGATAATGTCTGGCAAAAGGAAGCTCATTCTTCAGACTCTTCTTGGGGTTAACAAATCTGAGGCATGCTGTCAGAGCTGAGATGGGAGAAAAATAACCATACCTGCCTGCCAAACATGGGTACCAGCTTTAAACAAGTTTGTGTGCATTTGCAGGAACTTGTGAGTCTCCTATTGAAAATGAACGGGAGACTGGTGAGTTCCCGGGAACACCCACAAATTTTCCTGCTAATTTCATTACTTTGCAAAGAACAACAAGGCTTGTTGGTGACTGCCACTGTTTCACTATCTTCTTTTTATGAACTCAAAGGAAACATCACTCAATATTCTTGGAAGCCTTCAAAGGAAGATAATACTGAAAGAACTGTTGTTTCTTGTCATTCCTCTCTATGATTTCCAGTACCATCATCAGACCAGTAAAATAAAGAGCTCTCCCCATCTATGAATTTTATTCCACAGGTATATATGTTCAAGATTAAATATTGAGAATACATTTTCCAATTGCATATACAATTTATGAAAACAGTTTACATAACACTATTTAGATTTGTAACACACATTTTGGGAAAATATTAACTTGTTATGTAAAAAGATTTGCAGACTTTGGAGAATCATTATCTTTTTTTCAAATGCCTAAATGTAGAGAGAATTAAATTACCAATACCATTACTTGAATTGTTCTTCATTGAAGTTTTAGAGTATTTATTTAACCTTTTAAAAGCATGTTTCCGTTTCTGATCTTTTTCTAGCATTTCATTTGGGATGATTTCTTGGATTGCTCATAGCTCTTTATTTTTATTTTCCAAAGACTATATTTAATGGACTATCTTATTATTCAATAATTCATGTAAGTACACAAAAATGTTCTATTGGATTTGGATTCTTTCCATAGGATTTATAATCTACTATATGTAAGTCAGATACAAGAATTTCAGAGATCTCTGTGTTTCTTCCAATATTCTGCACTCTTTCTTTATTTTAAATGAAAGTCAGTGTGGTCTAAAGGAAATAAGTGGGTTTCAATCCCACCTCCAACACTAGTTAGCAATGCAACTTTGTAAGCATCTTAACCTCTCTTGTGCTTCATTTCCACACATTATAAATTGATAATAGTACTCATATCTAGCTTTTACTTTGCAGTATATCTTAGTCTGATTTCTATAGGAATTCTTCCTCCTGGATCTAATTCAATAAGTATTGAGCCAAAAAACTACAGAACTGCTGGAACATTTTTGAAAGAAGCAGAAAGATGGAATGTTGAACAACATGCTTCATAAACACCATCAACTATTAGATTTCCAGAATATTCCTTTGCCTAGTGGGCAGTCATAATGAATTGAGACTGACTTTCCCCTTCCATGAATAAGGACAAGTTTAACTTTCTTGTTTAGGCACAAATCAAGAAAATGAAATCATTTATTATGATAGTCATAGAATCAAAGATTGAGAGCTGGAAGGAATTTTGTTGACAACACTAAATCCAAAACTCTCATTTTGTAATTGAAGAAACTGAGGTTAAAAGGAAGTAAGTGACATACCTAGGCTTAAAAAGCAATATTCAAACTCAGATCTTCTTGACTTCTGATCTCTCTACTGCACCCTGCTGCCTCATATATGTAGTTAGTAAATTTTCTGTAAGTATACATATCTCATTAAGAGAAATATCAAACTTTCTGAGCATTCAGATTAGATTTACTCATTTCTTATATCTCTCCCCTACAGTATATAGCAATTTAATATCATTATAATGTAACATAAATATAACATATCCTGGTGAAAGTAAATAATAAATTGATACTAAATCTAACATATTAATGATGAGACAACTCCTAACTTCTGAGAGTTTACATTCTATGTGGTCAGAGAAGTTTATAATAGTTACATAAATAGTCAAATGCAAAAAAAAAATAGAAATAAATTCAATAAAATTAGAAAAGATTTTTCTAGTAAGAGGCACTGCTGTTGAGTTTTGAAGGTAGCTACATTTTCGAAGAAAAGGTGATAAGGAAATAGTTTAGGAATGGGAAGGTAACTAGCAGTTAAGCATCTTTATGGGCACAGAAGTGAGAGACAGAATGTTGTTTTTGAAGAACAAGTAGTCATGTTTTTATAGTATTTGACACTATTCGCTATTTGTCTTTTCTCTTAGATACACTCTTTTCTCTGGGATTTTTGTCCCACTTATATTCTCTCCAATAATATATAAAAATTGATAACTGTTTTCAAACATTTTGAAGTTCAGATTCTTTTCTTCCCACCTTCTCCTACCTTCCTGAGGGATCAAATAGTCTGATATAGATTTTATGAGTGCTTTCATTCAGTACATATTTTCATATGTAAAAAATATCCATATTGGGACTAAAGACATATATTACATAGGCAATAAAAAAACTCATGAAAGAAATAAAGTGAAGGATGGAGTGCTTTGATCTGCAATCAGATTTCAGCAGTTCCTTTTTTGGGTGTGGATAGCTATTTTTTTTTTTAATGAGAAATCCTTTGGATTATGTTGGACCATTATTTTGCTGATAATTGTATAGTTCTTCACATTTGATTATTGTACAATATTTCTGTTACTGTATAGTGTTCCCATGGTTCTGTTCACTTCACTTTGCATCAGTTCATATGAATCTTTCCAGGTTTTTTGAACTAATCCAGTTCATCATTTCTTATGATGCAATAGTTTTCCATTACAACCATATACCATAGATTGTTTAACCATTACCCAGTTGATGGACATCCCTTTAGCTTCCACTTCATTCTCATCACCAGGAGATCTACTAAAATATTTCACAGAAGTACATCCTTTTCATAATCTCTTATATCCTTGGGATACTGTGTAATTAGAATCTGTTACCCTAAAAACTAACATCCCCAGCAAAACTATGATTCCCAGAAAAAGCTGCGATTTGTAGAACCCTACTCACTTCCTGTCCTTATGTGTTGATGTAGAGAGGTTATAAATTGGGTGTAGTTCCATCTCTCACTCTTTCTTTCTGTCCTGTCTCAGCTTTGGTGGAGCAGTGATTTTCAGACAGGTAGAAAACTTAGTCACATGGTTCTGTTTTGTCAGATAATTATCTATATAACAATAATAATTGAAGTATTTGACATTAATTTAACTTTTACAATACAGACCCTGTAGGAGTATTGCTTGGTCAAAGAGTTTGGATAGTCTTGTGACCTTTTAGGTGTGGTTCTATGTTGCTCTCTAGAATAGTTATATCAGTTCAAATTTCTACCAACAGCACATTAATGTTCCAATTTTCCCATATATCCTCCAACATATATATATATATATATATATATATATGTTTGTGTGTGTGTGTATGTATTTTTTTTCTTTTTGGTCATATAAGCCATTCTGATAGGTATGAGGTGGTATCTCAGTTGTTTTGATTTGGAGCATTTTTCTTATGACTATAGGTAGTTGCAATTTATTTATCTGAGAACTGCATGTTTATATCCTTTGACCATTTATAAATCAGGGAATGTTTTGTATTCTCATAAATATGGCTCAATTTTCTATATATTTGAGAAATATCAGAGACACTTGCTATGATTACCCACCCCACTCCAATTTGTTGTTTCCCTTTTATTTGTGTCATAAGAGGAATTTGGAAGAATTTTTTCTTCCCATATTTTTTCAAATAGCTTTTGTAAAACTGGATTTAATTGTTCTTTGGCAGTTTGGAAGAATTCACTTGTGAATCCTCCTAGCCCTGGAAACTTTTTCTTGGAGATTTCTTTGATGGTTTGTTCAATATCTTTTTCTGTGATAGGATTGTTTAAGTATTCCATTTCCTCTTTTGTTAATCTGGGAAGTTTATATATTTGTAAATATTCCTCTATTTCAATTAGATTGTCTGAATTATTGACATATAGTTTAGAAAAAATAACTCCTAATGATTCAATTTATTTATTCAATTAGATTTCACCTTTTTCATTTTTTATACTGATCATTTGATTTTCTTTTCTTTTTAAAAATCTAATTAACCAGTGGTTTATTTACTTTATTTTTTATTTAGAACAACTCCTTGTCTTATTTATTATTTCAATGAAATTCTGAATTTCAATGTTATCATTCTGTCCTTTGATTTTTCAGAATTTACAATTTGGTATTTAATTGGGAATTTTAAATTTTTTTAAAGTTGCATGCCCAATACATCAATTTGCTCTTCCTCTATTTTACTGATGTAAGCATTTAGAGATATAAATTTCCCTATAGGTACAGCTTGGGTTGTATACAAAAAATATTGCTATGTTATCTCCTCATTGTCATTTAATGAAATTGTTGATTATTTCTAGCTCTTTGAACTATTCATTCTTTAGGATAAGATTATAAATTAAACTTTAGCCTTTCTGCTGCCCTGTGTTTAATGTAATTTTTATTGCATTATAGTCTGAAAAAGTTGCATTTAATATTTCTACTTCTCTATATTTGGTTGTGAGGTTTCTTTGCCCTATTATATGGTCATTTTTTGTCAAGGTGACATGTACTGCTGAGGAAGTTATATTTTTTCTATTGTATTTAGTTTTCTCTGGTCATCTAGCTTATCTTAACTTTTGTAAAGTTTTGTTTATCTCCTTAACATCTTTCTTATTTAATTTTTGGTTGGATATATCTACTTCTGAGAGAGGAAGTTTATTTCCCCCCACTAGTAGAGTTTTACTGTCTATTTATGCCTTTAACTCATGTAACATCTCCTTTAGGAATTCAGATGCTATGCCATTTGGTATATATATATATAATATTTATATATTTCATTGTATATGAGGCCTTTTATCAAGATACAATTCACTTCCTTATCCTAGCTGTCTTTGGGACCCTCAGTCCAAATGGTTTCTCTTAGCGGGGCTTGCAAGCAGTTTTTCCAACTGGATTCCACTACACCTCCCCCCCCCCCCAAAGCCCCCTTTCAGTTTCCCTGTTGTCTCCAGTGCTAGATGTTCCTGGTTCTTCCCTTTTCTTACTTCAGGCTACATGAAAGTGACCAGGACTAGGGTTGGGCTACTTCTTCACTCTGCAATCTCATTGCCTCAGGCAGTTTGGAAGTTATAGTGTTACTCCCATAAGATCTGTTATTTCATTGCCTCAAGTAGCTTGGACGCTCCCAGGACTATTCCCTGTTCTATCTTTTTATTACCTCATGCTACCTGGAAGTGGGTAGACCTTGCATTGAGCTACTACCCCACTCCAGGTGCCTAATGTCATGTACATAGGGCTGCTCCCAGCTCTGCTCTGAAGTTTCTTTACTTCAGGGCTCTGTAGGGTTGGCTTTAGACTTCTCCCTGCTGTCTCATTGCCCCTGGCCACTTTGCAGCAAGTAGGGCTGTTACTTTACCAGCTACCTTGTTGTATCAGGACAGTTGGAAGTGCTCCATGCTGTTGTTCTTTCTTCTAACTCCTCCTTTCCTCTCAATGCAGCACTCACTGACATACTATCTGCTCTATCCCCAGTGAGATGTGTACCTTCTGCTTTCCTTTGTTTTGGGGTATTTTATTTCTTTTTTTAAAAACATTTTAATTTGGAATATTTTTTTCATGGTTACATGATTCATTATTTTTCCTACCCTTCTTCCCTCCCACTCCTGGTGCTGACAAGCAATTCCACTGGGTTATACATATATCATTGTTCAAAACCTATTTCCACAATATTCTTATTTGAAAAAGAGTGATCTTTTGACATCAAAATCCTAATCATATCTCCATCGAACCACGTGGTCAGTCATATGTTTTTTTTCTGAGTTTCTGTTCCCACAGTTCTTTCTCTGGATGTGGATAGTGTTCTTTCTCATGAGTTCCTCTGGATTGCCCTGCGTCATTGCATTGCTGCTAGTATAGAAGTCCATTATATTTGATTTTACCACAGTGTATCAGTCTCTTTGTACAATGTTCTTCTGGTTCTGCTCCTATCACTCTGCATCAATTCCTGGAGGTCTTTCTAGTTCACATAGAAATCTTGAGGTGCTTTATTTCCTATTTTTGCATGTATGGAGGGTTTAGATCAGCTAAGCATCCTTTAATCTACCATCTTAGCTTCCAATATGCCACTCATTTTTTTTCAGTAAAGAACCTAAAAGCAAGAAAGGTTGTAAATTTTTTAAGATTGCAGAGACCGAAAATACCAGAAGTCACTTATTTTATTTTCAATTAAAAGTTTCTTGATGCCCTCTTTTATATATCATAATCATTTTAGATTTTTTATCCTTCTAAAAATACATTTAAACTAAAATGCATTTATATTTAGTAAACCTCACCTTGCACAAAGAAATCATTATTGATGTAATGATCATGATTCAGAGCATATGCAACATTCTACCCTCATAATCATCCAACTCTTTAAGCCTAGATGGAAGGTATATTTTCTCATTTCTTCTCTATGGCCAACACTGGTCATTACAGTTATAAAGGGTTTGGCTTTATTTTAATATTATTTTATTTATATTGCTGTAATTGTGGTGTATATTTTTCCTATAGTAGGTAATTTCATTCTTCATTAGTTCATGTAAATTGCCCCATGTTTCTGTGAATTTCTCACTTTCATTTCTTATTGTAGAGTTCCATTCCATCTATCTACCACAATTCGATCATCTATTTCTCTGTTATCTCTCTCTTTTTTTTTTTTTTTACTGAGGATTTAATTTTACTTCTGAGTGAAGACATTGATTTGAATGATCTGTAATTGAAATGCAAAGGCGAATTTCAGTTTTATTGGTTCCCTCGATAACATCTCAATAGCTGTTCAGTTTAAGGAACTCATTAAGCATATTTTCCCCTTTTCTTTAGGGCAACAATTTCTAATTTTTTTCCTGGACTGGATTATCTCTAGTATCCTTTTTACTCTAGAATTTTACGAATATATTATTCAAAACTTTTTGTTACTCTTATTTGAATGGAACTTTTTAATGATCCCAACTACATTATTACATACTTTCCCTTTATTTGCAAACTCATTTCCTTTAAAGCACTGAGTTCTACCGAATAGATTATAATATACTGCTGGAATTGTACCCATTACCATTTTCTTCTTTTTGTTTTCCAAAATATACTCCCCGTAGGAAATTTCCTTGCATATTCGTCTTTAGGCAGATGTCAAACTCTTAACATGAGGAAAAAATTAAAGAAAATTTTTACTAAAATTTTGAAAGTATGAAAATAATCATTGATTGTTTTAGCCAAAGAAGATGAAACTTGCTACCAGTATGATGAGAGCCATGTTGTTCTGGATTTAAGTTACAGGTGTAACTTCAGAAAACTTAAATGTTCTTCTAAGGAGACTTTCCAAAAAGCAATATATTTAGCTAGGCAATGTATCCATATATTAAGGTCAGATAATATGTACACCATGTGTAGGAGGTATGAGGGAGAAAGGAAACATTTCAAAGATGGAAATGGGATATTCCAAAAATGTTTTCATATAGCCATATTAGGCTTGATAGAACAAAGGAGAAAATTCACTAAAAAGAGAGGGAGTTTATAGCTGCTATTGAATTGGTAATGACAAATGATCAAATATGAAGTTTACTGTTCTATTTCCAGGAACTAAATTTTATTAAAGATTAGCAAATTATGCATGAGGAAAAAATGTTAAATTGTTTCTTTTTTAAAAGTGTGAAACAAGGGGAATATTTGATGCAAGGAAATCATGTGAGAATTTGTATACATACCCTTTTTGCTGTAAGTTAAGAATCTAATCATAGTTGAATTAATCATTGTCCTGAAATCTAAGAAATTTATAATCTTCTATTAAGACTTATCAGCTCAAAGATTTCCATTGAATCTTAACTTAATTGATTTTTCAATGCCTTTCACTCTTTTTTTCTGTAAGAGAGCTAATTCTTTAGAGCTGTGATAAAGTTATCTCATTTCTGAAGGGAATTTTATAAAGACCATATGTGGTAAAGTGATCCTAATTTATTTTATTTACCAGGGAAAACCTCAGGCCAACAAGGCTATCATAATACCTAATATTACATATTACTTTAAGGTTTATAAATATGTTACATGTTTTATCTTATTTGATGCTCACAAATCCTCTGTGAAGTGTGTAATTATCCCCATTTTACAGATGAGGAAACAACCTGATAGAGTTTATCCAAGATCATAAAGATAGGAAGTAGTAGCTAAGGCAGAAATAGAATTAAAGCCTTCTGACTCCCAATCCATCTCTCTACACATCCTACCACCATGCTACCTCTTTCTCCTTTACTCAAGGCCTGGAACTGTGTGCTATTTGACTGAACTTTTCAGGTTTCTTTTATTATTGTCCTCTGTGTTTGAATTCCTTAAAAATTAGACTGTGTTATAGTTGAATAAATATTTATTTAGCTGTTTTGGTTATGATGGCAGAATAGTGATTTTGCTTACAAAAACATCAGCATCTGAAAAAAAGATTAAAAGAATTCTTCAACTAGTGATAATGGAGTGAGAAACACACTATCTCATGACTATAGCTGATCTAAGATCTGTCACTCTGCATTACTTTTTTTTTAACCCTTGTACTTCGGTGTATTGTCTCATAGGTGGAAGATTGGTAAGGGTGGGAAATGGGGGTCAAGTGACTTGCCCAGGGTCACACAGCTGGGAAATGGCTGAGGCCAGGTTTGAACCTAGGACCTCCTGTCTCTAGGCCTGACTCTCACTCCACTGAGCTACCCAGCTGCCCTCTGCATTACTTTTTATAATTATTATAAAGGTTGAATTAAACACAAATGTATGCAACTAGTTTAAGTACCTTAATGACAAAAGTAGGATCAGTTATATGATGGAAGCAATTAAGTAGATAAAGCAAAGCAAAAATTTTACTTTGATTTACTTGTGTTGATTTGGAATAACTAAGTTGCAATACATTTCAACTCTAATCTGCTTACCCAAGCTAACTCTCCATGGTAATTACTTCATGTGATTCCACAGTATTGCTTTTCCTGAGCATTACCTTCCATTCTTTCCTCTCCTGACCAACAAATTTAGTTAATTAAAAAAGCAATTCCATTTTATAATCCCTCAACTTCTCTCCCCTCCAAGTTTCCATTATCAATCAATGTTTTGCTCCTGCTCACTACTCTAGTCAAAACACCAATAGGAAGAATCACCATCTCCCAAAAGCTAATGACTCATTTTCTTGCTTCTCACAAGCTCTATAAAGCTTCCTCTAGACCACATCTAGCTGAAACCCCATCACACGTTTCACCAAGAGGAATTTTTACATCAGTCATCCTAAAAGACAATTCTAGATGTAAACTCCATAGCTAAAAACCAAATCAAACCAAAACTAAACCTTTGTGACTATTCCCTGTTTAATAAAAGTCAAACTTATGCTATTAACTTGATTTTCTCTAACATTTTCACTTTTTTCTAATATTTTATAAACTGGATTTCAAAATAATTGGCTTTCTTTCTTTTTTCAATCCCATTTAAAAATACTATTGATTCTAAGAAAGAAAAAAGTAATGACTAGGCAACTGAGGTTAACTGACTTGCTCAAAGTCACACAGGTGGGATGTATCTTAGGCCTGATTTGAACCAAGGTCTTCCTGACTCTGGGACTGGTATTCTATCCATTGTGCTACCGAAATACCGTTTATTTATTTTCTAATCCCATGAATTTTATTGCAGACAATTAAATATATTATTCTGAGAAAGAGTCCATAGTCTTTTCAAGACTGCTAAATAAATCAACAACATACAAAAAGGTCAAGAACCCTAGAATTAAATACAACTCAAAACTTTTTATTTTATGCTGTCCTCTTTGTCCTGAACTCTCTACTTCCTCAATTACTCACCCTAAACCATCCTCATCACTATCTATTGAATTCGTAGGCATGTTTCTAGGCCTGCTTCTTCAATGATTCCCCAAAATGAAAAGTAATATCTCAACTTCCAGGCTATGATGGCCATAGAGTAGAAGCATCTTCTTCTCCTCATGATCAAGTGATAAAATGTACCTCAAAAAGACAAAAATGAAATTCATATGAAAGAAGTGGCTCTACCATATGGCACAACCTTGAAGGTAGGCAGAGTTTCGGCATTTCCACACTAAAAGGGAGTAAAATTACTCTAGTCAAAGCAAGAGCTGATCACCCCTCCTTCCACTCCATCTATAGCACTAGAGTCAGAGCAAGTGCAGGACAATCTCTAGGTTCTTGGGAGACTGGCTGAGGACACCACAGACTCGCCCTTGAGAGCAGCGATCTCAGGAGGCTGAGGAACATCGATGTGGGCACAGAAATAGGGCAGAGAAGGGCTACCCAAAGCAGATGCAGTAGAGGCTGAAAAAAATTCCTCAGGGCAAAAAATGCTCTGTAGCTTGATACAAAGAGAATCACTTACTCTCCTGACTCAAAATTCTGACTGGGAAGGGAAGAAAAAACTAACACAACAATGGCCACCAACACCCAAGAACTACAGACTACAACTACCAAAAAAAATATGAAAAAGCCTCTGACCTTATATAACTTCTATGGAGAAGGGCAACAGACTACAGAGAAGAAAGAAGAGGGTGACAAACAAGCAAACACATCCAAACTTTCAAAACAAAAATGGAAATTGGTCACAACCTTTTGAGAAACTCAAATTTGAGTTCAAGAACCAAGTAAGAAAGATAGAAGAAACTTGACAAGAAATGTAGGAAATAGTTAAAAAACAAAATAACAGTTTAAAAGAAAAACATATCCCACTTGGAAAAAGAAACCCAGAAATTACATGAAATAACAAGCAAATTGCAGACCAGAATTGACATGCTGGAAGCCATGAAAAGCAGTATAGACCAAACCGAAAAGGAAAATCAAAAGATCATAGCTGAAAAACCAATCTTTAAAGACCACAATTGGACAAGTAGAAGCTAAAGATCTCACAAGACAGCAAAAATTAATAAAGCAAAGTCAAAAGAGTGACAAAATAGAAGGAAATATGAACTATCTCACTGAGAAAATGGTTGACTTGGAAAACAGTTCCAGGAGAGACAATTTGAGACTGGTAGGTCTACCTGAAAACCTAGAAAAAAACCAGAAAACTTGATATCATATTACAAGAAATTATCCAAGAAAACTGCTCTGATATTCTTGAATAATAGGGGAAAATGGACATTGAAAGAGTCCATAGATCATCCTCTACATTAATTCCCCAAAAGACAACCCTTAGGAAAGTAATTGCCAAAATCAAGAGCTTCCAAGATAAGGAGAAAATAATGCAAGAAGCCAGAAAGAGACAATTCAGATATGAAGGACTTCCAATCAGGATTACACAAGATCTGGCATCATCTACACTAAAGGACTGCAAGGCTTAGAATATGATATTCTGAAAGGCAAGAGAATTGGGTCTACAAACAAGTATTACCTACTGATCAAAAGCAACTCTATACTTCCAGGGGAAAGTATGGGTATTTAACAAAATAAAAGATTTCCAAGTATTTGTAAAGAAAAAAACCGGACTAAATGGAAAATTTGATGTCAAAATATGTAATTCAAGAGAAACATGAAAAGGTAAACAAGAAAGAGGAAGAAATTTTTAAGGGTTTCACTAAGGTCAAGTTGTTTATATTCCTATATGGAAAAATGATATTTGTAGTTCTCAAAAACTGTATTCACCATCATAGTTATTAAAATAATTATTTGTAGGTTGAGGTTGGTGTACTAAGTCATTTGTGATGATAAGTAAAAAAAAAAAGAAAAGGGAGGTGGGTGGGAAATAGAAAGTGACACCAAGAGAAACTTGAAGGAAGAAGAAAATAAGATAAATTAGAACACATTAATAGGCACATGGGAGGGGGAGGGGAAGAATTCTATTATAAGAAGGAAAGGATGAGTGATAATAGGTAATACTTAAACCTTACTCTCAGTGGAATCAATTCTGAGAGGAAAGAGTATCTAGATCCATTTGAGCATCAAATTCTATCTTACCCAAAAGGAAGTTGAGAGGGAAAAACTAAGTGGGATAGTTGGGCAGAGAGTAAAAAAAGGGAGAGAAAGAGAGGAGGGAGGGAATTCAATAGATGCTACAGAAAAATATAATGGCAATAAGAAAAGAGGGGGTGGAAAGGGAAGTAAAATAAGGGTTGGGACTAGGAGACCTGATTAAAAGCAAAATACTGGTATAGAAGGAAGTGGTTAAAGAAGAAAGGGCAGAACTAGGAGAAGAAATCAAAATGATGAGGCATATATAGGTGGTAATTATAACTCTGAATATGAATAGGATAAACTCACTCATAAAATGGAAGCAAATAGCAGAGTGGATTAGAAACCAAAATCCTATCATATGTTGTCTACAAGAAACAAGCATGAGGCAGGTAGACACACACAGGGTAAAGGTAAAAGTATGGAGCAAAATCTATTGGGTATCAATTAGGAAAAAGAAGGCAGGAGTCACAATCATGATATCTGAATAGAGCTGATTAAAAGAGATGGGTTGGGCATGTAGGTAGCTCAGTGGATTGAGAGTAAGGCCTAGATATGGAAAATCCTGTGTTCAAATCTTGCCTCAGACACTTCCCAGCTGTGTGACTCTAGACAAGTTACCTAACCCCCATTGCCTAGTCCTTACCACTATTCTGCCTTAGAACCAATACCCAGTATTGAATAAGAAAAAAGGTAAGGGTTTAAAAAAAAGAAATAGGGAAAGTAATTACATTCTCATAAAAGGCATTAAAGTCAAAGAGGAAATATCAATACTCAACATGTAGCCACCAAATCACATAAAATCCAGAATTCAAAAGGAGAAACTAGTGGAGCTTAAGGAGGAAATAATAGGAAAACTATACTAGTGGGAGACGTAAATCTTCCTCTATTAGATCTAGATAAATCAAAACAAAAAATAAATAAGAAAGAGGTAAAAGATGTGAATAAAGTCATGGAAAAATTGGATTTAATGGATATGTAGTTAAAAATAAATAGAGACAAAAAGGAAAACATCTTCTTTTCAGCCACACATGATATATTCACAAAGACTGACCATGTACTAGGGCATAAAAACATGGCAAACAAGTGAAGAAGAGCAGAAATTATATGTGCAACCTTTTTCAGATCATAATGCAATAAAAATAATAATTTGTAAGGGTACATGGAGAGGCAAATAAAAAATAATTGAAAATTAAATAATATGATTCTCCAAAATTGGTTGGTTAAAGAACAAATCATAGAAATAGTTATTTCATTGAAGAGAATGTCAATGAGAAGGCAACGTATTAAAATCTATGGGATGCATACAAAGCAGTACTCAGGGAAAAATTTATATCCCTGAGTACCTATGTTAACAAATCAGAGAGGGAATAAGTCAGTGAATTGGGCATGCAAATTAAAAAAAAACTAGAAAGAGAACAAATTAAAAACCCTCAGAATAAAACTAAATTAGAAATTTAAAAATTAAGGGAGCAAGTAATTAATAAAATCAAAAGTGAAAGAACTATTTAATTAATAAATAAGACTAGAAGCTGTACTTTGGAAAAAATAAATGGATAATATATTGGTTATTCTAATAAATATATAAAAGAAAACCAAATTAACAGTATCAAAGATGAAAAGGGCAACATCACCTCTAATGAAGAGGAAATTAAGGTAATTATTAAAAACAATTTCGCTCAATTATATGGCAACAAATATGTCAATCTAGGTGATATAGATAAATATTTAGATAAGTACAAACTGCCTAGATTAACAGAAGAGGAAATAGAATACTTAAATAAACCCATATCAGAAATAAAAATCAAACAAACCATCAATGAACTCCCTTAGAAAAAATCCCCAGGGCTAAATGTATTCACAAGTGAATTCTATGAAACATTTAAAGAAAAATTCATCCCAATATTATTTAAAACTATTTGACAAAATAAGCAAAGGAGTTCTACCAAATTTCTTTTATAATATACATATGGTACTGATTCCAATGCCAGGCAGATCAAAAATAGGGAAAGAAAAGTATAAACAAATCTCCTTAATGAACATTGGTGCAAAAATCTTAAATAAAATACTAGCAAAAAGACTCTAGTGATCTCAAGGGTTATTTTCTATAATCAAGTGGGATTTATACCAGGAATGCAATGATATTTTAATATTAGGAAAACCATCCACCTAATTTACCATATCAACAACCAAACCAACAGGAAGCACATGATTATCTCAATAGATGCAGAAAAAGTCTTTGACAAAATAAAACATCCATTCCTGCTGAAAACATTAGAAAGTATATTAATAGAATAGCCTTTCCTAAAATGAATATCCAATATATATTTAATAACATCAAGCATCATCTGCAATGGGGATGAATTAGAAGCCTTCCAATAAGATCAGGAATAAAGCAAAGATGCCCATTATCACCTCTATTATTTAACACTGTACTAGAAACACTAGCAGTAAGAATCACAGAACAAAAAGAAATTTAAGGTATTAAAATAGGTATTGAGGAGACTAAACTATCACTCTTTGTAGATAATATGCTTGTCTACTTAAATAATCCTAGAGAATCAATTAAAAGCTAATGGAAATTATCAAAAACTTGAACAAAATTGCAGGATTCAAAAAAATTCACATAAATCATTAGCAATTGTATATATTTCCAAAACAACTTAGAAGCAAGAGCTAGAAAGAGAAACACCATTTAAAATCACCCTAGACAATATAAAATACTTAGGCATCTATCTGCCAAAACAAACACAGGAATTATATGAAAACAACTAGAAAACATTTTCCACATAATTGAAACTACATCTAAATAACTGGAAAATCATTAAACACTCATGGGTAGGATGAGCTAACATAAATTGACAATCCTACCCAAATTAATTTACTTATTTAGTGTTATACGTGTCAAACTATCAAGAAACTTTTTTACTGAATTAGAAAAAAATATGAGAGTTGTTTTGGAAGAACAAATGATCAAGAATATCAATGGAAATAATGAAAAATTTGTGAAAGACAAGCCCTAACATTACCAAATCTTAAATTGCACTATTAGCAGTGATCATCTAAACAGTATGTTACTGGCTAAGAGACAGAAGGGAGGATCTGAGGAATAGACTTGGGGTAAATGACCTCAGCAAGATAGTGTTTGATAAATCCAACAATCCCATCTTTTGGGACAAGAACTGCTGGAAAATTGGAAAACAGTATGAGAGAGATTAGGTTTATCTCAACATCTCAAACCCTACACCAAGATAAATAGGTGAATTACTTAAATTAAAAGAAGCTCACTATAAGTAAATTAGGAGAACATATAATAGTATACCTGTCAGATCTATGGGAAATGAAAGATTTTAAGACCTAGGAAGAGATAGAGAATATTATAAAATGTAAAATGAATAATTTTGATTACATTACATTAAAATTTTTTATACAAACAAAACCAAAGCAAACAAAATTAGAAAGGAAGCAACAAATTGGGAAAAAAATCTTCATAACAAAACCTACCACAAATGCCTAATTATTCAAATTTATAAGGAGTTAAATCAATTGTACAAAAAAAAAATCAAGCCATTCCCAAATTGATAAATGGGCAAGGGACATGAATAGGTAATTTTTAGTTAAAGAAAACAAAACTAGGACTTCCAGGACAAAATGGCTGCTGTGTAGAAGCAAGGCTCTTCCTCTCCTCACCACCAACTGATATAAAGTGCCTCAAAAAGACTAAAGACCAAAATCAGATGAGCAAATGGACTCCAGTATAGTTCACAGCCTTGAAGGGGGGTGGGATTTCTTCACTATATGGGGATAAAATAACTGCCACCAAAATGTGAGCTGATCAACCCTTCCCCACTATACCTGCAGTGCCAGAGTCAGAGCCAGCAGGCCAGAACCAGAAATAGTGTGGGGCCATTTCTAGGTATTCAGGAGTTGACAGAGAACACCACTGTCAACTGGAGGAATTCCATGTGAACCTGAAAGACCTGATGCAGAATGAAAGGAATAGAACCAGGAGAACATTGTACACAGAGATG
Source organism: Gracilinanus agilis (assembly GCF_016433145.1). Classification (NCBI taxonomy): domain Eukaryota; kingdom Metazoa; phylum Chordata; class Mammalia; order Didelphimorphia; family Didelphidae; genus Gracilinanus; species Gracilinanus agilis. The sequence goes on from NC_058130.1 coordinate 236,205,121, forward strand.
GATACACTGTGGCACAATAAAATGTAATGGACTTCATTACTAGTAGCAACGCAATAATACAGGATAATTCTGAGGGACTCATGAGAAAGATCGCTAACCACATGCAGAGAACGAACTGTGGATGTAGAAACAGAAGAAAAACCACGGCTTGATCACATGGTTCAAAGGGGATTTGATTGGGGATTTACACTCTAAATGATCACCTCTGTGTAAATATTAATAATATGGAAATTGGTCTTGATCAATGACACATGTAAAACCCAGTGGAATTGCTCATTGGCTATTGGATGGGCATGGGAGGAAGGGAGGGAAAGAACATGAATCATGTAACCATGGAAAAATATTTTTTAATTATTTAAATAAATAAATGTAAACAAAAGTAATCTCTACCTCCTTTGAATTTTCATTACTCATTGTCTATACCTTATTCATGATATATCACAACTTGCATTAATGTAATTTGCGTATATAACTTAAAACTCGTAAAGGATGAATATCTGTCCTTTGTTTTTGCATCCCAAATAGTAATTATTTTTTTTTTCAGTTTTTTCAGTCAAACTTGACTTTTCATGACATGATTTGGGATTTTCTTGGCAAAATTACTGAAGAAGTTTGCCATTTCCTTCTCCAGATAATTCTATTACAGGGGAGGAAATAGAGGGAGAATGAAGTGGCTTTCTCAAGGTCACACATTTAGTATCTAAGGGCAGATTTAAACTCAGGTCTTCCTGGCTCCAACCCTGCTGCTCTATCTACTGTGCCATCTAGCTGCCATCCCAAATAGTATTTAAACAAAATTTATCTTTGCATTCCAAATAGTATGATATCATACATGTAGCAGTATCATTTCCCCAAATTCCACCCCAGGAAAATGCAAATTCCTTGGAAGAAGTTGTAGTTTCTCTTTCTGTTTTTTTTTTTTTACGCTATTATATCCCTAGCACTTGCTATAATAACTTAGAAGTATGAGACACTTAACATATGTTTTTTAATTCAATTGAACTGAAGAAATATGAGTTAAATAACTAGAAGAAAACATTTAGTTTACATATCGATTTTTGGACTATAATCCACTAGTGAACTATGGATTTTTTTTCATAGATAGTCAATTTGCCTGCCCACATTTGCCTAATGCCTTTTGATGAGCCTGTGCTCCTTAAACTCACACAATTTATGGCAAAAGTTTCAAGAAGAGAGTTGAGCAAGTACACTATTTCCTAGAACCATTTGAGGTAGTTTGACTTTATAAACATTTTTCCAATCTGCTCCATGGACACAGCCCATTACAACATATAGACATAAAATTAATCCTATCTACTGACCTATCCACAATGAAGATATTTTAGGTCATGTTTAACTAATCTCCTGCTCAAGTGATTAAGTTAAATCTCTTGTTCTCCTTCCCAGCCTAGTGAAGATTTCATTCATGATGGAGAAAGATTAGAAGAAAGCCACCACAATAATGAACTCTGGGTATTGAATTCACTGGGCTAAAGGAAACCAGTGACATTTTTTAAATCATCAGTGCTGTGAAAAGTTCTTATTAAAATAATGTCCTGTTTCAGGTTTTGAGCATGGCAATAATAGATTAATCCACATAATAATTGGTGATATTAGAAGCCTACTAAAGGGAGCACTTAAGAAAGGAAATAATTTAAAAGAAACTTTCTTCTCTTTATTATATTTCGCTAAAATTTTCTTCCTCCCAATAATAAGAAAATGAATAATTTGTTTAAAGTATAATGTCATTTTGGAAAAATCGAAACTGGTAGAACAAATAATTCTCCCAAAGACAGGTACCTCACTTGCATTAGCAATTCTTTATTTTATCTATAGTCAATACTTCTAGGATTCCCTCTTTCTCCTTCTTTAAACAGAATGATCTCTGAAAATTCTTTCATTAGTCCTACTTGTCTCTTTATCCTCTGTCCATTGATTCTTATCTACTTTTGAGATTTCAATAGTCACTTGCAGATGAATGACAAATGTATGCTTCTTTTTTTGACTTCATTTTACAATTTGATTCCCACATTTCCAGTTAGCTGCTGAATGTTTGACCCATTCTATCTGGACAACAAGTCAAACTCCATATGGCCAAGACCAGGGTTTTTATCTCCTTTCTTAAAAATACATTATCATGGGGGCAGCTGGGTAGCTCAGTGGAGTGAGAGTCAGGCCTAGAGACAGGAGGTCCTAGGTTCAAACCCAGCCTCAGCCACTTCCCAGCTGTGTGACCCTGGGCAAGTCACTTGACCCCCATTGCCCACTCTTACCAATCTTCCACCTATGAGACAATACACCGAAGTACAAGGGTTTAAAAAAAATACATTATCATCTATCTGCTTTGATTTATATTAATATCATCATTATCTTCCTAGTCACATAAACTTAAAACCTTGGAATTATGTTTGAATCTTCCTCATTACTAGTTCCACATATCTAATAATTTGTTATATATGCATTTCTGTGTGTGTGCACACTCAGAAAAACACACACATATGTACACTTTTGTAGTATTGCCAGAATAATCTTTGAGATAATTATTTGAGTAATCCTCTATTTAAAAAAAGAAACAAAAAACTTTCAGTGACTCCTTATTGTCAATCAAAAAAAAAATGAACACTGATAGTTCAATATCCACCAAAATCTAATTCCAACTAATGTTCCCAGACTTCATTCATATAACTGCCCTTCATGTATTCTCTACTCGAGACGAACTAGATCCTTTTCTGTCCTCTCTTCTTATAATGACTACTCCTGTATTCTATACTTTGTATTTATTCTGTCATTTTTCAATCATGTCCAATTCTTCATGATATCATTTGGTGTTTTCTTACAAAAAAAAACTGTAATGGTTTTCTGTTTCTTTCTCTAGTTCGTTTTACAGATGAGGAACCTGAGTCAACAATAGTTTTTTAATTCTCATATCTTTCATTATTATGAAGTCAAAAACTTGAAAAATACTATATCTAGCTAAGAATGTATATATTTCAAAATTAGCTCAGATATAAATAAATATACATACAGAATATTTACATAATTGTAGTTAGTGTATCTTTTTTGTACTTTTTAAAACTAAACAATATTGCATATTTTTCCATATCAGTCAACTAATTTTTAAATTGCCATGAAGTCTTCCAGTGTGTTTATAAACAATCATTTGCATATGTCCAAAACTGAAGTCATATTTCTTCAAACCATTCTGACTTTTTTTTTAAACCCTTACCTTCCGTCTTGGAGTCAATATTGTGTATTGCCTTCAAGGCAGAAGAGTGATAAGGGTAGGCAATGGGGGTCAAGTGACTTGCCCAGGGTCACACAGCTGAGAAGTGGCTGAGGCCAGATTTGAACCTAGGACCTCCTGTCTCTAGGCCTGACTCTCAATCCACTGAGCTACCCAGCTGCCTCCCATTCTGACTTCTTTATTTTGATTAATTATGCCTTTATTTTTCCAGTCATACAAACTGAAACCTCAAAGATGTATCTTTCTTTGACTTCTCTTTTTCTCTTTCTGTCCATAGTAAATCCATTGGCAAATCTTGTAGATTTAGTCTATGTAATGTTTAGCACATGTGGGCTGAAATTTATATGAGTTGATCAGGTTTTTAGCTAAACTTGTCTTGGTGCCATATTGACCCTGAATTGTGGAAGAGGATATTGAAAATTAACTATTTGTAAATGAAAAGTATTTCACTAGCATGTCATTCCCCTTATCCCCAGTTCAGTTTTATTTTAATTTTTCCTCTGAACTTTTTTCCTCTTACTTTAGTACATGAAGATAACATAATTTCCCCAGAAATCAATTTTGGCTATTCAGAAGTGATCATTGTTTGAGTTCTATAAATTATGACACATATGCTTAATGATACAGAGGTGCTGTTCTGTGGGAAATGGAGCATTTTGGGGGGTAGTAAAGCAAATATAAACTAGATGTTCACAGTAATAAGGAAATGTATAGTCAGTATTTTGTTTCATTCCTTTTATACCTCTTAGATGTTGAAGTTATGATCATGACTGAATACCTAAAAATAAATTCAAGTACTGTACAGGAAATATAGTCCTTTTATATAACAAAGTGTATGGAAACAGGATCTCAGCTGATCTAAAAGTGTTATAAAGCATAGACAGATATCTAAATTGATTATTTAAGAGTAAAATTTTAAAAATGCACTGGAAGTCTGCTAATATGCACAGAATCCTGGGTATTTTTTAATTTGTTTTTCAAAAGAGATCATTACCATCAAATACCACGTGAGGAATTTGCCAGTTTTTCCATTAAAAATTGTAAATGACATTTCCTCATTTAAATGTAACTCTTTTTCAATGAGCCACTATTACTGGACAAACTGAAGGGTTTTCTCTGAAATGGTGGCTCTTCAGAGATGGGAGCAGGCGCTGATCGCTAGAGGGAAGGCTTTCCTAAATGATGGGGTAGGTGGAAACTCTGTCCCGATAGGTACCTCCCTAAACAGAAGCCTCCCAGTGGTTGGTGTCGGCACCAGTGGAGGTCTTGCTCAAAATGAAGTTCGAGTTGTACAGCTAACTTGAAGACCCCTTTCCCCTCTTTTTCTCTGTGAATTGACTCTCCTTTGTTCTGACTGCAAGTTATTTATTATGGGTTAAACAGGGTAGCTGGAGAAAGAGGAGGATAGAGGAAATCAATAGAACCCCTAAGAGATCTAAGCCCTCAAGGTCCTTCCCCTTGGAGAGCTGAGTGGCTCAACCCAGAGGTTCACCTTCCCTCAACCCTTAAATCTGGATTCTTATCGATAATCTAAATTATAATAATTAAAGGTAGGGTCTCGTATGGCAAGGCATAGGGAACGTGTTCAGGGTCTGCTCTCAGAGTCCTAGACCCCTCAAATTTGGAGATCCCAATCTCCCTTTTTTGGCAATAGATGGCTGACTGGAACAATAGGCTTTTGGGATATCAATTCAAGAAAACCCTTAGGATTTGGCTCTCGAATCAGTCATTAGTGAGTTTTTCCACCTCCTTTCACCTCGAGCACCCGGAGCAAAAGCCTCTCCTTTGAGGATCCTTTTTTCCATGATCCTTTGTTTCCTAGAACCAGTGATCCTGTCATTCTGTCAGCATCCAACATGCTAAAACTTGCTTTCAGTCGCAACCTACTGTTACAGTATCTATACATGTTTCACGTATGTGCATATTTAATGTATTGTATATATCTACATATATGTACATATACTGAAATGAAGTTAGATAATAAAATTATCTCATCAAAAGAATATAAATTTTGCATTTGTATAAGTGTGGAAGATAATGAATAATAAAAAATAAAGTTTGAGAGAATATCTTAAGATGTTGTCCAATCAATCTGTTTTGAAGATGGAAAAACTGATTCCTAGAGTTTAAAGACTTGCCTAACTGTAATATGGAAAATGGCAGGGTGGTATTCCTGGAAGATACAGGGTCAAGCCTCACCCAGAATTCCAGGGGACTCCCCCTGGAGAACTCTGGGTGAGGGGACAGTTGGAAAGGGGTTAGACAGTTGATTCCTGAGGGGTGAGGTGAGCATGTCTCTCTGCTTGCTTTTCCCAATTTGGGGTTTGCCTCGGTGGCCATAGTGGCCATAGTGGTACACCAGATCAATACTTGGATTCTTTCTTTCTTTCTACTTCCTTGACACAATTTTACTTTTTTAAATGTTTTTGGTTTTTTGGTTTTTTTTAACTGTAAGCTCTTGCTTTTGGCTATAATGTTCCCGGGAGAATTAATTTGGAGGTTTCTTTTAGATGATGACAAGTGGATTTTTTCCCTATTTTCAGCTTTCCCTTGGTATTATGAGATCTGGGGCAATTATGTTTTAAAGTTTCTTGCCATATGATGTCTAAGCACTTTATGTCATGCCTTTTAGATAAACCAGTGATTCTTACATTATCTCTCCCCAATCTGTTTTCCAGGTCAGTTGTTTTGGTGATGAGGTAATTTACATTTTCTTCTTTTTTGTTTTTTCAGTTTTCTGACTGAACATTTCTTGTTCTCTCAGGGGTCATTAACATCTATTTCATATCATATAATTTCCAGGGCACACATTACTTAGGAATGACATTCTGCTTTATGTTAAAATGCTAATCAATTTTCTCATCTAGTTTATAAGAACATTTTAACTATTTGTAGATGAACTTTTGTGACTAGGATGCGTTTTCCTTTCAGGTTAACTGAAGACATGTCAGGGTTATTCTCTTTTTGTGGATTTTTGTCATGAATATTCCTTTTAACATTTCACTATAAAGAGTTTTTTTGGAGGAAAGATATCTGGATCTCTCCTCATTCTTTCACCCTACTTCCTATAGTTTGATTATCTTTATTTATTTATTTTGCTTTGGGCTCTGTGCACTTTTAGAGTGATTTTAAATTTTTTTTTTGGAGGGGATGATTTTTCCAGACACTCAAAGGAAGCTTACCTTAGGAAACTTAACAGCAAGTTTTCCGTATCCTCAAAGATCCAAAACAAGCTCTGATCCCTTCTTTCTTGGTCTCAGTTCTCCAAGTTTCTGACATGTATTAAGATCTGAGTAGCATTCTTGTAGGATTCCTCTGATTTGAGTTTCAGAAAACTTATGCTGACCTCAGCTACTCTTAGTCATCTGGAAAGCTCTATAGATTCAGAGTGACAAAACTGCAAGCTCTTTTTTTATCTGATATTGCTGCCATGCATATTCTGCTGTAGGCTTCATAGAAGGAACTGAGTGTCATGTTCCACTTTATTCCCAAGTTCTGAGTCATATAGTTATTGTTAACTTCTGAACTCACTTCCCATTCATTTCGTAACCTATGGTCCACAATCATTCTTTGTGTTGACCTGGTACTTCTATGCACAGGTCTTTTCTTTCTAGTCTGAATCTGTAGATCAGAACTGCATAATATGGTACAGGGCTTTCATTTGCCACTTTTCCGTGCATAGTAAGTAAGGTCAGACTCATTTGTGGGTATTAGATGAATGTGCTTTTGACCATGGAGCACATCCTCAGTCCTCTTTAAATCCTAAGATTAGAATGCTCTGTGCGGCTGTTTCTAGATAGAGTCCCAAGTGTCTCCATACTTCTCTGACTATCTCCTTATACTTTACAGGCTAGAAAGATGATTCACTATGTTCTTTTTCTCATATTTCCTGATCAGGATTTGGTATGGTGCATTTTCAATGAGTTGAGAATGAGTTGAGGAGAAACTCAGCTTTATTTTTCCTGTCACTCTGTCTTCTTGGCTCCTTCCACACAAATATTTAGATAATAAACTACATAAGGAAGATATAGAATTATTTCTAATACAATCTTTAAAAGCTCCAAATACTAAAATGTGATCCTATCACTTTGTATTCTTCATCCAGTAATGCAAATAGTAACCCATCTCTGCTGCCATTCGATGTAGCTATTGTCTCTAAACTTAAGATCAAGTTTAATATTAAGTTTTTGTGACTCTTCCTCTCGCTTCCCACAACGGAAATAAGGATTGGGAAAGTTGCTTCTTGAGAAATGAGAGTCACTTTCTGATATTACTTTTATACAAACATATATATATATATATATATATATATATATATATTCAATATATATACTTTCACATTCAACCTCATAGAATCAATGTACAAAAATTAAATTTATATTATAGGAAAAGGCCTTGGAAAACAAAATGTGTTCTCATATGGCCCATCTCAATTTTTACTTCTCATTAAGAAAATAATGAGGACTTCCAGGTAAGATGGCGGCAGAGTAAGGAGCAGCTGCTCGATCTCTCCTGACCGAACCATACAGGACCCCTCAAGGGGAAATAAAAATGAGTCCAGAGGAACGAAGGAACCCCACAACAGGGTGCAGCATTGAAGGTACGCAGAATCGGGGCATTTCCACGCTATAAAGGGGTGAAACAGCTCTCACTAAAACGCGAGAGGAAAAAGTCCCTCCCCCACCCCCCACAGCGCACACCTCTCACAACGCCAACGCACAAGCGGGTAAACAGGACTGGGGCAACCAGATAATCACTGGCAGCCCCGGAGCCTGTACCTGTGTGCTGCAAAACAAGGGACCCCAGGTGGCTGGGGGTGCGCAGGCACCACCTCTGGCCTGGACAAAGGCCCCTAAAACACAGCCTTTCCCAAGCGCTGAAGGCATCGCCTCAGGTGCGAATAAAGATCTCCAGCCCATGGACTTTCACTACCTTCTGCGGGGGTGAAGGCAGCGCCCTAAGAGCATCTGCACAGGCAAAGGCAGTGCCCTAGGCTTGGATAAAGATCTCCAGCCCAGGCTTGGACCTCCAGTGAGGACCCGGTGCAGACCAGAGCACGGCAGTGGAAGCAGCCCCAAAGACTGCTGAAGGAACCTCGAGTATAGGGGCAGACCGGGAACTACCAGGAGGCCTGACCCCGAGGACAAGGAGACCAGAGCCCCCCGGAGCTTGCAAGGCCCAGGCAGACCCTGAGTGCAAGGACAAAGCTGAAAAGGGGCGGGGCCATCAATGGCCAGCAATAAGGAAGTCCAGAAGAAAAAGACTATCAAGAGAAATTCTGGAACACTGGACAACTTCTACACAGAGAAAATCCAGACACAAGAGGAGGGAAAACAAAAATCCAAACCTCCCCCAAAAAATGAAAGCTGGTCACAAGCTATGGAAGAGTTTAAAAATGAAATGCTGAGGAAGATGGAAGAAATCTGGCAAGAAAATAACAGTTTAAAAGGCAGAATTTC